>NW_024039740.1:0-600000 GCF_016077235.1 Cyprinodon tularosa | reverse complement strand
CTATGTATTGCAAGATTTTGGGGAACAACCTCCTTCCCTCAGTTAGAGGATCGAAGATGGGTTGAGACTGGGTCTTCCAAAATGACAATAAACCGAACCAAACAGCCCGGATAACCAAGGAGTGGCTCTGTAAGAAGCATATTAAGGTTCTGGCGTGGCCTAGCCAATTACCAGACCAAACCCAATACAGAATCTTTGGAAAGAGCTCAAACTCTGTGTTTCTCAGTGACAGCCCAGAAACCTGACTGATCTAGAGAAGATCTGTGTGGAGGAGTCGGCCAAAATCACTCCTGCAGTGTGTGCAAACCTGGTAAAAAACTACAGGAAACGTTTGAGCTTTGTAATTGCAAACAAAGGCTACTGTACCAAATATTAATATTGATTTTCTGAGGTGTTCAAATACTTATTTGCAGCTGTACCATACAAATAAAAAGAAAAAAAAATCATACATTGTGATTTCTGGAATCTGTTTTTAGATTATGTCTCTCACAGTGGACATGCACCTACGATGACAATTTCAGACCCCTCCATGAAATTTCTTACTGGTAGAAGTTTCAAAATAGCAGGGCGTTCAAATATTTATTTCCCTCACTGTACATATATGTATTTTACTTTTTTGGACTGAACTCCCCACACATCCAATCATAAAAAATTTGATTTTCAGCAAACCTATTTTATCATAACTGGGAACTACAATTGCAATTGTTCTTGCTGAACAATACTTGATGTTGAATGCAAATCAATAAATAAATGAATAAAAAAAAACTGCAAGAGAGAGAGAGAGAAGCCTCCATGAAGTTGCTGGATAAATAGAGAAATAATTTTAGCTATAAAATTAAAGATACAAGCTAATTGACATCTGTTGTGCTAATGCTACTTAATGCTAGCACAGAGCAATGCTTGTTGATTACACTTTGAGTTTGGCTAATATTTCAAGTTGACAATGCCTAAGAAAATAAAAAAATGCACTTTGCCATGAGCTGAAAATACATCATTTAAAAGCATACACAGACCCTTAATTTGAAAATGATGAAAATTGTGAATGACCTCTAAATTATTTATCCAACCATTAGGCTACTATATAGTTGTATTGCAGTGAAAACTAATTTAACAATTTCCACATCAGAACTTTAAAAAAAGCAAACAGGCTGAATACTTCTTTGGGGGACTGTACTTTGCCAGTAAATGTGATTAAAAACTATATTGCATCTTTAACGTGTTACTGATCTTACTTTATTTTAAATAAAACTGAAGTTTTTGTGAGACTAACCTCAAATATAATGCTAGACCTCCCCTTTCTCCTAAATATATGTAAAGCATTAAATAGAAAATGGTTTGCCAATTGTACCCCACTAACAAATAACATTATTCCTGACCATGCAAATTCTTCCCTTTTCTTTGCAAGGATACAACATTTGCCCAAGGCATAAATAAACATTTAAATGTTCTTTGAAATGCTCTGGCACTACTCAAGAGTTTTTTTTTTCTCTTTTGCACTAGGCCACCGTCAACATTTTATCTTTCCACACAGATGACCCATTATTTTACAGCAGCACAAAGTGACTCTTAAAAGTCTACCCTGCTGTTAAAATGCCAGTTTTTTGTAACGATGAAATTATTAGAGCATGATAGATCATTATCAACATTTCGTTACTTCCATTGTCACATACTCTTAAAAGTGCATGACAAACCAAATAAGAAAAAGAAAAAAATGGAACAACAGTGTGCTAGTATAAGAGTGTATGCCTTCAGACAAGTTCACTGTTTAATACACCTTTTGATCCAGTTACAGCATATACTCTTCTTAGGTATCAGCATTGTTTAATTGTTAACTTTATAAACCTTAAAAATGTATATTTTTGTTTTTTGCATCTTTTTTGTTTTCTCTCTAACCTTTTTTCAGTTTAGTTTTTCGGCATATGTCAAATTTCAGATAAAAATTTTTTTACATAGGTCAACATGATGTTAGATGACAACATCTGGCGTTTTAACAGTAGTGTAGATATTCCACCTTCCTGACTCGATTCACCCATTGCAAACAGTAATATTCTGTAAGATAATATGGCATAAAATTCCATCACATTTCTTGATAAAACCCATAATAGTTGATTGGGTATAGAAATATAGAGCTCTGACATTACATATGATGTATCAGTCCTAAAACAGACTTTGCTAAAGCTGCTCAGCTCTGGAATTAGCCACACAGCAAGCTTCATGCAGTTAGTTAGAGACAAGACAAGGTCATGATTAATGTTAGCCAAGAGAACAACAAGATAAGTATGCAAGTTTATTGACACAAAGACCCAAGCACTAGGGCTCGGGAAAGAAGCTTGTCGCCTTTTAGTGGCAGCGATGAGTGATTCTAGAGGGGAAACAATGATTAATGCTCCACAGAATGAGTCACTCAAAGCACAGAGTGAGAAGCTGGATTCAACCAGAATACAACCCCTCCCTCTTATTCTTAATGCCACCTGCATCACAGCATCGGAGACTGATAAGGGGTCAGAGGTCAAAGCCCAGATCTGGCAGATAAGAACATCAAAATTCATTGCATGTGGAGCCACAAGACAAGGAGGCCACTTAGCAACCATCATCACAAAGCATGTAGCACATTTTCTTTCTGGCAGCACAGTAAGCAAGCTGGTTCGTAAGCTTTTTCTGTTTTGACCACTAATGGCTCTGGGATGTCTAATTGGATTTTTCTTGCTTAATCATCTAGATTTCTATTGAGCTTAGAAATATTTCTCAATAATCTTAAAGGCACACCGGGTAACTTTTGGTCACTAGGGGTGCTAGAACCTGTAACTTTCACATCTAGCGTCCCTAGTGGCAACACTTGCCGCAGCACTGTAGGAAAAGTCAACAAACAATCAGCTGGGCATCCTCCTGTGTCCTTTCATGGGCTGCGCTATAGGCTTCTAGGTTTTAGCTCAGAGGGTCAGAGAAACACTGCTGCTTTCGAGAGAACACCGTAGGGCAGCCCGGACCACGCCATGCAGCGTTGAGGACCAGCAGCGCAGCTCCAGCGAAGACCCACTGGGTAGGACGGGGCATCTCAGTTAGCTTTTGTCATTAGCCTGCTGGCTTTCTCTGCCCATATTTTGCTTCCACTAAACATCAAAAATAATAAAGATATATGACTTTATACTAGGAGAAAAGTGTTAAATTAAAGGTTTAATAAAAATGTTGAAAAAAAAAATTATTTTACATTTAGCTTCTTCTTACAGTCTGCGACAACAAACTCGAACTCAATCGACTCTTGTTTTTCGTCTTGCACAATCTCTTCCATGTTTTCTCTTTTAGGCCTCCTCAGGAGGTTTCAACTTTTTCCTTGCCTCAGCCATGACCAGTAGTTGAGCAGGCAGAAAAATATTGGATCAAAAGCATCAGTACCACGTCTATATAAGAGCCTGTGGCCGTAAAGCGATACGTTCTTCCAAGTCACATCACCTGGTCAACAATGGTACATCATCTCAGCTTACATAGGTGTTATTTAGAGTGGGGAGCCCCCCTCATCGCATTGATAAGGTCAAGTGTTTTATGTTGGCCTGATTAATCATTTAAAATAACTCGTATGCATCAACTCTTTAGGTCACAAAGTCTGCGGTGTGCCTTTAAAGCCTACTTGCATAATATACAGTTTTTTTGGCCATATTCCAAAGTCCAGTAGGTTTGTAATGCTGTATAATGCTTCACAAATGGATTTCAAAATATTTTCCAGTTTTGTCACCTTAAAATCACAAACTAATTTATTGGGACTTTAGTTGATGTGCTTCAACTACAGCTGCAGTTCTTTTGGGATATATCTCTACCAGCTTTGTACATGTAAAGGCTAATCTCATTGCCCATTTCCTATGAAAAACAGATCGAATTTACCTAGATTGAAGTTTTGATCTAAGCTATTCCCTTCCATATATGCAGCTTCATCTATAGGCTCCTCGTTCTACTGGAATGCAAAGTTTTGGACCATGTGTAAGTGTTTTGGAGCCTCTTAAAGGAGTTATTGCAGAATTGCGTAAATGCCTGATAGTTCAATTTTCTGGCAAAAACTCACTTTTTCAAAATATATGCTGTCTCATCTTTTTACTTATGGCAAACTTGGAATTCCTATGGATCTATTTCAACTGCACCCATCTTCTTGTCACTCTTCGACAAAGTCCAGATTGTTGTTGTTCCTAACCAATAATTTGTACAATCTGAACTGTGGATCTCTAAAGCTCTTTTGATGATAGGCTGTACAGTATGGTGTTCTACAAGATGTTAAAAGCTTGAGAGGTTGTGGTATAAAAAAACCCCACTTATTAGGTAACATTGGAAACCATGTGCTTGTATTGCATTTGGGCTCTGGGAGAAAAGGGGGTTATAAGAAGTGACATTTTTCAGACTTTTTTCTTAAACATCCTTGATTTTATTTTGCTTCACATTTATGTACTAATTATGTACATAACTGTGTACTGTAGTAATTGCACTATATGTAAAAGAATTTGAAGTTTGTGGTTATAAAGTGACAAATAGTATAAAAGATGCTAAATTGAAATCGCTACATTTTAAAGAGATTTATTTCTTTTGTACCATAGTTGTTTTGAAACAAATTCACTTAAATATTTCTGCTATCTTGTTAATAGGGCTGCTCACAGCGTGAAGCATAGCAAGCATGCAAGGTGAACGCTGAAACAATCACTATCCTAAAACTAATGATCCTATCTCCCTCACATGTAACATGTAGGCCACAGAACACAGACCACAAGCAGGTGTCCACGAAGAGGCCGAGATCCACGAGTCATCCCTCATCTTACCATTGTCCAGTAAGTAAAAGACTGGACTGCAGTGGCTGGCTCTCAGACTGGCCACCGGTTCTGGCAGGATGCGTGGGTCATTGTGAAGGGAGGTTGGGTAATGAACTGAAACAGGAGAGCCAACAGAACAGACAGACTTTTCAGGGAAGCAGGGGAGAGAAAAACACACTGGGTGAACTGGGGAGAAGAGAAACTTGCAGGTAATAGACAGGAATCAAATCTGAAGGTATGAAAAAAAAGAGGTTAATGCCATGTTTAGAAAATATTCTCTTCCACCAACAGCCGACAGCTCAGACGCCTTCATCTATTCCACAAATAATAACGAAAATGACTCTAAAGTATTACCACAAGGACAACAAAAAACTGCAATAGACCAGACTTATTTATCAAAATAACTGCAGCTCTTTCTAATGCTTTTGGGCTTTATTTTATGCAAAAGACCTTCTATCATACAGACATAGATACATTTTCTTTACGAGCAAACCATCTAGTGCTATATCTTTAAGCTATAGCAATAAAAAATAATATCTGCCAAGTTTGTCAGCTTTTTTTAATGACACATGAATTCTAGACATAACCTTCTTAGAACATAAAAATATTTATATTGGTTCCTTGTGCCATATCAAACGCTAATGAAACATCAGATTCAGAATGACGTAATAAACTGACCAATGACTGGGAATAAGCATGCTGTTATATGAGCAAAGGGCTTGCTTTACTTTAACTGATATGGGCTTATTCAAATACTAACACCACTGCCTCTATCAAAAATGACCAAGGTAATTACAGAAGTATTGTTGAAAAATAAAGTTATTTTAATCTTTCTAAGCACAAACTACAACTATAAAAAGCAGGTTTGGGTGCATATGCACAGATGTTCCCTCTAATGAGTTCTGTCTGTAAGTGTAAATATAATTCTAAAAATTTCACATTGTGTTTCTATCTTCAGTAAATATTTTATTTTCCTTTTTTTAGATATCATTACACCTAAAGCACCTCTACTAAATTTAACCCACTGGGTGAGTTCTCAATTGGTTGTGTGCCATCTTGTCTATGTGTCAGCTAAGTACTGCTACAGCTTCTAGTGGCTTAAAACTCTTGGAAAAAGGTGACATATAACCCTAAATAAAAAAAAAAAAATGCACATAATTTGTTGTGTGGAGGGAGACAATTTCCAATCATCCGGCAGTCCAATTACACCTAAAGCACCTCTACTAAATTTAACCCACTGGGTGAGTTCTCAATTGGTTGTGTGCCATCTTGTCTATGTGTCAGCTAAGTACTGCTACAGCTTCTAGTGGCTTAAAACTCTTGGAAAAAGGTGACATATAACCCTAAAAAAAAAAAAAAATGCACATAATTTGTTGTGTGGAGGGAGACAATTTCCAATCATCCGGCAGTCCAATTACTGCATCTAATGTCAGTTAAGAGGGGTGAAGATTTGTTAAGAGGAAATCAGTTCATCTATGCTTACACTCACTGACACAGGGTGAATAAGGACAACTGCTGACTTGCTTAATAAGCTGTCTGTCTGCAGTGTGTATATAGCTTTAAGCAGACACCACCAACCTGGTGTGCCAGGGGCAGATAGACAGCATCTAATGGCCACAGTGAAGGGTTGCAGTGTGATTTCATCCAGTAAAAACAAGCCATACTGCCTCTGTTTGCCAAGCAAAGCACAGCTGTGCTGTCTATTATTACTGCAGGAATATCAGTGCTTAGAGTGTTTTTAATCACTTCCAAATTAACATGGAACATGAACTAAGATGGCAGGAAAAAAGAAAAAACAATGAGACCATTTTCCTTTCTATCTTCTTAAGCTGTAACGCGGATCTGTATCATCTCTACCTGTCTGCATTTTCTCTCCCACTGGCAAAATGTGAATCAAATTTGTTCACACAGAATCTTGTTGCTTATATACCTGTTCTTTTCATCCATCTTTACACAAATCTTATGCTCTTTTATGTCTTTAACACCTAATAATAAGCCTACTGCAAAATTCCCATGACCTAGATGACATGACAGATCTGAAAGGCGTCTTAGCACAAAGGAAAAGAACATCTTGTCTTATTCATGTTATTTTGTCCTTGCAGTCTTAGCAAAGGCAGGCTGGTGAGTAAACACATGAAAATAGGTGATATATAAAAGATATATTCTAAGAAAAAAAATTTGGAATTAATTATTATTTTTCTTTTGGAAAAATGCAGAGCTGTTTTAGGGGACTCCTTTTAACTGAAGTAAAAACAAAGAATTATGGTCAAAGACACACTACAACATTTTTATATTGTACCATTAAAACAAATCAATCACATGTTATTTCATATTTGAGAATCTAAACAGTATTTTCACATCAAAGACTCTTTTAAAATTACTTGCAGTACAAACAGACACTTCTATCAGCATTTAATCATGGCGTTTTGAATAGGGATAGGCTGGTAACTGGATTCAGTGAATCATTGTCTTCCAAATCTTAAGTCTTTAAAACCACGAGCTGTTACATTATGCTTTTTCATTAATTTTCCAATACAACATTTCCAATTCAGATGGCTTTTTTTTGGGAATTCTTTATCAGACAGAAACACTGACAGCCTTGGTATGAAGCTAAAGAAGAAACTCCTATTACTCTGACTAACGTACCAATGTTTTAAAGATTATAGCTGACAAGCTATGAGCATCATGTGTGTAAAGCTTCCAATTACAGGTCGGGTACTGGAGCAGCCAACCTTACTAAATTAGCCAGCAATCATCAGGTTGCTTTATTTGCAGTTTTTGTCTATAAAAAGCATAATAATAAAGGTATTACAAATAAACTTAAAATTAAAATGACAGGGTATGAATGTTATATATAATATACTATATCATAAATTGGTATGACCAATATATTTTTTATTTTAGTTTAGAATGAATACATTATTTTCTTATTTATTAAATAATAATAATAATAATATTCCTTCATTAGTTTCCTTTTAAACTGGTGTTTCAAATTGTATAACCAGAGCTCTTTCTGTTAAAGGTTATGATACAATTATAATCTCTTTCTGGTCCTAACTTTAATAGAATATGTTGATATATTTCTTCAATTATAAGTTGTAGTGGGTAGAGTTTCTGTTGTTAATAGAATGTCCTTGGACTTGCAGCTTATTCTCATGGATTATTGTGCTAAATGATGACTAAGAAGTGTCCTATAAAAGAAAAACTGGTGAGTTTGAGTGACTTTAACAATCTTGTTGCCTGCCAGAAGTACTTCTTACAGCACTATGAAACAGAGCGTCTTTTTAATATGAAATATAATATCTTGCTTTTTTAAACGTGCGTGGTTCAGTTACCATGGAAACTCTGAGTTTTACTTGAAGCTGGAGTTAATTTCCGAAATTCAAGGTAGCTAGCTTTTGCAATCAACAGTTTAACACCCATAGTTGGAAGGTAAATACTTTCTTTGCGAGCAAATTCTTGCAAGACAATTTCTATGGTTGAATTTTTGAAGGTGAATTTCAGCAGGTTGATTTCTGCAGCTGAATTTTTTAAGGAAAAATCCTTGCTGGCAAAATTAAAGTAAAAACTAAATAACTGTACAAATCCAGTGCAATAAATTCAATCTAAAAACAAAAATGTATAATTTGAACAAGAATTTATTTCTTGCACAACTGAGAACCGACTATAATCCAATCTATGCCTTAAAGAAAATGGTTATTTATCGTGCCATCAGTTATTGTAATAATTGCCCACAGAATGTACCTGAATAGTAAAGTATCTTTTCATTATTACTTAAGAATGCGCCATATAAATTTGTGGGTAGTTCATTAACATATTTACTGTATAAAAGTGAGAATTAATGCATTAGTAATAAATGTATTAAATAATTCTGTATGATTTCTGATGACATCTATAATATATCTACAATGTTTACCCGTTAAATGGTTTTTGTTTTGTCTTGTGGACCCCCGAAAGACTAGCTCATCCCAATTATGGTGTAAGCTACTAAGTTTTTTTTTTTTTTGTGCGGCACTAGTGGCACGTTTCTTCGACAGTAGGCTGACAGGAAAGGGGGTATGAGAGAGGGGGAGAGACATGCAGCAAAGGACCAGGATTCGAACCCGGCTCGGGCACGTCCAGGACTAAGGCCTCCATATATGGGTCATGCGCACCAATCACTGAACCACCTAAGGTGATGCTTTTTAACAATATAATTGGAACTTTGCAGAGAAAGCTTTGGAAGACTGAGAAAACCAATATTTTTTCAAATCACAGAATAATTCTTTCCTAATCAATCTTACTGTGACTGACAATCAAAAAATGTAGACACATTTCATGTAATTCACACATACGACAATTTCAGTTTGACACTTTTACCCATGAGATCAAACTGCAAACTTGACAGTGACTTTCTTCTTAATCACTGCCAATGTGCTTCTATTGTTTCTTTCTCAATTACCCTTTCATATGCACTGCTTCATTTTCATATTAACATTCAATGCATACACACACACTTGAATTCCGATGAGCACATCAGGGTTATGTAGGGTTCAGTGTCTTGCCAGAGGACACTTTAAAGCATGAAGGACAATTAAACAGGCCGTAATGAGCGGACATCCTTCCAGTTGGTGGTTGACTGATTTAACACTCAAGCCACAGCTGCCAGAGCTGATGCCAACTCTTTCTTTCTGGATAAGCCCCCAGGGTCTTTTTTGCAAATGGCCACAACAGTGGATAAGATAGACCTTTATACCACATTGGTCCCCAAAACAGAGCTCCTACCCCTCAACCTTAAGGAGAGCTTATAAAAATAGCTGGACAATTCTTATCAAGGAAGGATTTGTGCTCTCCCAGGACTGCTGAGAAAGATAAAGTTTACCCACAGCAAATTGTGGTGGGTGAGTGGCCTCTTTAAAAGTAATTTAAAGACTCAGATCTGTGAGGTTATCGAGGATAGATCTAACAAAACAACACGCCATAGAGCCAAGCGGGGTCATCATCTATTTGGAGAGGTGCAAAGATGAGTTGTTGACAGTTGGGCAGCAGGGCACCAGATGTGCTTGTGATGACCCCGTCAAAATACTACGATTTCCGAATAAATTCAGGCACAATTCCTTAAATATTAAATATATTCCCTATTTGTAAATGAAAAACAATTTTTTTACATCTCTCCAATCCCATTCAGAATCATATCAAAGAGGGGTCAACTCCATGTTATTCATATTTGGGAGAACAAACTGCTTTAAACTGCAGTCCTCTTTTATTTGAAACATTTTCTTTCAAGCATCCTTCTCTTTGCTTTCTCATTAAGAGGAAATTGCTGTACATCACTTCCCAGACAGCCAAAGTTTGAAATTACCCACCATCTGTTGAAACATTTCAGAAATTAACTGCAATTTCCTGAAGTAAGAGATGATATTCTAAAATTGTTTCTCAGCTAACAAAAAAACCCCAATTTGACTGGAATAAATTAGCCATTAATGCAAATATTATAATAGATTTCAAACTGTGGAACCAAAAGTGGCACTTTTTCTGAAACAGGTTCTCAAAAAGAGATCTTATTAGGGTCCATTACTTTGCCAGGTAAGCACATCACAGTACTTTGTGTTATATTTTTGTATACCGGTACTCGTTTTCATTCAGCCTATTTTACATATTTTCCTGCTTAAGCATACTTCAAACTGGACATCTTATTCATATTCTTTATCCTTGCTTTGTCTGTGTTTGTCAGTAATTAATTTGAACTAAGATAACAAAAAATACCTTCCTAGTAAGAAATAACATATTATTTAGGTAAAATTCAATCATAGGGGCCATTATGTTATGACAATTAATAAAAAAACCTGTAACACATTTAGTCAGCCTTTTAGTCTCTTTCGCACAGTCACACACTGATAGAATCCCTCTCACAGCTGACACCAGAATCTGCTGTAGTAGTCTTACTATACAGTAACTAAAAGAAAATGCTCCATAATGTATTCCATTTTTGTCTTCAGTACGCAAAGCTCATAAACTGCAATCAAACCAATTTTATTTTGGCATCCATGCCACAAAGAATATTCAATAGTTTGTGTAATTGCTTTGACCAAGCTTTTCCATCAGTTATTATATTCCTCATGCAAGAGACGATAATAAATAGAACCTAGAAGCATACAGAGAACCACTGGGTTATATCCGTCTTTACAGAATTATCCTTTTGAGAAGGCAAGCCTCTTTTAATATACATCCTGTATAATTTAATACAAGCAGCGCACTTTCAGATGCTAAAAAACATTTAATGAAAGAAGATAATAAATATGACTGAAACAGAACAAAGACAGTACTATAAAGCATGAGATTTTATGAGGTACGTTACCCGCAACATTTCATAACGTTAATCATAACCACAGCTGCCAGATGTTTTATCAATTTTAGATGAAAAATCAAAGATTCACACAGAAAGAGGAAGAGGAGATGGTTGGGGTAGTTTTTCTTTTTCCTTCTTACCTTTTGGAAAACATAGTTCTGTAGAGTTAAAAGAATGAAAGAAAACAACAGTCGCAGCTGGGGCAAAACGCATCAGATATTCTACTCTGATTTCATCACCTTTGGCAGTTTTTAATCAAAGACTTCCAGCTAATGCCACAGAACGTGAGCAGCCATTTTAAACAGCTGCCATGCTCATCAAGTGAAGATACTCATGCGGTGGGTGAGGGGACCTAGGGCTGTAATACAAGTTAAAAGTCAACAGCAACCCAGCATAGTTTCAAGCGAGCAAAATAGATGCAAATATCAAGCCAGAATGTTTCAGAGTCAAGTGGGTGCATGTGTGTAGGTATGTATGAGTAGGTTACCTGAAGTGGGTGACTTGCTTCTCTCCATGTCTATGGACTGCTGGTTGTCAGTGAGTTCAGTAAGGCCTAATGCAGCCATTGACAGCCATAAGAAGGAAGAGGAGACACATCCTTAATCACTATTTATCCTTTTATTCATAAAGATGATTCACAAAATGTTTATCAACAACACAACACTTTAGAGAGAGTTATGCATTCTTATTTACTGGTACCTCTTTAATAAAATGTCTGTGAAATGACTATAAGTATATTAAATATGTGTTGGTGTAACTATATTTAACAGTGAAAGGTTATAGAAAAATCCAATTTGTAATTTGAGAACAGTAAAAATACTAACTTTTTTCTACTGTACAGAGTTACTTGTGGCAAAGTTAAAATATATTTAACCTAAGAACAGTTGTTCCTTTCTACTATTGCCGGACGCTTGCTCAGTAAGATGGTTGTTGTCAAGTCAGTAATGCAATATCCTTTATGTTCTTAGCAATGTCATATTTCCCTTGCTTTCAAAATACCTGTTAGACTGCCTTGTAATACAATTACAATCAAACTAACTGTTCTGATCTGATACAATGACTGAATTTGTGAGATTTTGATATGCTGTGTATATCTGTAACTGAAATTAATCGAATCTTTTTTTTCTTGGAATTCTAGTTGCTTTGAGTTCATGCCAAACTGTGGAAGCATACTGAATTTAACTAAATTAAGAATTTCTTAGTAGTAATTCATCAAGATTTATCTATTACATTATTTATTTTGCCATAACAAGTTAAGGAAATTTTCAAATCTCTTGTAGAGATCTGCCATTGTTGCATCAATACGTCTTCATAACAGATTGTCGTTTGTGTAATGCCAGTAAACACAAAGTATCCAAGTGTCAACAATTGGAAACATGTGGTGTTTGTTCAACTTTACTCTAAAATCTAATCTACAAATGTTCCAAGCAAGTTTGGCATGAAACATATTATAAATATATGGAAAAGCACGTCCATCCTACAGATACATGTATGTTATATGTGTCTCCCAAAGGCCCATTGACACCTTCTGATGCATCCTAATGTATAATTGATTCAACACAGAGGTGGTTAAAATTACTTAAATCAACCTTTGACATCACCATCCTGATGTCTTTATCCCACTATATATATATATATATATATATATATATATATATATATATATATATATATATATATATATATATATATATATATATATATATATATATATATATATATATATATATATATATATATATATATATATATATAGTTCTACTAAGATGTCCAGCTCAGAAAATATGTTGGTTTATTCTCTATCTACTCAGAAGTGAAGATTAAAATAAACCTAATGAAAAAACAAAGTGATTTCTGACCAGAGTTTCAATATATTGTCTGTATCCTTACTGTCCTTGAGAGACTCTGTTAAAAAAGCTGTCATCTTTCTCATTTTCTGCTTTTGATTTTGATCTCATCTTTTGATTTTGTTATCTCTTGTGCTTTTGGCTCTAATCTCCGACACAGACCACTATCCCTGCCCACACATATAGACTGAACATCAGCAAGAATCTGTGAGGTATGTGAATGCCTGCAGAGAACCTAACAAGTCCCTTTGGACCCTTATTTTAAAATCATATTTACATAAGGGCAAATTAGGCCCTTATAGAGGTGTTATCAATTACCTCAGAATGTGGAGTTTTTCCACTTATTGCATAAATGTCCTCAGATTAAAGTTTGGATTTTTCTACATTTTTCACTGCAACAGTATTTTTACACATATACCCTAGCAAAGCCGTTAGAACATGAAAGGACATGTACAAGTAATCTTTCAAAATCAAGGTCTTTACTCTCAACTTCATGTTAAGTGGGACTAATTTAGAGCAGCTGATTGCGAGTGTGACCTGCACTACAGTGTGGTGAAAGTACCAAACTATTTTTGGACCAAGTAAATCACATTGAGATGTAAATGTGATTATAGTCTAGCTTATAAAGCATGTAGTGCAAATCACACATTTTTAACTGACATTAACAGCCAAAACACAAAACAAACACAAGTCCAAACAAAAGAATTGCAAATCTGATTGCATGCAGCAGGCACGGGTCAAAATGCAATCATTTCTTCCACAAAAAAATATTAACAAAAATAATTACAAGTGAAAATATAATAAACAACCCCATCTCTTCATATAACTACACCCTGATCTTCTCACTATAAATGTAGTGTTTGAGATGCATGATATGGACTTGTAAACTTTGAATAATTATATTATTTCCCACAAGTTCTTACAACATGTCTAATTTCTAAATTTGTCTCAATAATCAGTTGAGAATTTTACAGTCTGACTGCAGTCTTACAGAAATAATACTTCAAGAATATCTATGTCTGTCTTTCTGTCTATCCATGTATTTATATAAGCCAAATAAATTAAGATTAAATATACCTTAAATGACATCTAAAGCTATAATGGCAATGTATAAATTCCTTCAACGAACAGTATTAATGACCAAACTGAAATAATGTTGTACAATGGCTTGCACCAATGTTCTAGCCATTAAATGTTTTTAAATTTTGCCATTTGACAGAAAAAAACACCAATATATATTTCATTAAGATTTTATCTGATAGGGCAACTGAAATTAGCACATCTTTGTAAAATTGAATGAAAAGTCCCTTTAAGGTCAAATTTATTTTCATTACACCAATAACAATGTTTAATTCACGAAAGTGAACAGATTATTATCTCTCAAAAGATAATAAAAACAAACCGAATGATCGGGGAAGACTGAACAGGACCGAGTGTTGTGAGATTATAAGCCAACACCTCCTTCCATCAGTTACAGCCTTGAAGAAGGAACATAGCCGGCTATTTTTCAGCATAACGATAATCCCAAACACACCACTCAGGCAGCAAAGGAGTGGCTCTGTTAAAAGTATTTTTAAGGTCATGGAGAGACCAAGTAGTCTTCAGCTGTAACAACCTAAGAAAATTATGGAGGGAGTTGAAAGTCCATGTTACCCAGCAACAGCTGCAAGACATTCCTGCTTTATAGGAAATCTGCAAGGCTGGGCTACAAGGTATTGAGTTAAACCTTGGTTATTCATTAAATACAGATTTTTTACCATATTTTTACAAGTAAATTATTTTAGAAATACAACTGATAAAATAACCTGATATTCTGGATATCTTTTATTTCTCATTTTATCTCTCATATTTCAAATGTACCTGTAATGAAAAATACAGACCTCTCCAATTCTAAGCAGGAGAACTTGTAAGAATCAGTGGCTGATTAAATTTTTTGCTCCACTGTAGAAGCAGGAGAGAGTTCATGGTAACTGTGAAGGAGCTGCAAAGAGCTGCAACTCAGATGGGAAAAAGGGTCAATACAGCAACTATAAGACAGGCTCTCATACACAGCTTTTGTCAAAGAGCTTGAAATGATAAGGCAGTTATTAAAAAACAAAAAACAAAAAGGAATGTCTTGTATATAAGATGGGAATTCAACATTTGTAGAAACCTTTAAACAGGTTTGGAGGGAAAGATAGGTCAATCTTTGCATATTCAAAAGTGGTAGAGATAAAATCCTAAAAGGGAGGCTCTCCAAACTAAGTCTCTTAGGGGTGAAATCATGCACCATATTTTTCAGATTTTTATATAAAACCATGCTTCATTTTCTTTTCACTTTACAATTATTTACAGCTTGGTGTTGCTCTATCAGATAAACGTATATGTCACAAAGGTTTGCAAGCCACAGCATGTGGGAAAAGTTTGTTTAAAATTTGCTACAATGCTCAATAATTTCTTGAGCTTGTTCTTTGCAGTGAGTCCAAATCTATTTCTATGTCTATTCTTTCCACTAAAATCTAACAAAACACTGACCCACCAAACCCCTCCACTCACACATTCACAAAGTACTTTCACGCCAGCCTTTACTGTAGGAAGGCCCGACTTACTCTGATAGGATGTACGGATCCTTTTCTTTGAATCTGAATAAAAGTTAGACAGGCCGCGCATGCAATGCTCTGTCAGGCAGTCCCCACATGCCCACATCAGCAGCCACAGAGTCACCAAAAGGTGGGAGGAGGAGGAGGAGGAGAGGGAATGAAGGAAAAAGGAGTGAGAGGTGTGGGCAGAGATTCAAGACAAGGCATGAGATATGGCAGAGGGAAGAGAGCAAAGAAGTGATAGTATTGTGAGTAGGGTGAGAAATGGCAGAAGGAGAGCAGATAAAGAAGTGATGTCAAGAGGGAGAAAGCATATTTTTAGGGAGAAAGGAGGGTGGAGGGGAGAGAGAAGAACACACAGGCTTAGAGTGGAAAAGAAAGTGAGAGCAAGCAGCAACTGAGTTAGTGTCAGGGGAGGACAGACAAGATATACCGGCGGCTCCAGCAAACCCTGGAAAAGCTGATGCTGATTGGTAATTTGCTCGAAAACCACTGTGTTAGCAGGAGACATATCATTACTGAGAGAGTGACATAAAATAAATCTCATGTTGCAAAGCTAACTGCTTAGTAAGTAAAATCATTGCACTTTGTGGCTTTACTTTACCTTTAGAATGACTAGGTAACCACAGCTCTAAGAATAAAGTATATTGATACAGCACAAATGTGCCATAATTGAACCAAAATATTGTAAGCATTCACTAGATGCACAGCTTTAAGGAAATTGCACTCCTTCAGATTTTTATTACTGTTAAATTCACAGTTCTACCCAGAAGCATTTGCCCTCATATTTATTTTAGTTTTTTAAGAAAGTTTAAGAGGACATGTAGTGCAAAATGCACTTTCTTAACCCTTATTTATTTTTTTGTAGTCTCTAAGATTGCAGAAAGTAAAATTCACTCTGTATTCCCTATTTTTTAAACAAAAACTTCAGTCATTACTGCAGAAAATCTAAAATGGGTTATGGATTTCAGGCTAAATACTTTAGAAAATCTGCCATTTTTATTTCTCACAGCTTTCTCACAGATTTGTCCAAGGTTAAGGAAGTCCCAGCTACAGATGAAGAAGAGTCAAAATGTTCAGTCATTGGTGTTTTAACCACCCAATTCATTACTAAAACATGAGAACCTCTTTGAAGTGACCGATTAATCTTTATTTTTCTAATTATTTTGATGTATCTCCTATTTAGAAGATAGAAATTGAAAATTTAGCAATAGGACCATGCCTGACTTTAACACATATAACATAAACTTTCTTACTTTGACTGTTTTTAGCAGTTTTTCTTACGTAACATTTAGTAAGACTGAAGGTGCTTTCACACTGAACACGATGTCTGCAGCAAGAGCAGTGGATTACCAGAGTATCCCTATGCAAACTGCGCGTTCTACAGCAATGAAATCCATGCGGGGAGAGCGGTCAAAGCTCTGCTCTCCCCGGATGCTGCTTGACATAACTAAGGTGTTGTCAAACAGTGACACAGCGCCGAGAGAGTGGGAAAAAAATCTGAAATTTTGTGTATAATCAGATCACGGCAACTATTAGGGTCTGGTTGTGGTTCTGATGTAGGTTAAACAATTGTAGCAAAGCTTTTTTCAGTCAAAATGGAATATAGAGGAAATAATGATAAAAAAAGCATAAATTAAAGAAAGATTTTAAGCAGTTTATAGGTGTTTAAATTTAGTCCACGTATAAACAACAGAGAATACGTGCATCCACAAAATATGACATGGGGTGCCAATATAAATCAAATGCTTCATAACTTCTCTTTGTCAGCACATTGCACTTGAAGGATGAGTTCTTCAGCAACCTCCACCAATATCAAATAGGATTTGACAAGACTGTATAATTGAGGGGTTACAGTAGTTCCTACTTGCTATGGTAATGATGGACACATCAAAATGGTAAACTGCAAATAAAACTAGATAATGTTATTTATGCTGTCAAACAGAAAAGAAAAAAGGCTGAACAGAGTTGAAGTTGACCGCTCTGCAACCTTGTGAGGGGCAGGGTGTAAAGTGCTTTGTGCACTTTAAAGATACCAAAATGAGCTCAGTGGTATTATGTAAATTAGCGGGTTGACCCAGGTCTAAATTTCCCACCAAATGCCAGTTGGAGCAGAGCTGTTTTAAGGTGATTTTAACTGAGTCGTTTGACCCGGGTCGATGCAGGTCAGTGAGTTGTTTCCACTGCCACTAAAAGCTAATTGTTTGCAGGTTTAAACAGTTTTTTTGACCAGTGGGAAAGAGGTATAGGACATACCTCAGAAAGGGGGTAAGATAGTGGTTGTTGAAGCTACAATTATGAGGAATTCAGACTATAGCTTTGCAGTTCTACTTTATATAGACTACATCTCAATGGTTTAAATTGAAGGGTTTAAAAGCATATGTCGTTTTAACGTCATGATCCTAACACTTCAAAAATCAACTCAGCTTTTCTGTATATTGTCCGATGCACAATTCCTTCTAATTTTTTACAGATCTTTCCAACCTCACCGTTGGCATTGATAATAACTACAGCATATTAGGGTAT
This sequence comes from Cyprinodon tularosa, assembly GCF_016077235.1. Lineage (NCBI taxonomy): Eukaryota > Metazoa > Chordata > Actinopteri > Cyprinodontiformes > Cyprinodontidae > Cyprinodon > Cyprinodon tularosa. The sequence goes on along the minus strand of NW_024039740.1, from coordinate 581,933 downwards.
ATAGATAAATATAATATGTTTCAGAGGCCATCTACAGCCGAAGGTAAAAAGCAGAGAAAAGGGAAAATGGGGTAAGGGAGTACAAGAAGACCTCTGTGGCTTCAGACTGCATATCTATGCTCAAGCAGGACTTAAAACAGAGCAAACAGAGAAACCAAAAGACAACATGCATATTACATGTCAATGTTAGATGACACATGACTTGTTCACATGCATATCATAACATAATGGTAAGTGTTTCTGTTTGTTGTGGTGGTTTATGAAAAGAAAGAAGAAAAGGGGTAAAAAATATTTTTTTAAATAGAGGTTGTTTTATATCATAACAAGTAGTGTTTTAACTTTTTTGTGGAAAATTGTGATACTTTAAAATCATCTGGCTTTTTGCATGTAGATTATTTTGCTGACACCCCAGTTAGCCATACTACATTCTTTTGAAAGCCAAACGTTAGCTTAACTGTATAAAAGGACTAAAACTCTGAGTTTTGCTCTACCTTTTTGAGTGGTTTTCAACCTTTTGCGTATGTATATCTATATACATAGATATATATAGATATACAGCATGTAGAAGGGAGCTAAGATAATTCTTCATACATTTTACGATTTTTGTAAATAAGAAGTTTACAGAATTACATCTTGTTCTAAAAGTAAAACACAGACTTACCAAATTACCAACTATTAAAACCAAAACAGAGCCAAAACATGCTATTGTTAGTCTAGCTTAGTAGTTCTTAGTAGAAGTATCCTCTAAAGGAATGAAAAACCCATGTTGCATTAAAGTGGCCCATTGTTGGAACAATACAGAAGCTTTCTAAACATAATTAGTAATTTGTTGAATGTATACATCTCTAACGTAAAAATGTATAATCTCAATAACAATGTAGGACAGGGCAATACTGTAAATGTAGTGCTTTTTACTGTATATTTAATCAGATTTAATTGTCAATAATTAGATTATGCATAGCCTACCTTATGAAAATTGGGATCTTTAAATGGGTGTTAAATTTACTTTTTAATTACTTCACGCTTAAAGACGTATGTGTAAATGAATTATTAAATACAGGGCTTAAAAACGATGTATTTGATTTATATGTTTTGCACATAGAAAACTGAATTACCGAAAAAAAAAAATCTGATTTCCTTAATTCCTATGTCATTTTGCACATTAAATATGTAGTTGCAAATTCCTGTCTCAATAACAGAAAACAAACAAACAAACAAACAAAAAAATAACTCATTAAAAAAAATATTTATATAATGGAATCTGATATTAACTTGAAACCAAAAGGTTAGGACAAGCAACCTTTCTACTTCATTCACTACTGTTTAGACTTAGAACATATGGTATTTATGGGTAATAAAGGAAAACTACTGATCTAATGTTTTATTTTTTTAATTATTCATCTATAATGGGTCAGATTTGCATACTTTTTAAAATGGAAATAGAGTAATTTGAGGCAGATGTGAAAAGGAAAAGCAACAGAGGAAAAAAATCAGAAGAGAGGATTGAGTCAGAAAGATAGAGCAGTGTTGACTGCTTTGTTGACACTTTGTTGTTTAGGTGCTTGGTTAGTGAATCAGTGGGCAGGTTTATGTAGCAAGGCAGATATGCTTTTGTGTGCTACCTGAGGTGGACTGCCGGTTCCTACGGGGGGAACGGGTAAGGCGTTGGTAGGGGTCGGTGGCTCCGTATAGATCCAGTGTTGAAATACACAATATAACTGTTTTTTGTAAGTAGTCAACCACCGCAAGCCCGTTACAATTCCCAAACGCCAACCTGGATACACAAACATACAGGAAAGAAGCAAAAAAAAGTTACAAAAAACATATGCAATCTTTTGGACAAGGTTTCTCTCTTTAATATAGAAGGTGAAACACAAGCTCTTAAAAAATTGTTAAATGAACTCTGACATTTTGATGCAATTACATACAACAAAAGCCTGTCTTTATCTCACACTGCTGACGCTGCTGTGATTTCAATATTAATGCCACGTTTCCCAGAACATCCAGAGTCAGCTGTTTCCTCCTGGCTCTTGAGGTATGATTGATCAAGAGGAACTTGATAGCCTTAAATCATCCCATATAAAAAACCTTTAGCACTTGAAGCAAAAGGCCTTTTTGTTTAATTTTGTGTGACTCTTTTCATACTTTATTAAAATAAAGCTTCTTTGTTTCAGAGTTTCTTTTTTTAGTTAATTGAGTGGATTTCTCGTTCTGGATGTTTATGTCAGTCAATAGCTGAGGAAATAGCCACTATGACTGAGTATGGTTCAGCACTAGTTCTTCACTTTCACAATATGCTTGTTCAGGATAAGGGGCTGATGCAAATCAAGCAATCAATGGGCTTCTATAAATAGTTCAGTTTTTCCCAACTGGCATTATATGAATATAATATAAAAAATGTCTGCAATGTAACATAACACCATTAATACAAATGTTATTGATTTTAGTTTATTGTAACAATATCAGAGGGATTGGTGGCCTAATGGTTAGAGCATTGTGCTTGGGTGCCAGAGGTCCTGAGTTCAAGCCCCACTCCCACAGCCTGCACTCTGGGTCCCTGGGCAAATACCCTTAAACCCACACTGCTCCCCAAGGGGATGAGTTAAATGCAGAGGTACATTTCTCCAGTGTGAGATCAATAAAGTTCTATTATTATTAAATAGAAGTGAATTTGATTGTATATATTGAAAATAAATAAGATCTGTTTGCCCTATAAAGGACCCTGAGAGGACATTATCTGTGACTTAATGCTGTATACATATATACAATAAAATCAAATAGCAACTGTTAACAGAATAAAAGCTAAAAAACAGTTAATAAATGTTTAAAATTAACAACAGAATCAATTTCATTGAAATTGAACCAATAGCAGCACTACTCAATGTCATAAGGCATTTCTTCATAACTGTTATCTGATGAAGGATAAAATAATTATTTTATTCAATTTTTTATAACTTTGGCAATACAGACTGTACAATTAATTATGTAACAGTTTTTATTAGCTACAGTTGTTGTAGTTATATATCCAGTTGACTACTTTTCCTCTGCACTGAAAGCTAAGCAATATCAACAAAATATATTTAATTCTCTCTTTTTTTAAATTTAAGAGTTTATATTCATAGAAAAGGCAGTTAGAGACAACAAAATAAATCAATATCCACTGGCCATGTTCAAATTGTGGAAAGCTTTAAATGAGAAATTTCAAAAAATGCATTGGCCTTGAACCACACTGAGCTTTTTAAACCAAGCTGTGACTTTATTGGTTTTTGAGAAGCGAGGCTCTTTTCAAAGAAAAGCTATTTAGTATTCTTAAAAGGAAAAAAGAAAGGAGGTGTGCTACTGCTGCATAAACACGTTCACATTTTCTATTCCCTACTACAGCTGTGTAAAAATATGTTTCTTTTCTATGATTAAAAATTGTTCAAATTATATGAAAAAGCATTTTTTTTTAAAGAGAATTTAATTAATTTGCACCATAACATGCCATTTTTCACATCTAGTCTTATGTTTAGTGTTTCTTAGTGTGCTGCAAAATTAACATTGTTTGGTTATTGCTTGACATACAGTTCCTGAATGTTCAAATGTGCTTCCTGCCTCTGATGATGTATATTTTATGCCATTTGAAACCCCAAACTACCTTCTAAAACCCAAATTCATAAAAACCTGTTTAGATGTAATGTAGCCAGCCCAAAGGAAACACAGAAACTAAAACACAGATGGACAGAGCTATGCATATTCAACACCATGTGTGGTTGAAAGAGAATAAGTTTATAAATGGTTTAGGATTTAGTCATACTGCAGTTAAACTTTCCCAGGATGGAATTAGAAATGGAATATGCAATTGTTTTATGCCAGGCCCCGAAAAGTAGACTATGTGCTGCACCTTAAGGATTTTTTCCTTTTTTCCTATAAAAAAGGGGAAAATATAGATGAAGGTGGTGTTCACCTACATGACTTTAGAATTATTCTGACTGAACGTGTGCAAAATATTAACACCTTGAAAGATACAGTTCAGTTCACTGGAAGTCGCTAAGGGCATACATGTCATCAATAAGCAGCTTTTACTGATTACTTTGAGCGATTATTTTTTCAGGACAAAACAACCACACATTAGTTTTTGTTAATCAGAAGAATTGGATGCAAAGGATTTGATGTATTGTGAATTTTTCTCTGATTCACAATGGGTCAAGCATGAAAGCCAAATTTAAAAGTACTGTATATATTTTCCTTAAAAGGATCCTTTTCCCCCCCACTTTTTTCAATTTTACCGCTAAACTCCTAACTGCATATTTTAAGACACAGAAAAATAAGTAAATATTAATCTGTTGTTTTTCTGGAAAATAAGAGATTTCTCTAATTTTTTCATGTTTTGGAGAGTTTAGGACACTTATCCCAGTGGAATTATGTGCAGAAACTTGTGCAATCAGTAAATGAAATTGAACTATCCTGACTGAATCTGTATTTATCTAATTAAAAAAACAAATTTAGATATATTCCTTTGATACAGAGTTAAATAGTTTAAATAATCATTTATTTGCTCTGAAAATGTATTTTGGTGTATTGAAAAAAAAATCTGTTTTTGTTATTTAGTTTAAGTTTGTTAATTCAATTTCAGTTTAAACATTCAAACATGTGTATCAGATAACCAGGTTCACATACTGACTGACTGACTGACGTGGTTTCACATAATCTGTCTGAGAACTTACAAGCCATATGCAGAATTGATGTCCAGGCTGGTGATTTGCTGTGGTGGCTCACCGTCTACCCACAGCAGCTGGATGACCAAGTCTGACTGATAGCCAGGAGGGACGCGAACCATTTTTTCCTTCACTCTAAAACAGATTTAAGGGAGAGAAGCAAGTGTTTTTGCCACAGAGAACAGAAAGATTAAAAGGAATTACACACAACTCCTACTGATTATTTCTGCCTCTAAGTTGTTTTTATTTAATTTTTTTCACTTAATGTTTCTGTATGTAAATGTCAGTATTTCCTTACTTATCAGGAATTATGTTTTGTATTCTGTTTGAACCACAAGCTTACTTGAGAGAGGGGACGCTGTCTTTAGCTCCGTCGGGTGTTCTGCTGCCAGGGCTAACAGGATGTTGGTAGTGGGTTTGGGGTGAGTGAGATGTGGGCTCTGAGAAGCAGGGATTGTTTTCATTCTCAGATGGAGTAATAATATCCTCCGGTTCACACTGCAAACGCACTTCTAAGGACTAGAAATGACAGAAATGCAGAAATATGAATGAGTCCACAGAACCATAACTATGACTACAAGTTTTATTCAATCTATTCATTTCAAAATTCAGAAATGGCTTAAAAACTGCAAACATCTGCAGGACATCAGATAGTCAGTTTGCAGTCTTCCTTACCAGGTTCTTATTTTGACTCACCACTGTCTGAGTGTTGGCTTCATATTTACTGAAGCGATACAGAATAATGTGTGCCGAGATGCCGACCACACAGAAGATGCGACTATGAGGGCACCAGCTAACCATCTGGACAGCAAAAGGATCGTCCTCCCCCATCTCAGCAGCCCGACCATCACCTGGCTTTGGCTTCTCGAACACTTTGGAGGTCTTTAGCTTGTACAACATCTGTAGCGTGACTTTTAAAACAAATTAGAACACACTGGTTTTCTTTTTTCTTTGGCGAGACCTCGTTTTCATGTGCTATTTTATGTCTCTTTCTGGTAATAGCTTTGATATAACTCTAGGCAACCTGCTTAATTAGCTGTGCAGCTTTCCCTATCATGAGAGGGCTATTAATTTGCTTTGGTGTCCTCTCTTTCAAGCCTGTGGCAAAATGGAAGTGACTCATCGGGGATCTCATATTGTTTATTGGATCTTGATGTGTCACAGAAAACCTGAGATGATCTCAAATCAATATTTCAGAGTTGTTTCTAAAATGACAAGGAAATTATTAGAGAAGCGACTTACATGCAGATGCATCCCAAAACTTTATTGACCCATCAGCATGTCTAAACAACAACAAAAAAGCAAGTAAAAAAACAGTTAAATTTTTTTATCTTTTAAGCAGAGCACTACAACATAAAGGAAATAATTTACCTTTCTTTAATTAGTTATTTGTTCATATTTTAGAAGTTGCAACTGTCTTTAAATCTGCAGTAAAGCCATTCATATTGCCTTAACTGAGAAGAACAAATTCAAATCTTAGGTTCCTCTGAAAAAAACCTTCATTATGATCTGAGATTTTTAAAATTTTCACACTGGCTCTTAAGAAAATGCTCTCCACATTGGCATCAGAGACTCAACTCAGCTATTGCACACCCCGTGTGTGAGAATAAGTTAACAAGTCTGTCAGCCCCATAAAAGACACCGGTTCTCCTTAGCCTGGAATAGACTCAGGTCACACTAGTGAAATAAGTGAAACATTATTACATATACAAAATAAGTTGTGTGAAAGGCAAGCGGAAATCCCTCAGATGTTCTTTTTCTTCCATTTCTATCAAAATGTCAGACTTACCCTGTGATGATGATTTCTGAATAAGTGTGGGAGCCTAATGTCCATGTTCCACCACCAACTGGCCACTCCTTAAGAGAGAAAACATCATTTTAAATTCTTATTACAACATATTCTCATTGTTGTCCCCAGTGTTTGTAAAATCTTTTTTGAAAATCATTTCAAACTCCCATAACTTTTGACAGACATGCATGATTTCACTCCATAATCCAAAACTGGGTTGATTTAAAACTAAACAGATGATAATGATAATGAAATGCACTAATAAGGTTTGTATGAAAATTGTTCTATGGGGTTAAATAATTTCTCTTATGTAGGAATGTAACAGATTTTCTTATAAAAGTCTGAATACATAGACAAAAAAACCGAATTGTTCCAAAGCATAATCTCTCCATTAGGTCCTCCTTAGTCCTAATAGCTAGAGGTGGGCAGTTCCAAGAATTTGCAGCATAATTCCTATTTTGATCAATGCGATTAAGTAAGTAAGATACCATGAGTCAGTATCGCTGGTACTGATATTGATACTTTTATTTAATTAAAGTTTTATGTATCATGAATGTATTCATCTTTTGGTGTTTTTTTTTGTGATTTTTTACTTTAATATTTTATGATAGTTGAACAACGGAAAAATAACAAATTAAGTTTAAAGCAATTTCAAGCATGTTAAAACATTTGTATCTAAAAAAAAAAAAGACTTTGGTGAATCTGCAGCAGTAGAGCCTGCAGAAGAGACAAAAAAATTATTGGTCTTTTCACTGGACTATAGTTTAATATCATTACCAGTTTTGGTATTGTTATTATGGATTCTAGGATCGATCTACCCATCTCTACATATTGCAGCAGAACATTAAGGACATCTCTGAGAATGTTTTATCTGGATGGCAAAAAAGATAAATATTCCAGTAAGCTGAATAAAAAACAAGTGGACAAATAAATAATATTTTAATTTATCCCGCACAATAATTACAGATGCTCTTATAAATCCTCTTGTGCCTTAAAAAAATCCTGTTTATTGTTCAGTTACTGAACCATTCACTCTTTAATGTGGAAGCTGTGAGGAAAAGACATTCAAAGTGATCTGTTTTAGTATTAAAAGAGTTGCTTACTTGATTACAATGGATGAAGAAAAAGATGAGTAAGAAACTAAAAATCAAATCCCATTTGCAGTAGATGCATACCTATTGCAGGAGATGCATACCTATAGTCCAGGATTCTAGTTTTAAATAGTCACTCTTTAGCAGTTAAAAGAAAAGCTATTTTTTCCTATTGAGCTTCTAGCATCTATTTGTTGTTTAACGAGTTGATATGGGAATATTTGCAGCCTTTTAGAAATGTCAGAGTTTGTAAGGATTTACGTTTTCCAGGGAATATACACAGAAATGTGTTGAGAAAAAAACTATTTGCCAAGATCCTAAAGACAGTTTAACATTTGAATTCAATAAATAAGGTGTAAGACACCGCCGCCCCTAACATATACTGTATAATTGTTAGCCACTATATAAATAATAGCCACACATGACTGTAAGGGATTCTCCTTTGAATGCTTTTATATTGCTTAAAAAGGTCGTAAAAGCAAAAAAAAAAAAAAAAGAAGCGCAGAAATCTTTCTTAATTATTTGTTTTCAGTATTAAATATGGACCTTTTGACTGTAGCCGGTCTTCTTGTGTTTAGCTCCTATTGAGTAGAGAATGGGGATAATGTCTGGTGGACAATCTGCAAAATAAGCCGTGCAGGTTACAGGAGACTCGTGGATGTCCATGGGATATGGGTTCTCAAACACAGGATAGCTGTAAGACACAACAATTGAAAAGCATCAAACCAGGATATAAGAACAATTACACATAAAGCAGAAAGTGTTGCAAAATCAAAGTGTATTTTTCTTTCTAAAAGCTACTTTAATTTTAAGCTGTAAAAGTACATTGTTAACAATACAAATGTATATAAAGCACTATGTACTTTGTAATAGAAATAATGTTAAAATGGCCTAACAGTATGTAAAATATTACTAAAATATTAACTTTACAATGTGTCAGCGAAAAAGGCTGGGACAGCAAAACACACCAACAGTGAAAATTTAATTTAGTTATTGAACAGCAGACATGTATTAACTCTGTGTCAGCTTCAACACAACTTACTGCTGATCAATGAGAATACAAAATACAATCTGGGTGAACTAACAGTACAGCCATCAGGAGACATTAATATCTGACTGCTGTAATTATCAAATCCAATTTTCAGAGCAAGTTGATTTGAACTGAAGTGTTGATCCACTATTCAAACATACTCTGGGGGCTAAGGTGTTTATCTCTTAATTTATTTTCATCAGCATTTTCTATCTTTATTTCACCCTTTGGAGGTTAATTAACTAAGATGGTGGAAGTTGCACCATGAAAGCAGTGATTGGATTATAACACCAGATTAGGACAAATATTAATAAAAAAAAAATAGAAATCTGCAAGACAGAGTTTCAACTGAAGTGAGAAATCTTCTAAAAAAAACAAAAAAACATTTTCATATACAAATTTATACAGATTTTCCTCTCTGAAAGTATTAATGATATGTCCTTTAATTAATTTAAAATTGAGACTCAGGTTAAATTTTACATGTAAAAATAATTTTATCTTTGGGTGAAAACTGTGACAAAAAGGGTTTCTATTGGTATCCTGAAGGTGTAGACTTGCCTTTCCTCAGTGGTAATGCATTATGATGTCGCTTGTCAAAAAGAGAAAAAGAGAAGCTCAGAGGTCTCGCTTGGTGATTTCACATCAGTCTCACCTCGCAGCAAGTGTTTGTGTGTGTGAGTGTGAGGGTGGGTGGTGTTTGGGAGGGTATGTGAAACACCTACTTGCTCTGTGTGAGATCCACCACAATCAAGTCTTTCTCCAAGAGCACCACCACAGCATAAGGCTCCTGGACTTCTGTAGGTATGAATACAAACCAGTTGGGATCATTTGGATTCCAGTTGTCTTTTTAATAAATTCTGGGATAACATTAAAGTATTTACTACAAACATTCTGATAACAAAAAAGCACTTTTACTCTATCAACAGTAGATTTAAGATTTTATAGAACCCTCAATGTTTTTTTTTTCTAATGCACTTTTATAAGAACTATCATAAGATTTGTCAAAAAGGGGGACCATGATAGGATTGAAACATTAAACCTTAATCGTTGAAATTTAAAATTTTTTATCCAACTTATTTTTTTATTTTTTACTTTATTTTTTAAGGCACGGCAAAAGAAAATGACAAGGTCCCAGTTCTGTTGTATTGTTGGTTTAAAATGTCTATGGTGGTATGGTGGTATTTAAAAACCTTGGTGTTTAATGGATAACAACACTTCAAAAAGCATTGCTCTTGACTTTGGGTTATTCTTCCCCAATTTTTCTTTTTTTATATAGTTTTTGACTTATTTTTACCATTTTACTTTATATTTAAAAGTATAACCCTTAATGCCAGTTTGAAACAATAACCCAACTTTAGTAAATTAAATTCATACAGGACTGGACCAGCACACATTTGACACATTAGACGATAAACAAAATGAGCCAAATTGTTTGTTTTTTACTCCAGTAGTTTTATTGTTCTGCCCTTTAATTTGTTGTAAGACAGGTTTCTGCTACAGTTCATCACGGCTGGAAGTAGGTGTTAGCTTTTTTTAGGTCTGATACAAACAACAGGCACCAGAATAATACAAGCAAACATATTTTGCCAGCAGGTTTCAACATTTTAAGTTAATTTAGGCATTCATAAACTGTTTCAGAGGAGTGATCATAGTGATCTGGATCAGCAGTGCTGTGTCGGTCTCCCTGCCAGCTCTTAGATGAGCTTCTCTGATTGGTTGATGTGGTGCGTTGAGCAGCAAAAGTTCAACTTTACCAACTCCAGCTGCTGCTTATTTAGTGAATAATGCACCTACGATGCTCAGTTCATGAAGTGCTGCGGCTGCTCAGATCTATCAAGATGCACTGTTCTTGCTGCTCAAGATGCTGCAGGACCTTTCGCTGCGCCTTGATGACCATCAACCACTGACTTTGAATGTAAACCAGCTGCCTCTGCTGTTTCAATCATGTGCGGTGTGAACGTAGCATTAGGGCTTAGAGCAGGTCGACGTCTCCAAGATGGCGTCCGTAATTTCTCCGCCGCAACAGCCAATGCGGGCTCTACTCTTACATGTATGTCTATGCATTTTACAGTGATGAGCGTGCACTACCTATTTACAGAGGTCTTAGTTCCAGGTTTGACTGCGACCTGTGGTCCTTTTTTGCATGTCTCTCCACCTCACTCATTCCTCCTTTCCTGTCAGCCTGCTTTATCAGAAAAAAAAAACGAGCCACTAGTGCCGTAAAAACCTCAAAAAAAAAATAAAAAATGTCATCCACTGCCATCTGCCTTTTGTTTATGCCATTGACACCACTGTCTGTAAGTTTGAATTTAATATTCGAGAGTAGAATTTGTTTAAATCTTATTTGTGGAGAATATTTACAGTAAACGTGAGGTTTGACTACTATATGATGCCAATGGTTTTACGTAAGTTTATTTTAATGTTAACATTGAATTCTAAGTTTCTGATCAATGTTTTTTAATGATTCTAAACTAAAAGTAGCTATTTTATGTCTGCATTAAAGTTTTACTCCCTATACGTGATTCAGTGAAATAAAGTGGCGGTAAGGAAGATACATCCTGACTCACATATTCATTTGACTGTAGTTAGGCTTACTGCTAAACTGTGTTAGACACACACAAGGACAGAAGAATATTCATACTAAAGGACAAATATATAAAATGTTAAGTAGGTAATGTATGAAGGTAATTCCAGGATTCTGTGTTAACATTCCCAAACATCTTGGGACTGTCAACACATGGTTTTAAAACCTTTGAACAGAGGTACAATAAAGATTTATGAGAATTGTAACCTATGTACATACCATTATTGTACGGCGTCTCACAGAGGACCATGAATTCTACAATAGGGTGGTCCATTTCTAAAACGGTGATGGCCTTGCCGTGCATGATGGTTAAAGCTGGTCGTCGTCCCGCCTTGTCATATGAAAGACCACCAGAGAAGATGACAAAAGGCTCACTGTTGCAAAAGAAGAATTTAAATTTTCTTAACCACAGTTTGCTTTGCTTAGCTTGTGTCAGCACTTATAAAAAAAGACAATCCAAAAAAACATTGTATGAAATGTGCAAAAATGGAAATTCGAGAGAACAAACCTGCTCCTTGAGGTCTTGTACTCCACTTTCAATATTGGTTTGCATGACTCCTTTCTCCCATCCTTCTGTATCTTTCCTGTATGATTGCAATAACAAAAATAATGGGATGAAATATTTACTTCAGTTTAACTGAAAATAAGCATTTCTTTTAAGGATCTCGGTTATCAATTTCTTAGAAGCATTACTGCAAACTATAAATACATTCCAGATTAGACTAAATGCATACGTTGCCTTTTGTTAATTAGAAGATATTTTTTTCTTTCTTGATCATTTTAAGTAATTTAGTTTATTTTTTCTTTGTATGTATTTATTAACTCTTTCACATTCACAAACCTCTCCTCTGCTGCTTTAAGGATCATGCAAGCTGACAACCAGGTTGTGTCAATAAAATTATGAAAAGTTTTAACACTTATGTTTCCATTTAACCATTGCAGAAAAAGTTCTTAGAGCATAGAGACTGCTACATAGCATCACAACAACATAGAAATGAAGCCTACAGCACAACTTCCCTGCACTGTTCCTCCACCTGCTAGCGCAGTTGTTTTTTCTTTTCCACCCCTTCAAACTCAGATTCATGAGTTACGGAGTTGTGTTGCCATCCAAAATGAACAGAAGAACATTGCAAATTCCCTACATCCTGAGTGCTTCTGGTAGCCTACTGTATACCTCAGGGTTCATGGGAGTTGTTGAGATGCACAGGCCCTCCATCATCATCATCCTGGTTCAAAAATGTTTTAGACTCCAGATCTAACTGAATGTTCTCTACAGAAAATCCTTTATCTAAACTGACAGGTACATTTCGTGCCTGTGTACTTATATCTACTTACATCTGTCTAGAAATCAGACAGACTCTACAAAACTGCTAGTGGATGAAATCCTTTCTGCATGTGTTTAGTTTTCCTTTACTTTGATTTTAGTTATGTATCCGGCCAAACAGATTATAGATAATCAGTAATGAAGAGAAAAAAAACAAAACAAGATAGAATAAGAATTCCCTTAACTTAAGAAAATCATATTGCCATTTAGTTTCTCTTATGCATCAATGTTCTGTCATTTTATAGTTCAAAGTGAGAAAATAGCATTCTGTCAAGGTCAAGATGGCATGCCAGTAAACTAACAGAAGTGGGAATGGAAATTTAAAGCACACTTTGAATTCTTCCAAGCACCATATTAAAATCATTCAGCTGAGCCACTGCTTAAAATTTCACAGTGATTAGAATTTTCACTATTTTTCTTTCTTTGAGCATGTAAAAATATTTCAAGGTGACTGAGAGTGTGCTTTGACCAAATTTTATTCTTTCAAGGACAGGCTTAAAGACGGAGTTAAGAGAATTCTAAAAACGGTAAAAATGTCATAAAGGTATGTAAGTCACCCAACCTTTTATGTATGCACTGTGGCACTGGAATTTAGGTTTCAATTCTTCTGTGTTTCAGGATTTTTTTGGTATGAATAAAATTGTGATCTTATGTCATCACACAGCTTCCTTCAGCATAGGCCCGCCCACTGCTGGCCCAGTAGTATAAAACGAAACTGCGAGGCTGCATCTGCATTATTGCAGACTCAGTGACTTTGCGCTCTATTTACCACTTTTTCGAGCCATTAAACTGTTCTCTTCAAAAAAGCGACTAGTGAAAAATCGAACTACTTTTTCCTGTCATGTTGGCGACTCTGGTGACAACACATGATAGCACAGATCACTTTGAGTTTAAGGCCATTAGGAAAAAGTTTATAAGCCCCCCGCCATCCAAAACACTAACAGGGACTTAGATGCAACAGTTTTAGATCAGAGAGCAGAGCAACTGTCCTGGGCTTCCCTATTGAACATAAGTCGCATATGCATTAAGCTTGCACTGATCCTACCTAAATAATAATAATTTAGAAAAAAAATCAGAATGTAAATATACAAGTTAGCTTTTTGTTAAAAAACAATTGCTGCTGTGAAGCAGAAGTGTGGACGTTGCTTCATCGGCCCTAGCAGACACTCTCCATCGTGTCAGGAGAGAGAAAACTGACATATTTCTCATTAGTTTTGAAATATTATTTATGCTTAGGTGAGTTCCTAATAATTCAGACTGGTGTTTAATAAAACACATTTCTGTGAAGTGACAAACTGAGAACGCACATTTATTAATACTTTAAACAGTCTTTAAAGACACAAATACAAGTCCCTACTTATGACCTGACATTTGAATTTGCAACATGGCATTGTTTTAATGTTTATCATATTATGAAACACCACAAAAAAACAAATTCTTAAACCAGTACCATTCTAACTAACAGACCCTTAGGTGAACCTATCTATTGGTATCTATCTAAATTGTTTTAGGAATGCTTGCCTGTTGACAAACACCATAAATATGTTGGAACTAGCGGTGTCAGCTTCATGTAGTGCAATGCATAATTTTATTTTAGAAAGAACTATTAAGGTTTACAAATTTTATCCATCCGTCCTGGAAAAAAGCATCCCCTCAGTCTGGTGCTGCCACCACCGTGCTTCAGATTAGGCAAAATGTGCTTAAGGTGATATCTGCTGTTGCTTTTCTGCTTCATTCAAAGGAAATAGCTCAATCCTCATCTATTTTGTCTCCTTTTGAGCACCTTCCCTCACAGGCTTGGTGTGCCCCCATGACTTATACCAAACACAAACAAGACTTTTTTTTTTTTTTTGTATCCTTTCGTATAAGTAAAATTTGTTGAGTACAGTAAACGACTAATAGTTGCTCTGTCAACAGATTCCCCTTGCTGAACTGTGGATCTTTGCAGTTTCTCCAGAGACATTATACGCCTCTTGGCTTCTCCACTGATTAATGCTCTTCTTCTATGGTCTATATCTTTACATGGATAGTCAGGTTTTAGTAGATTTCCTGTTCTATTCTGAAGTGTTAAGGCCTTCACAGAAGAGCTGTACTAATGCTTTGACATATATATACATTGTCTAATGTAGATATATACACTCACTGGCCACTTTATTAGGTACCCCATGCTAGTAACGGGTTGGACCCCCTTTTGCCTTCAGAACTGCCTCAATTCTTCGTGGCATAGATTCAACAAGGTGCTGGAAGTATTCCTCAGGGAGTTGTGGTCATAAAGGGTTGGACATGGTCAGCAACAATACTCAAGTAGGCTGTGGCATTGCAAAAATGCTCAATTGGTACCAAGGGGCCCAAAGTGTGCCAAGAAAATATTCCCCACACCATGACACCACCAGCCTGAACCGTTGATACAAGGCAGGATGGATCCATGCTTTCATGTTGTAGACGCCAAATTCTGACCCTACCATCCGAATGTCGCAGCAGAAATCGAGACTCATCAGACCAGGCAACGTTTTACCAATCTTCTATTGTCCAATTTCGATGTGCTTGTGCAAATTGTAGCCTCAGTTTCCTTTTCTTAGCTGAAAGGAGTGGCACCCGGTGTGGTCTTCTACTGCTGTAGCCCATCTGCCTCAAAGTTCGACGTACTGTGCGTTCAGAGATGCTCTTCTGCCCACCTTGGTTGTAACAGGTGGTTATTTGAGTCACTGTTGCCCTTCTATCCGCTCTAACCAGTCTGGCCATTCTCCTCTGACCTCTAGCATCAACAAGACCATTCTCTGTAAACCCTAGAGATGGTTGTGTGTGAAAATCCCAGTAGATCAGCAGTTTCTGAAATACTCAGACCAGCCCTTCTGGCACCAACAATCAATCACCTTTCTTCCCCATACTGATGCTTGGTTTGAACTGCAGAAGATTGTCTTGACCATGTCTACATGCCTAAATGCACTGAGTTGCCGCCATGTGATTGGCTGCTTAGAAATTAATTGTTAACGAGCAGTTGGACAGGTGTACCTAATAAAGTGGCTGGTGAGTGTATATATATATATATATATATATATATATATATATATATATATATATATATATATATATATATATATATATATATATATATGTGTGTGTGTACACACACACACACAGGTTAAAGATGTCTTAAACAACTATTCAACTTCATAAAGTTATTTCCAAAGTCTTGGAACTGCCACAGAAAAAGGTCTGTCACCTCCAAGCTTTCATTGTATCCTTGGCATATCCAGCAAAGGCTGATACACTGACTGGAGTGAACAGGATGGGCAATGTAATTCAAGAAACTCCAAGTGGTATTACAGGCCTTTTAAAGATTTAGGAACAAATAAAGAATGTTAAAGTTAAGCCTGAAATAAACAGGCGGCCAGTAAAACGAGGCTAAAACATGAGTTCCCATGCTTCCCCTTTGTTGTAAGAACCATCCAGGCTTTTACTTTGTCAAGGCACTCAAATATTGACTCCAAAAAAAATGGTTTCTTCTTGTCTCAAGGGAACATATACCTGGCACTGGTCAGCATGAAAATGAAAAGCACATTTATAACTCAAGAAAACAAGATATAATAAGGAAGGGCTAAGAAATGAGCCTTGCAGGATCCCAGGGGAAAAGAGAACAGAGAAAGATAAAAAATGGCTCTGGTTTTTCTATGAATTAGGGTAGTCTCTTGTAAGCCTTTGAGGTACTCTAATTAGGTGATTTAATAGCTGCAAATCGTGTTTTTAAATACAGTTCTTAAATCCAACTAAACCAAGACCACATAATTTACGGTATCCATAGCTTAAAACCAAACAAAGAAAAACCCCTGAAGGATTTTTTTTTTTTTTTTTTTAAGTACAGCAATAATTTCCAACAATCCAGTTTGCCAAAAGGGACATTATAAAAAAAAAAAATGCATGCATGCATGCAAGAGAATTTTCTCTGACATTACCAGCAAAAGCAATAATGTTCATGCCTTATTTGCCATGTTCCTGCAGGCCCTAAAAACAGAAGTTTTCAAACTGCTGTTGGAAAAAGAGCATTTAAGACAAGCTGCTACGGCAGAACTGCAAACCTATTTCAAATCCTTTATCAGTAAGAATTTTGAAAAAAATATTAAAAACACCTTCCTGACAATTACCAGCCATTTAACATATTTAAAGATGTTGTAAAAACGAGGTCATGTGTTTGTCTTTTGTAATATTAATACCTTGTAGGGTTTCTTTATAGATCTGCCTAATAAGTCCACCAGACAGCTACAGCTACAAAATGCTGCTGCTCACATCCTTATTAATACTAAGGAGGTGGAGCACATCACCACAGTTTTTAAGTTGTTAAACTGGTTCCCAGTATATCAAGAGAATAAACTATGAAATAGTTTATAATAATTTGTTATAAATCATTGAATGGCTTAGCTCCAAAATAAATCAACAGACTGTTTCAATTAAACAGACATCTCGGGTCTTCTGACGTATGTATACCGAAAACCATAACCAAACATGAGAAAGTAACTTTTAGAAGTGATGCTCCACTAATCTGAAACAAACTCCCATAAAACTGTAAAATTGTTGCAATCCAAGTACATGGAAACCAGCCAAGTTGCATGGTGCTCTGAAGTTTAAGTAAGTGTATCTCACCATGAGGAAAGGTGACTTGGAATGGCTTGGTGGTGTTTCTAAGGTTCCATAGTGTTAGGCTCCCATCAGAGTGACTGCACATAAACTGTTTCCCTTCATGGTGCCAACTGACTGAATGGATAGCCTGTGGTAATAAGACAAAGATAAAGATTTAACTTTTATAACATTTTAACATTTGCTTTTCACACATTCTTATAGATTGAGGTGGTGTGAGACTTTAATGCAATTTCAAAAATGACGCACGAGTGATATCAGAAGTGATATCAGAAGTGATATCAGAAGTGCTGCGTAAGTGCACAACGACTACCTTTAGATAGACATAAGTAAAGTCTCTAATGTAAACATGCAGGTGAAAATATTTTGATTGGATTTGGCAGGATAAGAATAAAATCTTAAATCAACTCAAATGATTGGTTTAGGCTGATTGGCAATTTGATTAGCTTGCATGTAAATGCTTGTCAGGATCAAGTTACTCTGAATGAAGCAAGCTGACCCTGGCGCACATATTCACCCCCACATGAATGTGATATTAATCAGCTTCAAGTGGTTATTTGTTCGTCAGAGAATTATTATCATGTTTACAGGACACATTTTGATTCCCATCAGTCATTCTATTCTAATAATTTCTTTCCATATAAATTGTATATGAACATCTGTACAATTATCCTTTGTTTTTAAGTCTGATTACATTATCATCTTATGGTGAAATTGTTATTATGTACAAATAACTAATGTGACAAGTTTGAAAAAAATGAACAGGAAAAAAATTAAGGATTATTTAGAGGAGCACAAATAATTTGCATACAGTATTTATATCCTATCAACTTACAAATATCTCATCTAGAAAATTCATTCTAAAACAAAATGAAAAAAGAAACTAGCTTCTTTAAGTAGTAACTGGTTTTAAATTGTTTAGTAGAAAATATAGCAGACTCTTCACACCACATCTGTTGACCTTTAAATCATTGGTATAATATTATTCTTCAAGTAACATTCTAGCCTTGCTAAAATGTGGGCCCACCAACTAACTCTTTAAAAAAAACAGTAATAAGATGGTAACTGCATCATAACCTTGTCAACACTGTAAAAACTGTCTCTTGAGAAATCAACTTTCATGTGACCACAGTTTCTGTTACTACTGTATGTTATAGCAAGTACCTCATCATAGTAAATTCTGAAGTCAGCCTTCTTGGCCCGGAGGTCCCACTGCACAATGGTTCCACCTTCAAACCCTATAAGTAACTGAAGAGAGGGATGAAAAGAAAGGGAAAACAAAGTCATAAAATGTTTAAGGGCATATTTTATCAGATTTTTTTTAAATAGAAAACCTATAATTATTTATAGAACATACAAAATATCTGATAAATAATTTATGTCACACCCAAGCAGCAGCTGTGAAGCAACTTATTATCCTAAATGGAAATCAAATTCATTACAGAAATTTGACCCATGAATCGATTTTTCAAAGTGAAGTTGTTCAATCTTTTCTAACTAATCAAGCCCTACAATGTTTTCAATTCTAGACATATTTAGCTGAGGAGTAACAAAAGAAACAGACTACATGATTTTTGTTTTAAAGGTATAGAAGAAGGTTTTTTTTTCGGGTTCATGGGGATTGTCTTATCTACAGTATTGATTGTCCCATTTGCCAATGTTTGCAACTTCCAGCATTTATGTATCCGTTGAGCTTTCATTTCTGTCAATCAGTGTGGCTCCCCCACTCTCACTATATATGAAAATGGCTGAGAAGCTACCTGTCTTACAAGTTTATAAGAAGAAAAAGACCTCAGATAAAAGAAAAAAAATACGCCTGTGTATTTGGGAGTTTTATACATGTGATAGTGGAAGAGCTTGTAGGGTGGACTAGCTCATGCTCAGTTACTCAAGAAGTCACTTGGGTATTTCTTACCTACATTCCCAGGAAAAAATGTCCACACTACTAACTGTAGATTGACTACAGTAAAGGGTTTAACCGTCATCTACTTATTTTTCACATGTTCTACATAAGCATCACAAATTTTCCTGATTCTTTTGACAAAGTAGTTAAAAGAAAAAACAAAAAAACATAACACTAACAACCATGAATTCATGTTGTTCTGATCTTTTCAACTGCCCAAAAAAATTGAATTTAATAAATTTCCATATATGGTGCTAAATCAGATACGTTGAGTTTTCAAATCCTCTGACATCTAAATGTTCATTCTGCACTTAATATATTTTTTCACATTTTTTGTATGATTTCGATATTTTACCTGACAGCAGTCACTAATTGCTTTTTCAAATAGCATTTCTTAATAATTTTGCTGCCTCATCTTAACTTCCTTCTTTGTTAATGATGGGGTCATGAGATTGTAAGATCCTATTGCTGAGAAGTTTAACAACACACACTGCGGCATCCATTATTCTAGGCTATGTTTATTACTTTTAGTGTTAATCACTTTAATCATTCCAGCCACGCATAATGAATAATTTTTGCTTCATCCAGCTAGAATATTATTAAGAAAAAATATTGAAAAACATAGTGTTTTTTGGCGCTAACTTTCTGCGTTTCTGATTCCTTTTTTTTTACTTTCTTTTTATAAACCTCCCAAATATATTCATATGTACTGACAGGAACAAAACCCTACAGAGGTTATACAAAACAGGAAAAGATAAGGGCTGATTGATGCAATCCGATCATAGATGACAAGAGAGAGAGAGATCAGTGGAGCTGGGAGGAGCACAGCCAGTCTGAGGAAATGGATTTCCTGCTGAGCAGAGAACCTGTGGTACATTTCAAACATTGAAATGGGTATGTGAAGCTGAGAATAAAAGCTTCCCTTTAGAAAACCCATCAACCCTAAAGTTTTTAATTAAAACATCACTGAAGAGGAAAAAAACAACAAAAAATACTGCTAATATGCAGATAGAAGATCAATACTGCACAGTATGTTCTCAAAATAACAGTGTGTAATATTTGATGGGAGACCTATTCCATTAAGATGAGCAGCTGCTTTATATGGCTTTGACATTGAGGTTTGAGTCAGACTGCTTGATAAAGCTTGGACTGCCTGAAAATAAAAAAAACATGGCACAACAGACAGGGGGGCAGTCTAAGTAGCCTGCAGACAGAGCTCATAGATGTCTGGCAAAAGTCTGTATTTTAGAAAAGAGTCAAATATACAAACCCAGTGCAGATTTCCAAGAGCAAACCAAGAATTAATTAAATAATAAGTCATGGCTAGGTGAATTTAAGAAAAGGAAGTATGATTAAAACCACACAAGTCTTAAAACGTTTTGTAAATGATCTTGCAAACAACCCTGCCATGCTGTGAATACTCAACCATTGCCAGGACAAACAGATGACAGCTGTGGAACAATTGACTAACAAGTAAAACGTGTTAGTGAAAGCAAATAGAGCAAAGCTATGTAAACAAAATGCACAGGAAAAACCCTATGTTTACAGTAGGTGTAAGTGGGACTTAAAACACAATAAGAACATTTAAAAAGCAAAACAGAAACTCAAACCCACCACAGACAAACTATAAGGAGAACACCACAGCAAGAACTTTGCAATAACATTTTTTTCCCTGCTTAACCCGAGATTTAATTAGCTGAAAACCCATTATAGAAAAAGCATTAGAATCAAATGAGTATGCAAGAAAGGAATTTGCTCTCCACTAAGCAATTTTTTTGTATTCATTTTCTATTTTTAATTTAACTCTATCTATAAGCAAGAATACATATGTGTGTTTAGAGGTATAGGAGTATAGGAGCATCCCAAGCTTTTCTTTTAAAGATTAGTTTCAAAACATTCCCAATTTTCCATCTTAATATTTCTATAGTTTAAGGTGCTTTAATAAGGTGCGAGTCAGCTGGCTGAATGCAAGCTTCTAGAGTTTTCAGTTGTATTTACTTGTACAGGGGTTTCATCGTGTGACTTGCATTGAGATATTAAACAGCCCCTTATAATGATGGTTCTGATTAAATCACAACCATTTATAAAAACTTGTATACTGTATCTGTATTATTACATCCTTCAAAAAAACATACATTACATCCTTCTTCAAAATTCCCATTGAATACGAAAAAAATAAATAATAATAATTAAAAAAAGCCTACCATCTAGAGACATGTGTGTTAAGATGCTGACTTCCAATAGATTACCAGAGCATACACCCTGACTAATGACTCATAAGATGGGCTTCTGGAAACACCTAGCATTTCACTATAAAGAACAAAATTACTGCTACAATGTGTGACTGTGTTCATGGGTATTCAGGTGTGTATGACAGGGAGTGGTCTGTTTTCCTCACCAAACTGCCTCTGTCTGGATTCTAAAATCTGACAGATCTGTGTAAGCATGGATTTAAAAAAAGATTAATAGCTGCACAGCATTTTTCCCTTTCCGAGACTTGCTTTCCTCTTCTGCTGTTCAGCTTACTGTAACTTTAAAAAGCCATTTCTTTTTCATATAAATAAGTATTCAATATAACTGTGCATTTTTTCCACCTCCTGCTGTTTTTATTCTATTCTATTCTATTCTATTCTATTCTATTCTATTCTATTCTAGCCCTACTGCACCTTGTTCACATAGCATTAACAGAAAAATTTAAACATCTGCATATCATCATTATTTATAGTAGACTCAATAATATGCCACTAAAACAATGCAAGAGCTGGTTTTTCTAAAATTATACTAATACTATACATGTGATTTAGTTCATATGTGTAGTGCATAAACATAATGAGAGTAAGGGAATGCAAGTGAGTGAGTAATAATGGTGAATCTGCCCATTTAGAATAATAATTGGCTGATTTATGAACTAGTCCAGTTATTCAAAAAATAGGTTTCATCGTTTAAGAACAATTAGCAGAATGTTATTCTACCTCAGCCAGAAGTATTGGAATAAATGAGTGTCTTAAAATGAGTGTCCATAGTAACGGAGGGTAATTTCAAAATTTACATATTTATCTTTTTTTGTAGAAGTACACTGCAGTGGAAAAATGAGGCAAGTGAAGTATTCTTTTAGCATACCAATTGTTCATGTGGGCGAATACTGCCTTGTGCAGTCCAGAAAGTAGAAAAGAATAGGGAGCCATGAAGAGATGAAAACGACTTTAAAAAAATCAACATATAAGGCTAATTCTTTATACAAATATCATATAAGCTATAGACCAGTGCTCTAAGAATAGTAACCTTACTTGACATTGCTATTTGGTGTTGCATAGAAAAAAAAAACACTGAAAAAATGACTTTTTATTGTCTGTGTTATCAATAAAAGTATATCTATTTTGCTAGTTAGTATTTTCCATAATACTCATTTCAACTCATGGTAAGAATTTTTTCATTGGCCCATAAGTAAATAAAGGCCAACTTAATAAAAAAAAAAAAATTCTATATATTTATATATATATGTGACCAAATTAATGATATCACTGTTATCTAGGGTGAATAAAACTATCAACTAAAATGCAGCATTCATTATCCTTTGAATAATTATGAATGAATATAAAGCTGAAACTTATTATTATTCACAATTAAAAACAGCCAGATATTGTATTGCATAAACTTATCACAGCATCACAAATATTATATTTCAAATGTGATTAACACCTCAAATTTATCTCTCTAAAAATTCATTTGAGTTAAATTCAATTTAAGGTGTCTGTCCCAAACAGCTTTGATTCTCAGATAAATAATTAAGATATTTCTTGATTTAAACAAGGGCTGGAAAAGCAACGATGATTTTCTTGGTAGGAAACATGTTTTCTAGCTAAATTCAATCACCTGCCCAGAGTTTTCTTGGAAGTACCAGCTCTCTTTTGAGCAGTTCACAGAAAAAACCTTTCCAGATGGCTCTCAGTAACTAACCATCTGGTGCACTGGGTCAAACTGCATTAACAGAAATAAAGTAAAGAAAAAAAAGGAAAAACTATATATATATATATATATATATATATATATATATATATATATATATATATATATATATATATATATATATATACAGAGAGAAAGGGAGAGAATGACTAATACTAGTTAATAATAATATTTCTTAGAATGGGTAGAGCTACTTTGTTCTTTTGTGAGCATATTTCAAAAGGCAAGAGAAAACAGAAAAGGTAAAACACAAAAGTCGAAATACAGCTTGTATCCTTGGGATTTGTAGCTGCCAGATGTTTTGCAGCGAGTGCAGTAGTGACAATAGGAAGGCTCCTTAAATCTGAGCTAAAGAAGCCAAGAGATGTTGCTGAGCTCCTCTGTTATCCACCTACTCACCTTGCCTTCATCCTTCGGGCTGTCACTCAGATGAACAACGGGTCCTGGATGGGTTTTAGTTGATCTGAGATGAGAAGGAAGATGAGATATGTAACATGGGTATCCACTGTAATGCTTTAAAACCACAATACCAGAAGATAATTTTGTTTTTAGAGCCAAAGAAAAAGGTGTACGATTTCTCTTTCACCCAGATCAGTACAACTAAGTACAACTGGTTGCTTAAATGAGGTAAAATATTGCTGCTAAAACCTTGACATTTAGAGGCACGAAAATAAAATACCCACTGACTGTATTTACAGAGTAGTGAGTGAGAATAAAAAGGGCCTAGGGCAGCATATATACACATAAAAATGTGTTTTTCAGAACTGTAATTTTCATGTAATAAAAAAAGAATCCTGCTGACAGTTGAATTTAGTAAATTACCCTTTTGTGAAATAATACATGTCCTGTGCTTTCTAGAGGGAGTTTCTTTCTATTTATTCGCCATGGAGGCTGAACAATGACATGCAATCGAAGAACCATTTACACACCTGTGTTCTACTTCTCACTCTGCAGGGGCCTACAATATAAAAGGAATGCGCAAGATTTTATTTACACATAAAAAATAATAATGATTGTATTGCTTAATACATTAGGGCACTAATGATAATTAGCTTAGTGACAGATTTTTTATTGCTGTACAATAAAATTCGGACCCCTTAAACTTTATTTGCACAATTTACCAGAAAGTTTGCTATGTTTTATTTAGATTTTATGTGAGTGAACAACCAAAAATAAAATGGTTTGTTAAAGGAAATGGGATAATGTTATTCAAAAATACAATTCTGAGAAGATTGATGTGGCATTTTTATTTATATTCCTTTGATGTATTCTGAATACAATCCAGTGCAACCTCTGTCATTCAGAAGCCTCCAAAGTTATAAATATTTACATGTATGTGATCTAATCTCAGTATAAATTCAATGATTCCTCAGAGAGTACCAGGAAGCAAACAGCATCATCACTGTTGCCGGATGTTGTCATGTAGCCTGCTTGATTAAATGTTTTTTGGGCATACTGGCTGGATGCCTCTCTCTGCTCTGTTCCACTCTGCCTCGCTCCTAATTACACCCATTCCTCTCAACTGTGATCATGCTTATTAATACCTGCCCCTCTCTGTTAGTCTTTGCCAGATTGTCTCCTCCTTTTCGGCATTGGGTTAATTGCATCATTTGCAGCTTTTGCTTTTTTCCTCACCCTGCCACTGGATTCGCATTGGCCTCTGACTGGTTATTTCCTGGACTTTCCCTGTCTGTAATCAGTCTGTTCTACCTACCTCTAGCCTATCTAAAGCCAGTTATCACTCTGTCATCAACCTGCTCTAGTCCGCTGTCAAAAACATAAAAACATAAAACTATTAAAAGGGAATTGGTTTGCTTGGCTGCGATGGACTGGCGACCTGTCAAGGTTGTACCTTGCCTCTCGCCCATTGACTGCTGGAGATAGGGACCAGCACCCCTCGCGACCCCACTTGGGACAAGCGTGTAAGAAAATGGATGGATGGATAGATGGTTTGCTTGGGAGAATTTCAGTAGTCCTCCAATCTCATATCAGGCATATTTAGGGTGACCAAACGTCCTCTTTTCCCCGGACATGTCCACTTTTTACGTCCTGTCTGGGGCGTCCAGAGGGGGATTATATATTCATGAAATTTTCCTATTTTCACAGTTTTTCATGGGATTATAATCATATGCTTAAATCGACAGGGGCTTTGCACAGAATACTACGGTACTTTGCTGCCCGATATAATTCTCGAGGGACTGTCTTGTGGAAGGGTCTAGAGAGACATTAAAGCATGGAACACAAAATGCTGAAACATAAATTAGAAAAATTAGCAGGTACTGTCCTGGTCGAATCAAGTGGGAGGCTGTTCTGCAAAGTTGAATGAGTACTTTGTTAGACCTGGGGAAATTAGTTTAAGCTATATTTTCTAATACAGAAGAGGTCATATTTAGAACATTATTAGATTTTATATATGTATTTTAAAAGGGAGCTATAATTTTGTTACTGGTTGTCACATATTTTGTTTTACTAAAAATTAATTTTTCTACCATTTTGGTATGATAAAGCGTGCTCATTAACCTTTGAGAAGCCTGTCTGAATCTGTCTCGAGGCTGGGCAAACTTTCTGCTTTTTTGGAAATCCAAATATGGTCACCCTAGGAATATGCAACATGTTGGACTGTCTTAACCTAATATCCTAGTGTGGGGTTGCTCCCTGAGGACAAATGAGCATGCAACCTGCTAAATGTGGCATTTAGTAAATCGTCAAGTGAGTGGTTTCCTACTGTACGCATTTTCTCAGGAATTTTTCTGTGTATAGCTCCATCCATCTTACCACGTACTCTGACCAGCTTGCCTGCCCCTTTTTTAATAAAAAAATAATCCCAAAAATTGGCAACTGCCATTACAGTATCATGTTATGAAGACTGTTTGTTCCAGGTAACATAAAATGCTAGATTTATGCCATACCAGAGGATTTATAGGTTAACCAACCAGTTGAGATTTAGAGCATCCCCTTCACGTTTCCCATGTAGCATAGTTTTCAGAGAAGTGCACACAGACTCTTTATAGCCGTTTTTCAACAATGGGTTTCATCTTATGAATTTTCCATGAGGGTAAAATTTATAGAATAAATGGTTAAAGACCTGTCAACACCTTTAGCCAGTCTATTGAGAGGGTGTAGCTCCTTCAGAGTTACCATGGGCCTATTAGCGGCTTCTTTGATTAATGTTCTCCTTACTCCTAAATTCAGGTTAACAATCATGTCTCAAGTTCATTAATCTATAAAACCTTTACAAAACTGGGGTTAAATCACACACATATTCATGTTCTGTATTAATTTGGGACACAGGAGTCAGATCTTGCATATCCAAATTATTTTTTTTTTCTATTTTCTCAGTACAGTTATGAAGTCAGATAAATAACCTTAATCAATGACCATAAGGTGTGTTATGCATGACAAAATATGAAAAAGTCCAAAGGGTTTTCATACTTTTTTAGAGCTCCGTTATAATAATGTGGCAGATTAAAGCATGAATGAAATGCTAAGGCACTGTTTAACAGCACAGCAGAGTACAAAACCTAATTATTTTACCCACAATCCCACTGCACAGGTGCTTAAATACAAAAAACACACATATACAATCAAAAATATTCACTTGACATTGTAAGTGTGAGCACATTTCTGAAATGTCCACCTTTTCATGAAGACTAAATGGCCCCCATACCTACTGTAACTACCTGCACGCACATGGATATGAATAAAGGTCAACTAATAGCAAAAGGCTCTCTTGGAGTTTATTAAAAAAAAAAAAAAAAACTTGATGCACAGAGAAAAATGTTCTCTGCACTTATTGAATTTTCCATGGCCATGACTCGGGCCAAATGCTTCCTTCTGTATACCAAGCTCTATTCTTTGGCTGCTGAAAGCCTCCAAACAGCAAAGGCAGATATGAGAATTTCAGATGAAATTAGTGACTTCGTAATAAAGTCACCTAGACAACTGACAAGGCCAGGCTTTCAAATCACACATAATCAAGATGAGCAGGAAGTTCTAAGTAAAAAAAAACAAAAAAAAAAAAACTGAAGAATACTCGCTGTACTTCACTGTATTCTGAGGTTAAATTGCAGTTTAACATTTCTTTAAAAATATGTTGATTTTGCTCTAAAAGACAACTGTCTTCAATAATGTGAGTCTGCTTGTGAATCTAGTATTTAACTTTGTTTATTCTATGTGTTTCATTCTTTGTTACCAATTTTTCCCTGCCTTTCAACCCCCCATGCGCTTCCATCACACCTCCCCTGGTCCGCCTTCCTGACTGTATTCATGCCCCATTCCATCTAGATCAGCAGTAGGAACACAGGTCTGGGGATTACGCTACATTTGCCTCTGTTGTGCAGCATTAAGTGTTAAAACCTGTGGGATTCTGTAATTGTTCAGGACAGGATTCAAACTACCGGTAATGGCTGAAAATAATATCAACAAATATCTTACTGTTCAATCATTATTGCATAGTAGCCCAATTACTCTTGAATCGTTAGGATTATTATTGACCAGAAAAAAAGCTAAGATAAGCATTTTTAATGACATTGTTTTTTTTTTTTTGTTGAATGCTAACTTATCTTTTTATCACACAAAAATGGTAAAGAAAAAAGCACATTTCTAAAAAATAAAATGGCTTGGATTTGCTTAAAATTATGCCAGTAGCAGAAGCACTTAACATACGCGGTTTTTAGTACCTACCTACATATTTGCTTGAATGGTGTTTTACATTGGAGGCTTTTAGCTATACTGAATATGAACATAATTATACAAGGTCCACTAACTTTCAAAGCCAGATTTCCAACATTCGTGTATATTCTAGCTGATGACATGGATTTAAAATTCTGCCTTCAGCAGAAAAATAAGGGTTTCGGTGTGTCTAAAATTTGCTATTTCGTCTTTGTTTCTGTTATTCTCTTTTTTCCCTGCCAGCTTTAATGGTTAACAGCTATATTTCCCAGTTTCTTAAAATTATGACTTCTGATTCTTATCCATAAAATGACAGTGACAAATCACTCAAATGGGAAAGTATAAAAGTTATTTTAACCAGCCAATCTCCACAGTTATCATAACTCATGGCCACAAGCCTAAAACAAAGCAAAAAATAGAAATTTAGGATATGGATTTACATTCTGGTCCTGTATCATGTAAGGAATTCATTTTTTTTTTATTTTGTCAAATGGACTCATGACCACATAACTTCTTTAAGAGGGTTTTAAGAAAGCTGCAGGTGTTCTGATAACAGCAAACGATTATGTTGGGGAAAAAGGCAAGATTTTTAAACTATATGTCCCTTTTTGCCCTTGAGAATCACAAAATAAAAGAATTGAATCAGAAGAAGAATCAGAAATGAATTGACATAAGAAACAAAATTAATTTATTATTGTAAAGACAAAAGCCTGGCCAG
The DNA here is from genome assembly GCF_016077235.1 of Cyprinodon tularosa. Classification (NCBI taxonomy): domain Eukaryota; kingdom Metazoa; phylum Chordata; class Actinopteri; order Cyprinodontiformes; family Cyprinodontidae; genus Cyprinodon; species Cyprinodon tularosa. Next base: position 553,528 of record NW_024039740.1, on the reverse strand, counting down.
GACATTATTTTCTATCTATGGCAGGGCCATTGGAACCATGGCAACCTGTCATGGTTAGATGAGAGTAAATAATCAAAATGACAGCTGAAAGGGAGCTAGGCTGAACAGGAAATAGCAAGTCGGCAGCAGACACGTCAGGGACACAATTCATGAAAAACTCCCAGAAATATTAACGTTTTGGTTCAGGTTGCCAAACATTACCCATATACATAAAGCAAACATATTTAAATGTATTAAAAGGATTAACATGGATAACCTATTTTTTTAAGAAAAGAAAATCAGTTTTTGACTGTTGCTAACAATGTAGATGTATTACTTTTTTTAAACAGATCCAAATAATTCTGTAGGTGTATTAAATGATCAAATAATTGCAATATTAGTTCTGCCAGTGGTGCAGGAGATTAAAACAACAGGATAGAGATTTAACCCACGATGGCATAGCACATCATACATTTTTATAATAAATGATCCAAAAAGAAATGTGATCAATTTTATAAGTATAGTTTTATATGGTAGAAATAAATATATCCAAGTTAAATCTGTTTTACCAGTTCTCAAAAATCAGCATTTAGGCAAAAAGAAAAAATAAAATAAACGTTTTCCCAGACCATTGTCGGGAAAAACAACCATTCATGCAAACTCTTCTACCTAAGGGCAATTTTAGATAGATATGCACCGATCGGATACTGTACCTGGATTGGATTTCGGGTTTGATATCGACTAATTAGCCAAATCAGATATCGGTGATTTAATATTGGATATGAGAGATCAAATCCAGTGCAATTTACATAAAACTATTCTTTTCATTTGGCTGCTTGTTTGTTACTAAATATTTATAAAGTACATTTATATCTGTGTTCATTTGTTACCTTTTTTGCAATGTTCTATTTCAAGACTAAAGCCTTCACTCACATTGTAAGATGTATGTTTCATTTACTTAATAGTTAAAAAGTATCAATATAGGATATCAGCTGATATAATCAGCAAAAGTATCGGTATCGGATTGGATCTGACAGAAAATGGATAGATGGATATCTAGTTTCAAAGTACCATCTAAATAGCCTAAGCTAAACAAATCCACACAAAATACACACTGTTCATGTTTTCTGAGAGGTAAAATGTAAATAACTGCACTAATCAAATATTATTGCAGCATTTCATGGATCTTGAAAGTATACACAGCATTGCATTTTTTCACATTTTGTTTGGTTACAGTTTCATTTTAAATCTTATAAAAACTATCAATATCAATAAGGAAAAAAAAATGTTTTAAGATTGTTACACATTTGTTGAAATAGAAAAATTGAAAAGTTACAATTTCTCAAGAAATTATAGCCTATGCTTTTTACATTATTGATTCACCTTTGACAGCAATTCCAGAACCAATTATTTTTTAATGTGATACACACAAGTTCAGTGAACCTTTCTTTAGGGAGTTTGACCCTTTCTTCTTTGTAGTGCATCTTCTTATGAATAAATGCAATGGCGTAACCATTGGTAAGCAGAGACTGCGGTTGCTTAGGGGCCCCGTCACTGACACCCGGTTGGCCCCCCTACGCAATTGTGGACTAGGACCTCTCTATGCAGATGTAAGTTTGCGAAAAATTACTCTTAAACCCAGCTGTTACTGGGTTGACTGACCGGACAGTATTTATACCGCAACACATGGCAGATTTCAACATGATGGTGAGCTGTTTAAACACGACACCAATAGCAAAGCAGACAGTGGTACTTTTAATTCCTGTGTTAATAACTGTGTATAGTTTATTAGACGGTTGGTAAAATAAATATGTTTCAAACCGCAATAAAGATCTTAAAAGAACGATGTATTTGAGTATTTAATTTTTTACAATACGACTTGGAATTATGGGTAATCCAGAGTGTAGATTAAAACCAAAACTCTACCATGTGTTAGCGATGGGGGGGCGGGTAGGGGATGGGGATGTTGTACTTCACATGGGGCCCACCCAGATAATGTTGCTTATGGGCCTATTGTTGTGTCGTTACGCCATTAAATAAATGGGATATGTTTGTGCTTATATATTTTCAGATCTCTTAAGAAATGTTCAATTCAAATCAAATAAACTGTACTCATTAGGGCCTTTGAAGCAGAATTATTATTTTTTTTTTTTTTCAGTTATGCCCGGAATGGTCACTAAACACTGTCTTGGCACAGAGGTCTACTGGCTATTCCTATGACCCATGCTCAGTATTTCCGTTCTAACATGCAGAACCACAGGTGATCTGGATTTTTGCTGCAACATCTCAAGGATGATGAATGGAAGAAATATGCATCTCAGCTTAATAATAAGTAAATTTGCAAGAATATTAAGAATGTTTTTACACAATCTCATAATGGGGTATTTTGTGTACAACTCTAAGAGTAAACATTTATTAAGTAGCCTTTAAAAAATAGTACATCTGTGTACAGATCCACTTTCTATCCAGAACATGGATATATATCAACTGTGATGGGTAACCATAACAAATCACAGGATTTGACACTTTATTTATTTACGTTTGGAAACAAGATATTAATTCTTACATAACCCTAAACCTGCTATGCATTATGAAAACATGTGTGGCATGGTGGGACTTTTTATGTATATTGCAGCCTTAGAAAGTTGCTGAAAGCATATTGTTTATAATACAATCTCCTAGCACAACGCTTGACATGCCAGTGTTGATTATACATTGCAAGGCGTAAACACAGCTCCACTCATTTATTGGGATCTATAACGTGTAGCCGAGTGAACACCGAGCTGCTACTTTGTCCCATTTCTCCTTGCATCTCATTTATTACATCTCATATTGCAACAAATTTCCTGGAGATGAAATTGGGCATTAAATATGTTGCAAAGCTATTTGAATTTCAATGAGAGCCAGGTCTTTCCATTTGGGCAACACATTCCCCATTGAATTGTTGCTATAACAGACTCTTTTCAAGAGTGAACACTTCGGTTTGAATTTAATTAATCCATCTGTGAACTATTGTTGCACAAACAAACAAACTGTATGCACAAACATGCACAAAAGAGCAAACACATGTTACTCACAGTTATATATATATATATATATATATATATATATATATATATATATATATATATATATATATATATATATAAAAGAACAATTTTCTCTCTTGCTCACTAAGTGATCCACAGTCAAAAAAACAAAGCCCTGGCTCATCCTTATTCATGTTCTGGTGTGCCATAGCAAACAAAAATTTCCCCAATTCCTTCTGTTTATTAAAAGGTGAAGAATGATTTTCTTTTTGAAACACTTCTCATTAACTATGATTTAAAAAGGGACAGAGTGTTGACAAATAAAAAAAAGAACATATCACAGTCTATGTTCAGACTGAAAATTATTTATCCTGTAAAGTGTTTGTCTGCCTCGTGCACAAGAAAACACAAACTAGTGACATTTTCAAAGCTTGATGTTTGAATCCTGCTTTTGGCCAATTTTTTAATAAAGTGTCTAAAATCAGTTAGATTTAAAAGCCCACAGGTAAAAAAAGCTTAGCTGTGTGTTTTGAAAGCTGAATGTGTTTAGATCTAATTATTTTTTTCTCTTCAACAACTGGACATGGACTTGCAAAAGTAATTAAACACCTTGAACCTCATTACATTCTCTCACATTACAGCAACAGACTTAGGTCTTTCAATACATTTTTTTACATACTCAACCACAAAGTAGTGCATATTAATAAAGTTGAACGATTATGGTTGATGGTTTTTAAACGTTTATGCAAAAAAAAATCTGAAAATAGTTGTGACTAATTGCATTAAGGCAACCTTGATTTAGTGCTTTGTTAAACCATGTTTATTGGTATTACAGCATTAAGTCTCTTAGAAATATAATTTATCATCCAGCTTTGCACTAAATAAATAATTAAGGTTTTGTTCACAATTGTTTTGGAAAATAACTTTATATACAGTCTACTAGAAATTGAAATTGATTTTTTTTTTTATTGTTACAGCCTTTATAAAAATGCTCATATGAAAGAATGGGCTGGCAGGATTTAAAATCTAGTAATTTAACTTGGACAAATGAAAGGGTCAGTGTCCTGTTTTTAGGGAGTTTTTTTTTTTTTTTTTTTTTTTTTCATCCAAAACCCAAAAATGAAAAGAACAAAATGATTGGTTAGTTCAGGTAGTGTTTGTCCTTAATGACTAAATACTTTAGCAATGCTTATAGAAAGTTTTAACATGCTCTTTCAATTCTGTTATCCAATAAAATTTTCTATACTAGAATTGTTGGTCCATTACTAACCTACTAATGCTGTTAGGTTACCATAATCTATGCTTCTTTTTTTAAAGTGCTATTTAGATGAAGATGGTAGAGAAAGACATGGTTTTCTTCATGATATTTTGTTTTAAATGTGTATTTTTTAAAAGCGAGGACCAGCTGAACCAAATCAACATAATAATTTTTAGAAAACGAGGATGATCTGGACTAATCTTTCAACAGGTTTGACACACCCTCTCTTTTTCATTCTATTCTATTCTATTCTATTTTAATCACCTTTTACTTTGATGTAGGGACACATGAATTTCCCCAAAAACTGCCAAAGTTATTTACTTTCTCTTATCCTCTTATCTATTTCATTTGATGTGAAATACCTTGGCCCATCAACTGACACTAACATTTGTTTATCTGCTTGTCTCAATAAAAGAAGGACCGTTTATAGGAAGGTCCTTATTAAGTGTAATATTTTTTAGGCATATTGTGTTAATTTACCGTCACTTAGTTAACATGTATGCATATATGGCAGGATTTTCATGGAGTATCAGATTGGGAATCTGCATCAGCAAACAGCTGTTCTTAAATAAGCCTGATCAAGATCAGGGATCTTGATAAGGTTGCAGCCTACAGCCAGATCTCTATAGTCAGCAAATTTAAACAAGTACTTTGTATTTCCAGGGAGAGATCCATAAAGCACCAGTCAGTTAACAGCCTTTGTTCACTAACACTAACACCCTGGCCCTATGAACTGATTGGCAGACAAGCCTCCTACACTAACACATCAGTGTTAAGACTGCTCTCTTTACTTTGGGCTGACATAAGAAAACAACAACACAAAAAACTGACTTATGACTGACACTGCAGGAGGGTGACGTGTCAGGGTAAAACCAGAAGAGTGGCACATAGGCGGGTGAAGTAAAGAAAAAAAAGGGCGTACGGTTCAACTGAACAATATTTGTGTCCTTTTTTTTGTGAGTGTGATTTTTGTTTTCAATCTAAAGTCGATTGTAGACTGCTAGCCTGCACACAGAACCATGTACAAACAAAAACGAAAACTCAGATGAGTTTTTACATTGAAATTAACAATAACTCAACCTAAAACTAAATATAAATATTAAATTCTATCTAATAAGCGTTTTTCTTTAGACCAGGTTTTAGCAATTGTTTTCTATATCATTAAAAGCACAACAAAAAATGTATTAAGCTAGATTTAACTACTTTAACAATTCACACTGTTCCTTCACCATCATCAACCCTGATAAATTAAAACCTACTCCCACTGTTAAAGGTGTTAATACTGTAAAGTGTGGTGTTTGAAATACTTACAGTTCTATGGCCTTGTTCCACATGATAACATATCCAGACAAAATAAAGGATTCTATGTTGACAATATGTGTGTTTCCACGCTCCGTCCCCACGTAGAGCCATTTACTCTGAAACGGTAGGTGGCAAAAGGTGATCCTGGAAAACAAAGGAGTTCGGTAAATTAACCAACTGTCTGAACCTGATGCAGAAGGATGGTAATGGATAAATTCATATGTATTAGACTAAATATTAAAACAACAGCTATCTTTTATATATATGCAAATTTGACAATATGAACAGAACCTTTCAGTTCACAGAATACCTAACAAAGTAATGTAGGACAATAACATTACTGAAAGTATGATTTAATCAAATCTGTGTAAAGAGCTTGATCACTTTCAAGTATAAACTACATGACATAAGATGATCTTTACACATTCAAGAGTATTTACCATATTTGTTTATTTTTGGACTGCTCTGAAACTTCCAAATCAACGCCATGTCTCTCCTTGACATGGTCGCAGCCCTGATAGCTGATCTGATTACTCACCTCGCTCACCTGCCGAACCCACTCTCCGCTCACTAATTATCATTCATCTTATCTACCTGCTCCTTCTGCTTTATATACGGTTCAGCCCAGCTATCAGGGCCAGATCAGTGTATAATGTTTATTCATTTGTTTGGGTTTTAGTTTTTTTTTTCCATAGTTCAAGTTTTTGTTCTAGGAGGCCAGTTGTTAGAGATGGTGTTAGTGTTGTCTTGTCATGTCCTGATCATGTCCTGGCTCTTGCCCAATGGGTGCTCCCTGTTCCTGTTTTGGCTCGGTGGAAGGGAGCCAGTTTAAAGTTAGGCAGTTCTCCTGGTACCATCCATTGTCTCTAGCCTCTCCACCTCTGAGTCGGCTTGTTTTCATCCGAGCGTGTCTGCCTGACCTCGCTGCTGGACTCATGCGACTCTGAATCTGCCTAAACACTCTGTGGATTCCTGGAACCCTGGATCTGTCTGTTCCTGCTCCGATCGGAACCCCTGACCAGGTTTCGGACTCCTGGATCTCAGAACCGTCCTTGTTCTGGACTGTTTCCCTGACCTGGCTTAGACATTTGCCTGTTTAGATGTGGCTAGTGCATCAGGGACACTCTGGGAGACTCTGCGCCGCATCTCGTTGGCCATCCATTGGCTGGATCCTGCCTCACTCTTAGGAGTCGGACTGAACTTACCTTAAACCAGGTAAGTGACTCACATTGATAATCATCTTCCATCCGATTATCGTGGTCACTTAGCTGTGTGACCACCTAAACAGGAGTGCCAGTGATGGTTTGTGCCCCGCCTCCCCCCGCAGTCGCTGCAGATCCTCAGATCCACAGAACTGCTTATTCTCTGTTCTGCTTGTTTTGAATAAATGCTATGAAACTTCCCAATGTCTGTCTCGCCTGAATACTGGGTCCTACATTCTGGGGTTATATGACGCTCCTATTTACATTTTGATAACTGCTGCACTTTATGATTGGAAATGTTCATTTCACTGCCAAGCTGCTCAATCACTGTTGAAAAAGCTGTATGTATGAAAATGTCGTTTTGTAAACACTCTGTGTATACAAAATTAAAATAAGGTTTGTCCAAGTCTAAGTCAAGTATCATATTGCAGGACCTGGAAAAAAACTATTATAAATATTAAAAACTAACTTTTTCTGTTTTTGCACTTGATTAAAATTTTTTGAAAATATAGAAGTATGTTATGACAAAAAAAGCATTTTCTTTTCTTTTTTTTAACCAGTTAAAGCGTTCCCTCTGTGAGAAACACTTTCAGTATAAAACAACTAGAAAACTTGGTGTTAAGGAAGGGAGTGGTCTAAGGTAAGGAAAAAGGACTTAACTCATTCTCTTTGATATACAGGAAGTCAGTTAGCTATTGAAACATGTAAAATATTTTACATTAAAATATCTGCTGATCTCTTTTTGTTTTATGAAACCCATAATCTATAATGTCCATATGACCCTCCTACATTTTAGTCATATAATATTCTCTAGTTTCTTTACCGTTTGAAAAAAGAATGCCTGATCTTCAAAAGACTTGCTCACAAAGCGTTAGCTATGGAATACAATTTCTCCGAATTAAATAAACAAATAATTATGAAATATAAATTTTAAGAATAAGATATATATATAATGTGAAAAGAAATCTGGGGAAAAAAACTGAATGCAAGTAAAATTCAAAGCTTATTATTAAGAAATAGTAAAAAAAAAAATGCTATTTGAATAATTTGGTAATTTTACTAGCCTTTAGTTATTTTAAAAATTGCCTTTTTGAATATTTATATATGTTTTCAATAAGATATTCATGATTATTAAATATATTCACTTAATCTTAAGCATTTTTGAGTTTCATATGTTGCACACGCAAAGCTAATCTTCATACAAGGTCCAAAGAGATTTGTGTGTTCAAAATTAGAGGGTAGCACCTGAAAACATTTTTTTTAAACATGTACAACCATGAATATGCAGATCAGAGTCTAATAATCAGAGCTCAGATTTATTGGTGGATGTTATGCAAATGAAACTCTAAGCAGCCACAAAGAGATTAAATCCAAAAGGAAATGGGGGGAAGGTCTACTCTTACGAAGCTTAAAAGTCAGGTGCAAACCCAGACTTGATGTTCTTTAAATGGCACATAGAAGAATTATATTTTTATAATTACTGGCCATTTTTGCAATTGCTTGGGTCAATTTGGTGCTTGTAAGTAAAGCAAGCTGTTTAATCTTGCTGTAAATCTGATTATCCTTCTTTCTATGAGAGGAAAAAATAAAGTACGTTTTTCAGAGAATTATGTTTCCATTACAAAGTTTTGAATATAACTTTTATTTTCCTCTTTCTCTTTTATACTTTTATATGTAGCACTTCTGCGATGGACTGGCGACCTGTCCAGGGTGTACCCTGCCTCTCGCCCATTGACAGCTGGAGATAGGCAACAGCACCCCTCGCGACCCCAATTGGGACAAACGTGTCAGATAATGGATGGATGTAGCACTTAATATATACAGTATACTTGAAAAGTGTACTCACTATTGATATCATTCACTATTATTGTTATCATTCTCACTTCCTCCTTTTTAATGACCAATCTCCAGCCGCCCGTAGCTTAGGAACCTTTTACTCGGTTACCAAAGCTCTTTCCACGTCTTAAATTTTCCACATGGCATCTTTGTAGATCACTGACAATATATTCCCCTAATGCATTTTATTCTAATGCAATTTTCTAATGTTTATTTTGATTCTCCAACGATTAGGTCCAGAGTGTGTGACTGCAGTTTTCAGCATGACCATATATCAGAGTTATAAGGTTTCCAAGCTCCATTACATGTGCAGGATTAGCCTAAGGCGACATTCGTGCCCAAGCAACCTGTCAATGCAAGAGAATTCACTGTAGACAGACCACCACAGCAACACCACTCTATGGTTAGACACATGGGCGTAGGTTTGCATAGGGACCATAGGGACATGTCCCTACCAAAATTTTGAACCAACCTAATTGTCCCGACCAATAATTGGATGTGAGCAACAATAATTAACAATAATTTACAGCAGTTGTTGCAGCAGTGGCTTCTTTTCCTCTCGCAGCTCCTCTGCCTTGTCTCTCCTGTCCCTTTCATGTAGCAGCGCATGGAACTGTGCTGCGCTGTTTAACTCAACTCTCATTGGTTGTTATGCCTTAAGTTCCGCCTTCTCTCTCTCTGATTGGCTGTTTTCTAGTCCGCGTGTGCTTGGAGCGCAACATTGAAAATTTATTCACACTAGAATGCAGCGGTTACTACAATAAATATTAGGCTACAAAACTAGTCCCGATAAAAAAAAAATTAATATCATGTACACTAAAAAACAAAAACCTTTTTTTTTTCTTTTATAAAACGAAATATTCTGAGTCAGCCAGGAGTTCTGAAGACTGCTGGAAAAATGGGCAAATAAAGGATGTAAGCCATCAACATTTCTGATTCTTAGCCACAGCCAACTAAAAAAGAAAATGTGAGGGTTTGCTTTTTACCGATATTAAGTTGATATTACTGTTTTCATTTTTTTGTTTTTATTTTTACAATTTTGATATAATAACTTATCTAAGTGGGTTGCTCTGTGGGGAAAGGCACATTTTACATTTATATTACTGTGTGTTTTAAAGTCTCTATACTCCAGTTAATGATGAATCACTTACTAAATTAGTTGACGATTATTGAAATAATCAATTAATGATTCATTTTTTTCAGCCCCAGATGAAATACATGAAATTGGCTACACAGAGTAACTACAGCCCAGATGTTCAACTTTTATAGTGAAGTTAATATTTTAATTAATATATTATTTTGCTTGATACAGGGAGAGAATAGTAGGTACAAATATTAGAGTGGGGTTTAACTCTGCACAATTCTATATCTTCAAAAGAAAACACTGTATTTACCTTCTCTCTTAGTCGTTCAAAGGAAACCGTTTTCAAAGTGGAAAACAGTCCTAATTCCACATTCATCAGAGCCGGTGATACTTCAAACATTGATAAACAGTATCTAATGAGTGTAGAGCTTATAACATTTTTATTAATGGAGCAAAATGTTGCTTTTCTCTTTTAACAATGAATTCCTCTTATCAGTACGGATGCTCACATCGAGCATAAAAAAGGGCATGCATATTGCATAGCACCAATGACACCAGACCAATAGTGTCCCTACCAAAGTTCAAATCAAACCTACGCCCTTGGTTAGACATATGAGTAAAGAAACCTTTAAGACTTGCAAAATCTCTGCATGGCTCACAAATATAATATAGGCACTTGTGGTGATATAGTTGTTGGGAAAATTTTCAAGAGTAACAGAGTAACAATAATTGCAAAAGCAGAACGAAAAAATGTCTGAATTCAGTCACTCTTTTAGGGTTTCTAATTTCAGTTTGTTATCAGTAATTATCTGTGGTGAAAAACTAAAAGCCTGGTCTCACAATAATTGAAACTTTTATACATAACAGAAAATTTTACTTTGAAACTTAAGTCCTAACTTTACTCTTATCATTCCACCACATCATAGTGTGACTCACTTCCACAAGCCAAACCATGACTCATTCTGAATCAAGGTTTTATTTAGAATACAGATGTCATTAATAACCTTTGCTCTTCCTATTCTTCCGTTGTTAAACATGCAAACTACTTATTTCATGCAATAACTGTAGACTTTCTGTAAAGCAGCAGCCAGTCTTTTAAACTATAATAAACTGTTAGTATCTGGTACATTTGATACATTTGCTTGTTATGAAACCATCATTTTCATGTAACTCTTTTTTTAGACATGCCAACAGCTTCGCAAGTTCTTGTTTCAATTAAGCTTAATTTTGGATTTCCAAAACATGCTTCTGAAAATTTCACATACTAAACTTCCTGGATATTTAAAAATGGGCTTTTGTAAAAGGTATTCATACTGCTTGAACCTTTTTTGTAATTTTGTCATTTTCAAACACAATCAAAAAAGGTTACAAATACACTTCAGAAAACATTTTATTCATGTCCTCTGAGTTTATACTTTTTATAATGACTCTTAGTTATAGGTTTTTGAAATTTTCCTCCATTGGGTATGCTCATGCAGAGGTTAAGGTTTTGTCTGTTCTTTTAAAAATGTTAAAGCTTAACTAGCTTGAATGAAGAGCATCTGGGAATACCAATATCCAATGTTCCCACCAAATTTGAATCCTTAATGGTTGGGTGATTCACAGGAGCGTGCTTTGATCGAACTCCTTACATAAATTTGGTTACATTTGAAATATTGTCCCATTTAAATATTTAAATAAAGACATTAGTGCTTGTAGTTTTGCAAGACATGAGAACACAAAACTGCTTAAATCACTAGTAATGCTTGTGTCTTCGTCAGCATGTAAAAATAGGTACACACAACTACACACCGTTACCTTTTAGATTTGTAGAGATCAGGGATTCATTGTATTTCAACCCAAAAGTCACTTACCTTGCAAGCAGCCGGATTATTTGATAGAGGAAAAATAAGACGGCACACAATTCAATAAGGACTTTGGAGGTTTAAGGTGATGGCAATATCAGAACAGGCCAGGGGGGAGATAAAGCACATCAGTGTTTTAATACCCTTAGTGTTTCATATGGTTGTTGCATTTAGTCACTTTAGTAAGGAGGAGAGTCCCTGCTTTTGGTGGAGGAGTTCAAGTATCTTAGGGTCCTGTTCACGAGTGAGGGAAGAATGGAGCGGGAGATCGATAGACGGATCGGTACGGCTGCTGCAATAATGCGGACGCTGCACCGGTCTGTTGTAGTGAAGAGAGAGCTGAGCGAAAAGGCAAAGCTCTCAATTTACCGGTCGGTCTACCTTCCTACCCTCACCTATGGTCATGAAATCTGGATCATGACCGAAAGAACGAGATCCCGGATACAAGCGGCTGAAACGAGCTTTCTTTGCAGGGTGGCTGGGCTCTCCCTTAGAGATAGGGTGAGGAGCTCGGTCATTCGGGAGAGGCTCAGTGTAGAGCCGGTTCTCCTCCACATCGAGGGGAGTCAGTTGAGGTGGCTCGGACATCTTCTTCGGATGCCCCCTGGACGCCTCCCTCGGGAGGCATTCCAGGCACGTCCCACCGGTAGGAGGCCCAGGGGACGACCCAGGACACGCTGGAGAGACTATGTCTCTCGGCTGACCTGGGAGCGCCTAGGGCTTCCCCCAACAGAGCTGGAGGAGGTGTCAGCGGAGAGGGAAGTCTGGGAGTCTCTGCTTAGTCTGCTGCCCCCGCGACCCGGTTCCGGATAAAGCGGGAGACGACGAGTATGAGTAATGTCATCCTAAAATCTCTAGAAAGAGCCCTTTCACTTGAATCATATTGTGAGGCTGTGTGGCGTACTTCTGCTTTATTTCCTTTAGTTTCACTGTTAAAATTGTCCACTATCACTGTTATTAAGCAGTACTATCCTCAGAGTTCTCCCTTCAGCTTGAGGCTCTAGGAAAAGGCCTGGCTTGCCTCCTGTATTGCCAAGGTTCTGCATATGACACAGTTCTAAGACACTTGCCATTAAGTTTAACTTGACATACATAACACACAGGGAGAAGGATGGTAAGAGAGTGATAAACAAAACAACATCAAAGATCCAAACCCAGGCCTCCCAGAAAACATTTTTGTCTGTCCTACCATCACAAAGGTAAACCTGTGCACTTTTGGGACTTCAACAGGAGTGATGATGGCTAAGGTTTCTATTAACAAAAACTTAAAGGTATTGTGGAGGATGTTCTATTTCCAGGTGGATCATCAAAATAAGTGGTCTTCCCAATTGTCACTCATTCTGATGATAAGTTGTTTATGTAAGTCATCCATTGTGCTCATCCCCATTTTCACTTACCGGGGGTTAGTCTGACATAGTGGAAAAATTGCAAGTCTTCTTTTGGAAAATACGTAAGCTTGTATGATTGAAGCAAACAGCAACTTTTAAACAGAGCGTGCACGAGGAGAAATTGGCTTGTGCAAGCACTTAGATTAATTTAATAAGCGTTCCCTCTCGGGAGCGGGTACAGGGTTGTGCATGTGCAAAACTTGCGAAAATTCTCTGCTATACCTTTAAGGTGAAAGTGAAAATTTAAACAAGCGGAAGTTAGTGACTTAAGTGTTTTGGAGGTGATGCCCATATCTCTTCCAGCGTTTTATGTTGGTAAATATTTTATTGAAAAGGACGCTTCTGCGAATAAACTTTATCCTTTTTACATATAATTTCTGTAATGAGGTTCTTATTATTATAATTATCAAGTCTTGTAAAAAGATGAAAAACTAGTTTGAACAAAAAAATGTAAATGTTTAATACAAAAGGTTGCATGCCTAAAGAACTGAACTCGGTAAAAAGCCTTGAGTTAAACCAGAGGAACAAGGAGCCACGATTGTGTAACTACTACTAAAGAAAATAAGGAAAGAGTGAGATTAGATGCTTTTTGACTATGCTCTGTGAGGCCATTTGAGGAGCAAAGACCCTTAATGAAGTAAACAGATGTAGAGATTAAGTGAATTGGTAACATCACCCAGGGAATTGGCAACCTTGCCATCTGCTCTGCGTGACTTGTCACAACTGCTAAAAGAACTCCCTAAAGACTTACTGTATCATTAAACAACAAACATGTGCCATAATGATGACTACATTAGCTCAAACGGCTTCGTTTTGCTCAGAGAAACACAATAGAAACAGTCCACTGTGTCATGTGTTGCAAAATCTATTTTATTTGTCGTCTCTTCAGTTATTTTATTTATCTATTTATTTTTGACAGCAGCACAGTAGTCACAGAAGACCAGCAGGCACAAGCTGACAGTTGTCACAAAACAATTCTTCAGACAGTATTCTTTTGGGATCCCAGTAGGGTGTTAGGGCGCTAATTGTCAGAGATTCAGCCCAGAGACACAGAGCTAAATGGAAAGGCACTGCTCAGCTTTTGTGGGTAACTCATGATGCCTTTTCCCTTCTATTGTCTTAAACTGTGATTCAATGCCCCTCAAATGAGAGCAAGTGGCTCTGCCTCCTCCTTTTGCACCAAGGTTTAGGAAGAAACTATATATCTAGATGTTTGTAATGCATTTGATGGAAACTACCTAAAAAATATTTACCACTGCTTACATGTCTAAGATATTTAGTGAGATTGTAAATTATTTAGTGAGATTGTAAATATTTTACAATGCATCTTTACAAAAGAGCCCAAGGTATTGGTTGTAGAATGCCTATAAAAGTAAATGCGTTTCTTGACACATCCTAAATTAGCTTTAGATCTAAACTTTTTGTTGTAATCCTGGGAAGTGAATCTCTGACCCAGTTTGAAGTCTTTGCAGGCTATAAGATGTTTTCCTCAAGGTTTGCCCATTGTTTGGATCAATCAGTCCCCCCATGAAATCTGACCTAAGTTTCCTGAGGTTCCCACCAGAATTTTTTTTTTAAAAATCCCTTATAATGTAGCCAAAGAAGTACTAGCTTCAAAATGTAAGTTGTTAACCCTAAAACACATATGACTATCCACAAACAAGTCTTTTTATAATGACACATTAGTGAATTAATTAAGTTTCTTTGGAGTTACCATTTTCCGTTTAGGTATACTGAGTATTGCTAAGCTTGTTCAGCCTCTCAGTTTAGATGACATTGTATCGGTAGGTTGAAATTGTACAGTTCCTTTCAGTATTTGGTTGTCAGATGTGCCTGCTTCAAATCTTAACTTATTTCATAATCAAATTTTCTTTAATCTTTTAACGTTGACCCGTCTAGCATATTGCTTAGTGCATATAATTCTGTTGTGTCACTAATTATTTACCAGAACCTCTAAAATTACTAAAATATATTCCTCATTGTATTAAGATTTTCATTTGTTAAAGAAATGTTGAAAAGCATTTCCTTTTTTAATATTAAAACTTTACAGTTTCATCTTTACATGCTGATTAGGTCTATCAAATGAAATCCCAATAAAATACTTTTATTTATTTATGCATTTGAGTTTGTAACATGTAAAAATGTACAAAAAATTAATGGGTATGGAACGGTATGGAAATGTGCTCATTATTGGTATTTGTCCTCAAATGTAAATACATCAATTCATAGCTCTACTGTTTCAAATGATTAATATGCAGCTGTTTTATCTATGAAAATGGTCAATACAAGAGAGCTAATTTTTTTAATCAATTCTATTGTCTGAAATAGTTTCTAATTTATTTCAATCACCCTTTGTCCATTCAACTTCAAAGGCCATTCTGAAACCCCTACAGTCAAGAAAACTCTGAAAGTTCTTGACAAAAACCCTTTATGTTATCATTATTGTAATTTAATTATGTACAACATTTTTTAATTTGAACATCATTAGTTTTTGGATGCGTGTCTTGTTTTTAAAGTTTTAAATTGACTTACCCCTCCTCCTCTAACAGATTTTATAAGCAAAAAAACATTACTAGAATAAACATCTGGGTTATAACCAGAGGAGACTGTAATGTTCAGCAGTTTGGGATAAAATTTGGCCAAATAGTTGCATCCATCAGAGGAGCAGAGTCATAGAACACACTACCAGCTCATGTTAGGGGCTGTGAAACCTACATAAGTTTTAAAATCTCCTTAAAACATGGCTGAAAACTAACCAGACATGTGTTCACAGGTAAATTGATCTGTTTCCATGGGCCATTGCATGTTATTGGCATCTGATCTGTTTTCACTCTGCTTTCTCCCGTAGTGTCTTGTTTAATGATCACTGTTCTTACCCGCCTTAGGACAGTGGATGCAAATTAGCTGTTGTGCTAATTCTGCCGTATTTACATTGATGCTTTAAGCTGACATGTTGATGAATGTGCATTGTCCTAATTCAAATAAATACCTAAACAAATAAATGAGATAACATTTCCTTTTAATTTTCCACGAATATGCATCTTTATACTGCTAACTTAATCCAGTGTAATGTAATACAGATAATAACAAATTAAATTACTGTAAAAACGTTATGTTAAAAAGCCAGGATTTATTGACTTAAATGAAAATCTTAAAACTAACACCATTCTCTGTCCCTGGATTTCCCATAAGAAGCGGTTTTGTGTTAAACACAAATTATAAATCAAACTCTAGGTCATTCTAAGTAAATTAATACTTCAAACACATGTAACAATGTCTTCCCATTTTCCCACCTTGACTGCTGTAACGCTAGAGTCCTGAAATATTTGTGCTCTGCTAATTAAAAACAAACTCTTGAGCACTCAACCTTCTGCATACCATCATTATGAGTCATTCTTGCATTACTTTTGCTGTTGAGAACTTTAGAAACTGCCAGTCTTTGCTTAGATGATGAGGTGACCCCTTGCGGCTTATGTATTCGTTATTTGAATGCATGTACTGATGAGTGATTTCTGTACTGTCTGCTCCTACTCAGAAACATTTGTATTTTTGAAATATATCATCACAGTCAGTCTTCAAAAGCGTCATTAAAGTGTCTTTATGAACAAAGAAAATATGTCTCTACCCCTGAAAGATTGAGTGGGAGAATATGATGCCTTTAGGGATGCAGAGCTTTAAATCAGAAAGATTAATGTTTAGTTATTTGTTGATCTCATATTGTCACTAACAAGTTTTACTTGCTTACTTTTCTTACTTATACCAAATTACATTTACAAATTTAAAAATATATGATACTGGATATTATTATAGTGTATTTTAAGCCAGCATGTCCATTTCCTTTCAAAATGGAAATTTATTTTTTATCAGTTGAAAAAAGTTTTGCAAGTGCATCTTTCTGAAGGTCATCTGTTAGAAAAAGAAGAATTTTGTCATCAGATAACTGAAGTTAAATGTCATAAAATGTTGTGGGTACACTTTTGTGTTGAAAGAAATTTGAAAGCTAGTGACATTGTGACTCTAAAATTGATTCAGTACACAAGGACAGAAAATCTCATAAATATATAAAAAGATGAAAAAAAACACTGAGGAAGCTGTAGTACATATGCCAGGGACTTTGGTGGAGCTGTGATACTGCCACAGAATCACATCAAAAGGGCTGTAAAAAGCACGGACACATGCATGGTTAACACAACAATGTGGTGAGCAAGACACGCATGTGGGTTACAGATGGGAATAGAGGTAAAACGTGATTATAAAAAACCCCACAAAGCTTGCGTGTATGAACAAAATCATATCAACATTTTAAAAATTTCCCACTTTGGGTTTGACAAAAAAAAGAAAGATGATGTTCTCACAAAACGCCTCTTAGGTGTTCAGCCTAAAAAATAACACCTTTCCAGTTACACCCTTCACTATTTACATATCTTCTTCTCTTTCTCCTTTGTCTTCGACCGACAAGCATAAAAGCTTGACAAACACCAATTTCTTTCTAAATTTCCAGTTATCTTGACTTCTACTGTTAAGACTGATTTCATAATTAGTCAAAACATAGCATGGATTACAGCACAATTTGAAGCACCTGGTAGTTAAAAATTTTAATGTTGAACTCAAGTTAATCATTAATCATCAGATATAGACTTGATCTCCATCTCAGCCATGCCGCAGTACCATGGAAACAGAATTGTTGCATTAAATAAAAGGGCTTTGCTTTTTGACAGACAGCAAAACACATGGTTGATGGATTCTGAGAGAGCTAAACTTTTTGTCTTTTTTCTCTCGGTTTTTTGTTAATCATGTATTTCCCCTAACCAATTAAATTCTTACTTCTTACAGAGCATCAGTTAATTATGTATACAAACAATTTTCCACAGCATTTGGTCAGATCATTTGCATCAATCATCAATCTTGATCTTTGTTGCCTCCAAACGTTTGCTTTGATTTTAGTTAAATCAAAAAAATGTTGAAATCAGATAAGGACCTTGTAATCGTAGATATGTTGTTTTCAATTAATTATTTAATTTATTAAGATAAAAGCAAGCTGTCCATATTTGAGTATTTGCCTCCTAAAACATACATTCTCATCATTCTTAGGTTCAGACATCATTCCAAAATGTACAGTTTGCTTTTTCAGACATTTGGAGGCCAACTTGATTGTGTACTTTTGATTATTATCAGGCATCAAAAACTCAACTGTGCTTGGATATAAGGTCACAAAACGATGGCTGAATATTCTCTTAAAGATTTCCTGGTATAAGCAGAACTCACTGTTGTATAAATTAAAGCATTACATCTAGGTCTTAAGGCAGCAAAGCAGTACAAAAATCCATGTTTTTTCATTAATGAACCCTATCCTTTAACAATGGAAAGTGAAACCTGGTGTGATTTAGATACTTTTCCGGTTCTTTGCAGCATCCTGAATGAGATGCTGTTGCACTGTTGGAGTAATTTTGGTCTGCAAAGGGTCACCACTCTTTCATTTTTTCTGTATATAATGGCTCTCCTTGTTGCTCACAGTAGTTATTTTTAGCTCTAGCAAGCCTGTTTGGACATGATTAAGTTGGGTTTTGGCAAAAGGCTTGTTGGGTCAATTCTGCTTTAAATTTGCTAGAATAAGCAGATACTCCTGCTAATAGGCTCCTTCGCCCCAAAGCCACAGGATTTCCATCATGTTCTTCCTTAAGCTATTTCCACCAGCCTCTATGTAGAAATTAAATTATTACATTACATCTGGTGTCATAGAGAGGGAACTGCTTTCTTTATGCATCCCAGATTACCTTCCCAGCACCCTTGGTGAACCTAACTATGAACTAAATGATTCTTGTTATGTCACTATAGAGTTTTTTTTAAGGGGAGCTTAAGATGTTCACGCAGAGCACAAGATTGAGAGTGCTCTCAAAAAAACTGCTGACAGATAAAAAAAAATATTCAGATTCAACAAAGATACAGTGACTAAAACCAATGCATGTTGTCTTGATATTCAAATGATAAAAAAATGACTGTTTCTTAAGATGCAAGGTGACCAAAATAAGATTAGGTTTTCAAAGGTTTATCCCAGAGTAGTGTTTTAACTGAGAACAACATAAGTCACGTAAATAAATTAACTTGTTGACTTCTTGTTAACTTGTGTCATAAAAAGAGTTTAGCATAATGAGTCAGGACTCTGCAATGGCCCATTATTTTTGCAACACTAACCACCTTTTGTTTTAGGAAAAGTATTTAGAATTACAACAGTAACATCCTATCTTTTTTAGCTTTAGGACCCTGAAGAGTTACACTGTGCGCAGAATTATTAGGCAAGTTGTATTTTTGGGGATTATTTTTATTATTGGGCCACAGTTGTGTTCTCAATACAACCTCCTATACAAGGCTTCACATTTGATACCAGCAATATCAAGTTGAAGTCAAGCATCACCATGTTTCAAATGACCAGGGTACCATTAGCAAAACAAGGATAGCTTTTTTTCTTTTTTCTTTTTGATGAAAGTTTATTTATTTATTTAATATTTTTTTGCTATACAGACCTTCATAAAAAGGCTGTATGTAGCACTGGGGTAGAAACGTCCTTTATGTGGTTCCAAAGCAAAGGAACACAGAGATCTCTGGAATTTGTGCATTTACAACCAAAGCAGGCAAAAGGTTCATCTCTCTCCCAGAATCAAAGCATTGGAAATATTTAATTTAATTATATTAAAAACCTTTATTCAACCAAAGCAGCAAGGCTGGTAGAGAAATCTTCTGGTACGGCATGATAGGTAAGGAAATTTTTGTTTAACACCGGAAGTCAGTAAAAATCTTTGGTCACTGGGTCGGATTTCTCAAAAAAGGTGAAAACAACCCAAACTCCGAGATAAATGAAAGGTGTGAAGTTTGTGTTTACTCAGTGTTAGTAAATATATGTTTGTGCTAATCAGATGTCTATAAATCAAGCTGGCACTTTGCATACCTCTCTCTGTTGAATTTGAGTGAATGCAAGACAGCGGGTCGTCTCTGGCGGAGGTTCCACAAGTGTAGTGTGTCGTCTGCACAGGCTGTTACCAGTGCCCCCTAAGGAACAAAAGAAAGACATTTTAATAGAAGTTTTGTGCACAAGTAGAGCAAGTTTATTGACTTTTGGCTTAAAGGGATAATTTACTTTGCTTTAAATCGGTCATAGAATTATTAAATAGGGTATTTGGTGTCGGTCCTTAGGGTATCTGAATATGGTGTGTAACATTGGTTGGTCTGAAAATGGCATATTTGCTGTTCTATGAGCCCTAATGCAAGCCTGGTTATATGCCCTAGAATGAAACGACAGGTTTCCTTCCTTTTATGGTATGCTCATGAAAATTTAGATGAGCTGTGTGCTGCTTGGTTGGTTTACAACGAGCAAAGCTGCTGAGCAAATCATCATGGCAACAAGCACTCACTCAATGAAACATCAAAATTGTTGATATGGTAGGGTGACCAGGCATACTCTTTTTGCCGAACATGTCCTACTTTTCATACCTAAAAAAATGTCCGGGCGAATTTCAAATTCGTGATTTTGGTCGACTACAGTGCAACGGTCCAGTCAGCGGCCCAGCAGTCGATACTTCATACGCCCCCCTCCTTTGGGCCAGTTAACCAGTGGGCTGGTCTGTATGTCAATTTTGGGGCGTGACAAAAGTACAGGCCAGAACCAAATAAGGCAAAATCCCCGAATTGACATCAATTTGGTGCTTTGTTTGAATTCGCCCGTTTTACGGTGGAAGTTTAGAATTTTGAGATTTGCAGAGAAAGGAGGTGTCAATGGTTTTTGAACTTGTCTGTATGTCCATTTCACCCACTGAACTATCGTTAGTCATCTATGACAATGCAAACTCTGTTTTGCATTATATGACCCCTTTAAGTGACGTTCTGTTAGTTGTTTTTGTAGAAAAGTGAAAAAAATCCTCAGAGGTCAAAGGTACACATTTAATTTAAGCCAGTAATATTATTTTAGAATACAAATTAAGAGTGTTATGCTAGATTTCGGATTAGGAAAGTGAAAGCCATTTCTAAAATAGATAGTTTATATACAGTTTAAAACTTTGAGGGACACTTTCTAAAAGTATTTCTGAAACTCAAGTTGTTGATCATGTATACTCCACAATGTAAATACCAATGAATAAGATATGCAGTTAAAAAAGAAATGAAATTAGGTCACTGACTTTTGCGCTTTGAAACATTATCATAACATTAAACATTATAACATTAAGGACCTAAGCCTCCTTAGGAAGTGTATTCTGCTCTATCCCTTCTTGTTGATGGCTTCATGGTTGTGTCTCCAGTCTAGTTTGTTGTCCAATTGAACACCAATGTATTTATACTCCTCAAACACCTCCACTTCTACTCCCATTATGTTAACGGGTTTCAACTTGATCTTGTTTCTTCTTAAATCTACAATTATCTCCCTTGTTTTGTTGACATTCAGGATCAGATGCCACAAAGCGGTTCACCAGCTTTGTGTGCTCAGCTTCATGTCCATATTTGATGCACCAATTTTTGCAGAGTCATCTGAGTGTTTCTGCAGATGACTGGACTCTTTCTGGTACTTAAAGTCAGACATGTCCAGGGTAAAAAGGAATGGAGAGAGTACCGTCCCCTTTGGCGCTGCTGTGCTGCTGACTACTTGATTAGACAGCTGACCCTTCAGTCCAACAAACTGTGGTCCGTTTGTCAGGTAGTCTTTCCAGGTGATAGTTGATGTCTACAACTGTCGTTTCTCACAAGTCAGTCAGGCTGAATAGTATTAAATGCACACAAAAGAACATGATCCTCACAGTAGTCTGCCTTATCTAAATGACAGTGGGTTTGTTGAAGCAGGTGTATGATGGAATCATCTACACCAACTCCCCAGCGATAAGAAAACAGGGGGTCCTCATAGCTGTCTCTCTAGGACCTTCATGATGTGGGATGTGGGGGCAACAGGTCTATACTGTAGCCACTGATGACTGTTGGCTGAGTCTTCTTTAGCACCTGAACAAGGAAGGAGGTCTTCCACATCACTGGAACTGTCTCCAAGATCAGACTAAAGGTGAAGAGATGCTAGAATCCCACAGGCTCTCAGGACTATGGGGCTGACACCATCAGGACCTGGTGACTTATTTTGATTCAGTCTCTCCAATTGCCTCTTTACTTGACTTCTAGAGATAGACAGGTGAAAGGTGGAGGGAGCAGCATCACCTTCTGATTTGGCTGATAACAAACTAATAGAAGCAGGAGAGAATCAATGGCAGAGGAGGGCTGGATGTCCATGTGACTGAGGGCAGGACAGAAAGATGCTGAGATTTTTTCCAGAACTGAACCTGAAGAATGTAGTGAGTTCATCGGCTCTGTCCAGACTTCCATCTGTCTGATCATCCTTCTGCTTAAAGCCTCTGATCTTCATCATCCCTGTCATTGTTCTGCAAGAGTTTGTTTTCCAGCCATTTCCTGTATGCCTCCGTGCTTTCTCTTATCTTGAACTTAAGTTTCTTCTGTATACTCTTCATTAATTTCCTGTCTCCGTTCTAAATGGCCTGCTTTTTCTCATGTTATCTAAACTGTAGTAAATTTAAGCGTGAATTTAATTAAGCAAATAAACAAATGACCCTGATCTCAAAATGCAATGAAGATGTCAGACTAAAAAAACTAACAAAAAAAACCTAAACAAAAAAATGCAACAAAACATGTATTTTAATGAAAATAATTAATGCAGAAAATGTATAGCACAAGAAATCTGCTAACATTGCTACAATTTGCAAAGCACAAAATGTAGAACAACACATTTCCATCAGTTTGTATTGTCAATAGGAGTAAGCCAGATTTCCATGTTTGTTTGTAGCAAATCCTACTGGCTTTCAAACTTGGACCTGGAACAGAGTTTAAGATGGTTTGGAAGTCTTTCAAGTTTAAGCCTCATACGTCATTTGGGCTTGGCATTGCTAAACAGCAGCAACTGTTTTTGCTTTACTGTTTTCCCCTTAATTTTTTTTTTTTTAATGCAGCAAAACAGTTCTAGAAAAGCTTATCTGTTTGAGTGCTACCAGTTTTCCTTCACAATTAATCAATTTCCTCTTATATTAAGGATACATTTCTGTCCAAATGTTTTATGAGTAACCACTCCAAGCATCTAAATGTACCACTAATGACCATTGTGGCACATTTTTGGACCACAAGCTTTAATGCTTTTAAAAATCAAATAACAGGTAATAAGAAAAGCTTCGCGCAGCACAGGTACTGTACTTGTTTCCTTAACAGATAAAGCACAGCTTGTGTCATCTAAGAATTAAGTGGATCAAAAAGTAAGTGCAGCACAGACACATTTTCTCTTTATTCCACAGAACCTAGACACCCAGTGCATCTCTGAGTCCACAGGAATAACTCAAATAACTCTACAGTCAGTGACTTTCCACAAAGAACAAAAATATTTAGCAAATATCTTTGATCTTTAAAGAGAAGATTAATACCAAGATAATTGTTTGTCTGATCTACAATTTAGAAGCATGAAGGCAAAGGACATTTAAAAGTTTCCATAACTGCTTCTCTTATCAGTCTCTGGTAGAGAGGTTTTCTACCCACAGTCTGTTTTGTCTGCATCATTGATCAAAGAAACTAAACAATAGAATGAAAAACACTTGCTTTGTCATACTTACTGGCTCAGAGCCCATAGTTCTAGTTATGGAAAGGGGTGTGGTGTCTATACTGCTAGACATGATGGAAAAAACAATACATCCTTCAGCTCTGCTATAAGGCAGATATTACATGTGATATAAGACTATTTGCATAATCAATCATTAAAAAAAGAAAATATCCTGAGACTTTACTTTATTTGATTTATTCCCTTTAATTTTTCTTTTACCTTTTTTGTTTATTAAACGTGTGTTTCTTATTATCATTTGGTAGTAATCTTTCATATTTAATTTTTTTTATTCTACATTGGTTGTTGTATACTACCTCCCTCCCTCCCTCCCTCCCTCCCTCCCTCCCTCCCTCCCTCCCTCCCTCCCTCCCTCCCTCCCTCCCTCCCTCCCTCCCTCCCTCCCTCCCTCCCTCCCTCCCTTCCTCCCTTCCCTCCTTCCTTCCTCCTTCCTCCTCCTTCCTTCCTTCCTTCCTTCCTTCCTTCCTTCCTTCCTTCCTTCCTTCCTTCCTTCCTTCCTTCCTTCCTTCCTTCCTTCATGAATAAATTAATGAATGAACATGGCCAAAAATGTTAATAATGCAAAGTAAAACCAGCAAACATTAATACCAGCTTCATAAACAGAAAAGTAAATTCATGGTAAAGTCACATGATATTAGTGATATCATGGCGTCAGCCCAACATCTTAAGAAAATTGCTATTACAGTTGAATCCCACTGCGGCTGTGCTACCAGAACATCATCTGAAAAGACTGGAGCCCAGGGAGAATTAGCCTTAGATTACAAATTTAATCATGGGATTAAAGACTGTAATGTAGCATGGACTGCTCCCAACTGATTTCCATATTGGTGACATTTCCCGCCAACTCTAAAAATCTGTCTTAGAGTTTATAATTTAGAAATTAGCAACAGGGTTTAGAAAATAATTGGGATTGATTGTATGCCCTGATTATAGTACATCAGTAAAAACCTTATTACCCCTCTCGGTTTACATTGTTTATCCTGCTTTTTATAGTTTCCCTGATTTTTTTCTCTAAGGTTTTTATGAAACAGAACTACAATGGTATTAAAAAGCTCTGTGTGAATGAAATAAAAAAACGGAAAGAAGTATACATCTTTACCAGCTGTCTTCATACAGAAAGGGTTGGATGCATCTAATCAATGAGCTTAGTTTGGTCTGAAGATAGTTTGGCAAATCAAAAGAGTGCAATTGTACATTTTCAACAGCTTTCCATTTAGTGTGACTTCTTTTCTTCCTTGCTTACCATGTAATTGCACCCTTGGGGATGGATTAAAGCTGTTTTGCATTGAATGAATTAGTAATTTCCAATTAAGAATAAATGGATTTGACAAATGGATATGCAAACTTTCAGAGGGAAAATATTTGCAAAATAATTATTCACACAGTTGGGGCTCAGCAAAGATTTTACCTCTCATTGGTGTGCATGATAATTCTTAGAATTACATATCCAATACAGAACATATTTGGAAAATCTAGTTAGATAACAAAGTCAAAATAATGTACCAGGAGGCGTTTTTACATAAATATTTAAATCATTTTTATATATTAATGTACAGTTTTTATATGTTTATCCAACATGCTGTTTCCCTGCACAAGTCTTAGTACACTACATTTAATCAGCATATACTTACAAAAGCAACAGTCTTGCACATACTGAAAGTATGCAAAGGGGACAAAAGACATGTTGACTGGAAATTAATAAGACATAATCCCATTTGTCTTACTCACACCCTAGTGGACTTTGAATAAGACAAATAAGACTCTGTCTCACAGCATACATAAAAACTGAAGTTGGGTTTCAAGAAAAACAAATCAAATGTAAAACAATGAAAAGAAAAAGCTTTTAAATGTGTTTCATAGATTCAGGCTTACCTCATTAATGAGAAACTGAAGTTGAAGAACAGCGGCTCCGCTCTCATGTTGACAGTAGCAGTCCACCCCGGGTCGGCCCAGTCTGATGGCATTACAGAGTCAAGGAAGACTATATGATGTGATATTAGTTTATTACCTGGAACTCCAGCCTGGTTTGAAATTTCATTAAAGAAAATGATAACTTAGCTTGACTAAGTAAAAGCAAGACATTCTTAAATATAGATTCTGACAAAATAATCCTGGGGTTAGGATGACAACGCACAGTTTGTAACTTTGCTCAAAGAATGGTGTTGTCTTCTATCCTGACTCAGCAATTAGAAAAGAAAAATGTTGTGCACTTGGATGACAATTTATCTTTGGGAGAAAGAATCACCACATTGTAATCCATATTTGATATATTTTCTTTGTAAGATGATTTCAGTCACAACCTAGCGAAAAGTTTAAAAAGTTCCTCTGTTTATATCTTAGTGAATAAGTTCTTCAGACTTTACTGTCCAGTGATGCTGCAAAACTCCATGGCAAACAATAGCCTGATAAAACCATATTTTCTTCTGAGCAGATAATCTAGGCCAGATAGAAACCTGAGCCTCATCTATTAGCTTGGGGGTTTGGGGATGTCTCAGAAACATTAATTCAGTATGGGAAAATACATCAAACTGTGATGCATGTTAGGAGGGAAATAGCATTGCATAATGGATGTTAACTTTTACCTGCACCTGCTATTTGTCTGCTTCTGCTGTCTATTGAGAACAAAATAATATGATTTTAACCACTGTTCTTTAGTTTCACTTCGGTATATTCTAATTATATCTGTACACACAGACATATACTATACATATACACACACACATATATATATATATATATATATATATATATATATATATATATATATATATATATGTGTGTGTATATATATGTATATATATGTGTATATATATATATATATATATATATATATATATATATATATGTGTATATATATATATATATATATATATATATATGTGTATATATATATATATATATATATGTATATATATGTATATATGTATATATATATGTATATATGTATATATATATATATATATGTGTATATATATATATATATATATATATATATATATATATATATATATATACATATATATATATATCTATATACATACATATATAGATATATATCTATATACATACATATATATATATATATCTATATACATACATATATATATATATATCTATATACATACATATATATATATATATCTATATACATACATATATATATATATATCTATATACATACATATATATGTATATATCTATATACATACATATATATATATATATCTATATACATACATATAGATATATATATATATATATATACACATACATACATATATCTATATATATATATATAGATATATGTATGTATGTGAGACAGAGAGAGGTATTTTAATTTTTGCAAAGAATTTTGCAAAAAGCCACTTATCTTGATCAGGGAGTGGTGATGTGAGGCAGTACAGTACAATATAAACAGTATAGTTTGATGAGAAAAAGTAACACTGTGTCCCTCTTTCTGTTGCACACTGTAATATTAAATGTACACTTTGTTCCAGTCATTCTGGCAATTTTGGACCTTACATGGAAAAAGCCTTTAATTTAAGAAAATGAGGGTTAAACAGTGTGCTTTTGAAGCTATGATTTGGCCCTGTTTAGGATTACAGCTGCACAGATAATGGTGCCATCAATAATAGGCTCACTCTGAGACCTTTGAGTAAAATGGAACTAGAATTATACTGAATTCGCTATATTAAAAAGATCTTGATGTGGTTTAGTTTTCAAAATGCTCCTTCAGCTTCAGCTCACTGTGTTTTTTATTGTAACTTTGGTTGGAAGAACTTACAAAATGAAGTACTTAATTGCAAAATGTTATTTATGAAAACAAATTCTGAAAGTAGGGTGTGCATTTTTTGAATCCTCCTTTCTCTTACTTACAATTCATTGTAATTTGTCTGTTACAGTTGATAGGATTTCATAGAAATCATTCTATGAGTTACAAAAAAGTATTCTTTCATTATCATTATTTATTTCATGCCGTTATTAGTTGCTTTATTCTATTAAAGACTAATTCTACATGAATTAACTGTATAAAAATAGCTCTTGAAGACGAAACAAATCTGCAACAAATCTTTAGGAAAAGCACTGGAGAGCACAGGGAGTTCACTATTTCTAATCAAACATATTTTAAAATACCGGTATGTGAGAATTAGCAGGATGAGGGAAATTAAGAATGAAGTTTTCTTTACTATCAAATTTGCTGGCTATCCATGGTATATGGCTATAAACTAAATATATTGTATATAGTATATAGTATGTTTTATATTGTATTGAGCTATGGTTCTGTATTCTTTGTATATATATCTAATTTGTCTGCACCATAACACCAAGTCAAATTCCTTGTAAGTGCAAACCTACTTGGCAATAAATCTGATTCTGAGTCGGTATATGCATTGGAAGGATTTATGCAACCAACTATGTTTATTTTTGCAATTGTATTCTTCTTGCATCTCTTTAGATATATATTAAATTATATTATATATATATTAATTCACTGGCACAAAACATTGAATACAGGATCAGTTTTACCTTGATAGATTAAGCTATTGCTGTATCTTACTGACTGATGTGACACTACTTAAAGAAGAAGCATATGAAGTTTATCAAGGATATACGATTTATTACTGACAAATTTTTTTTTTCTTTTTGTTTGTTTAATTTTTACGGTGGTGTTTAAATTTTACCCTGAATAATAATAAAATAAATTAGTCACTTTCTCTGGTTCTTTACAAACCTAAATTGTTAACAAATTTTATCAGCAGAAGCGATTTTGTTTTGTTTGTTTCTTTATTTCATGAGCATATGAAATGTTGTGTTCTATAACAAAACACACTGAATGATGTGCCTGGTCGACTCACCCTCCCCTTTTTCCCCAAAGAGATTTCTGTCACCCTTGTTTAACATCACTGGATTCCGATTACACCTTTTGCAAACAGCTCAAGGCAAGGTGATTGTCTGAGCTGTAATCAAATCTATGCTCACTTGACTGACAGTGGGAAAGAATATTGTTTCTAATATAAAATTGCACTACCCTAAGATTTAGAATGAAAAGAAACTCTTTTTGTTGAAGATAGATATATACAGGTGCTGGTCATAAAATTAGAATATCATGAAAAAGTAGATTGATTTCAGTAATTCCATTTAAAAAGTGAAACTTGTATATTATATTCATACATTACATACAAACTCATATATTTCAGATGTTTATTTTGTTTAATTTTGATGATTACAAATGACAACAAATGAAAATCTCAAATTCATCATATCAGAAAATTAGAATATTACTGAAGACCAATAAAAACAAAGGATTTATAGAAATGTTGGCCAACTGAAAAGTATGAACATGAAAAGTATGAGCATGTACTGCACTCAGTATTTAGTTGGGCCTCCTTTGGCCTGTATTACTGCAGCAATGCGGCGTGGCATGGAGTCGATCAGTCTGTGGCACTGCTCAGGTGTTATGATAGCCCAGGTTGCTCTAATAGTGGCTTTTAGCTCTTCTGAATTGTTGGGTCTGGTGTATTGCATCTTCTTCTTCACAATACCCCATAGATTTTCTATGGGGTTAAGGTCAGGAGAGTTTGCTGGCCAATTAAGAACAGGGATACCATGGTCCTTCAACCAGGTACTGGTAGCTTTGGCACTGTGTGCAGGTGTTTTCTTAAAATATACTGTAAACATAACTATAGTTGTCCGGATTAGATGCTTTTTCAAGGGCAATTCTTTATCTCATTTGTTGAGATAAAGAACAGCAACAAAAAACACAGCCTTTTTATTTAATTGGTGAATTGCTGGTTCAATCATATCTGCAAATAATACATAAGACTCGATACCCCTGTCAAAAACCCAGAGGTCATGCAAAACATTGTCATAAAAAATATTCATATCTCCTAATTTATTTTTTGTCAAATCTCATTTATAGATATCAATATATTTTATTGGGATTTGATGCAACTGACCTTCACAAAGTGATGGACCAGTTTAAAGTGGAATAAAAAGAATAAACTTCTGAGTACTTTAAAATGTCTCTTTATCCGCCTTTACAGTGACACTACTGAATAAAATGCAGTGCAACCAATTCGCTTCATAAGTTAACCAATTATTACAGTTCTATGAAAGAACTCTATAGGCAAGACATGACGTTTTATAGACATTCATGCACGGTTAAATTGAAAAAAAAAAAAAAAAAACATTTTACATACATCATCTATAGTGCTCTTCAAACCATTATCCCAAGCTAACAAAATAATATATGGTAAAACTGCAAACTTATACAAGGTGGCCTTCCCAACTAAACTGACAGACGGTGCAAGGAGAGCACTTATCAGTGAAGCAGACAAGAGGCCCAGGGCAACTCTAGTGGGAGGACCAGAGATCAGCAGGGGTAAACTGTTGACACAAGTATTAGTTACATTACAAATCGCTGGCCTCTGTGGATGTTCGGCATGAAGAACCATTGAGAAAGAAAGGACAGTTCCCTTTGAATATTGCAACAGGAACAAAAACTTTTGATATGTGGATGGTAAAAGGGTAGGAGTAGGTAAACAACCTACAAGTACAGGAAAAGTTACATTAAATATGTAAAAGTATATTCGTATAAGATTATAACATGTGATAAGACATTATAAATCCGCTTATGTCCAGTTTAAATTTTATTGCCATACTTATAGTTATACTATATTTCATTATTTTGAATATTTTTATTTTTTGATCCCCGTTGCCTTGTAGCCAGCAGGTTCTGGGTTTGATTCTCAGCCCGAGGTCTTTCTGCATGGAGTTTGCGTGTTTCCTCTGTGCATGTGTGGGTTCTCTCCAGGTACTTCGGCTTCCTCTCACAGGCCAAAAACCTGACTGTAAGGTTAATTGACTTTTCTAAATTGTGCTTAGGTGTGAGTGTGTGTTTGTGTTTATGGTTTTGTGTCTTTGTTACCTCTTTGTTGCCCTGCGACAGACTGGTGACCTGTCCAGGGCGTACCCGCCACTCGCACATAGACTGCCAGAGATATGCACCGGCCACACCGCGACCCTGACAGGACTAAGCGGGAGAAGATGATGGATGGATGAATATGCTTATTTTTCCTGGTTGTGTAATTTTATTCCTGACATTTCTATGTTAGACCACTATACTAGTTAAAATAGATTTTGTTACTATAATTCTTTTCACTGAAGTTCTAATTTGCAAACTTTGAAGACTACATTTAAAGTTCCCAAACGCTTTTGCAAGAATGAAGAGAATGAGTCAGAACATATTTACTTAAGTTTAAGGCCAGGGTAAGTCAAGAGCATTTGTAGACGTGCTGACTAAATTAGTGTGAAGATGAACATCTCTTTCTTTGTGTGATTCAAGAACAAACTTCAAAGGGAATGATAGACTCAAACGGTCTCTCTGCCAGTCTCCATCATCCTCTACCCGAAGGGCAAGTCTTTGTGAACTCCACATTCAGATTCCCATCACGCTAGGGACTGCATCAAAACACACAAGCCACTGTCAAAATATAAGCTGATGTGAAGGTGTAGTCACCTATATCCAAGCTGGATAAAGACAATGTTGCTGCAGGCTGAGAGAATGACAGTGAGTAATTGCTTTTTGAAGAATCTGATTAATTTTGAAAAAAGACATGTAACCATATAAATTTGTGTAAAAATGTACTCTGTTAAACATCAACAGTTGCTGTTAAGTTGAACATTTAATGTAGAAGTATAAAGCAGACATGCTTGCATTCTACAGACGTGCATTCTACAAACTGTTTCCTTATATGTATAGCATCACTGATCAGAGTAACAACTGTACTTGAAACAAATTCTGACACCCTCTCAGCAAGGAAGAGCACAAAGAAAGTGTCCTCTGAGTCACTGAAGTGGAGGCTTTTTAATGACTGTGGGAACATATTTTTTTCCCAAAGTAAACTTGCTGATGATAAGTGTCAGCTCAGAAGATCAACTAGTTTATCCTTTTCCCCTCACATACACTGGCAGTCACAACATATTTTATCATTTTATCATGGTTTACTTTTGATTTAAAGCAGCAAATACATTTTTAAAGATGAACTTGTTTTGGTTCAATGTAATTTTTCTGCATGAATTAAACTTAGCTTTAATCAACCAGTTAGTATTAAAACACTTTTATCACAATTGCCATTCATCTTAATGTTTTACATATAACAAACCAACTTAGGCTTGTAGCCTATTAGCAGATGGTTCCTGTGATATATTTTAAGTTAAAAGTTGCACACAGCATATTAAAAATGGTATAAGCTTTGTTCAATGAATGTTTGTAATTAAATTATACTAAAAATTGACTGTCATGTTTTAGGATGGCCGTGCACTCAGATGTGATTGACAAATGGACTGACAATGAAACAAACATGGGGAGTGATCACAGAGATGACAGTTTTGCAAAAATCCAGATGTCATACAAAGTCGCCGTATGCTTGTCTGAAAGCTTAATTCACAAATAGAGGTGTCATATGGTTTTAAAGTGTATGCTGGTCTGACAACGTATGCTTGTCAGACAGATATAACTATTGGTTTGTTCTTCGCCGGTGGACTGGACAGAAGAATTGAGGAGGCCAGCAGCCCTAAGCAAATACTTTAAATTACTTAAAACACTCTGTGTTGTAATTTTGCTCTAATCTAATGTGTAGTGTCAAAAATAATTATATAAAAGAACTGCTGTTTTAAGCAGTTTATATCGGCAGACATTTACCTCTCAAACACGTTAAAAAAAAGTAAAAAAATATATGGTTATCTCTATCTCAGTCCCCTGGTGCTTTCCTTCAACTGCCAGCTCTAAACAATTTCTTTATTTTCTTGAAAAAAGATTATAGAGTACTTACAAAAATAGGATGGATTCCATAAAGTTTCCCATAAATGCATTTCTGTATTTAGTAATAAAAACACAAAAATGTTTAATATTGATGGAACATTTATTTTCCAAAACACCTTATAATTTTCCTGTCTGATAAAAAAAAAAAAAGATTGCATTGCGGTTTAGCTATATTTAGGGTCTTGACTACATTTTCGGGGCTCAAAGACAAGTGGATAAAAAAAAAATCTTACTTAAACCGTTTTACATTTTATGTTGGAAACAAAATCAGTAATGAACATCAGTGAGATTTTGTGTGCCAAGAAAGTGTGGCAGGCTTTTATTATCAGTCACTGAGTCAATACTCAGCAAAACAATTTTCAAGTTATATTTAATTTTGTTTGGGATATTTGTTTACCTTTACATACCTAGAGATTTAAGACTAAGTTCCTGCTTGTTAAGTTTTTTTTAGCTATATGT
Source organism: Cyprinodon tularosa (assembly GCF_016077235.1). Lineage (NCBI taxonomy): Eukaryota > Metazoa > Chordata > Actinopteri > Cyprinodontiformes > Cyprinodontidae > Cyprinodon > Cyprinodon tularosa. Next base: position 520,684 of record NW_024039740.1, on the reverse strand, counting down.
TAAAGGAACAATAAATGATACAATTACTGTAAAATTAACAAAAATCATTCACCTGGGATCCTCTCCTCCATTAACAATGTTTTCTCTCCTTTTTAAAACTACAAGTACAATGCAGAATGTATACATACTTTGATGTGGTGTGTTCAATCCGGTCCCTAAGAATGCCCAGCGTTGCTAAAACAAAGCACAGTATTTGGTATCTTAATTTGTCATAAGAGCAGCAGCCCTTTAACAGGAAATCTAAGAAGAGAGAATCAGAAATAGTCTCAACAATTCCTAAGAAGCCTTAACATATTTCAAAAGTGTTAGCACAGTGACTTGCTGTGACCAAATCGTCTTCACTCTACAACCTGCATGAGACTCTACGAAGCATATGTGTGAGGCCATGTATTCGTACATGAATGTGTGTGTGTGTTTATTCCTGTCTAGGCATCAGAGTGAGGAGCAGTTTTCCAATTTCACCATAACACTGAGTACAGGTTGTTGTAAAGTGAGGACATTTTGTTGTTTCTCAAAAGCTATTCTTCCAATAGTTAGATTTGGAGCTAGGGTGTCAGTTGGTTTAGTATAGGGTGAGGTATACACTGGTAATAGGACATAAAATGCATTGAAAATGACTGAAAATCAATGGAAATCAAAGGGAGACAACATGGTCCTCAATATGAGTGTGTGTGTGTTTAGTGGGGTGCCAAATGTTTTCCGATTTGAAATGCTAGGTGTTATTAATTAGTTCTCCTTTGTGTTGCAAGTAAGTAACCATCCACCCTAGGTTTGAGCCTGAAGCCATTAACCTCTAACATATGGCATATGGTGTATTTTTTTGTGCCACCAACACCAAGGTGTGTGCAATGCAAACCTGCTCAAAAATTGTCTAGCACATGCTAAACCCCTGCTCCACTTCTTTCCTGCAGGAGCTCATGCATGCTTGGCCGGATCCCTGCTGGCACTGCACTCCTTGAGCTTGCTTGGCTCCATCTTTGTGCTCATGACTTGTTTAACTGTATGTTCACGCAACCCACCAACCAGCAAATCCGAGACAGGCCTTATTTTACTATCTAAAAGGGTTTTTCTGCTGTAATGGAGCCTACAGTAGGCATACTTTTAATGCACACGACTCTGCCAAGTCTTACCGGTACATTCAGACTACCATGTCACCTGGATTTACCTCGGCCAATCTTCTCCTGCTCTCCAGGCCTCCTCAATAGTCAAAAGCATCCGAGTCTCTCCTTCAAAAGGGGCTTCATTAGGGTCCAGTTTCTGCTTCCAACTAGCTGCAATAATCGTCAACTAATTTAGCAATTGATTAATCATTAACTGGAGTATAGAGACTAAAGCAGAGATCTCTTAGATTTAAAAAATATAAATTTACAGCAGAAACTGATCCATATGATATAACAATTGTTGTATATTAAATTGTTAAATCGACAGACTTTAATGTTGCTGTTCAGAGCAAATAAGCTTTTTAAAGCAGTCCATTTCTAAGAAGTTCGACGTGGTAATAATCCTTTAAACGAAATTACCAGCAGATTTACATAATGACTTTGATAGCCCCTAGTAGCAAGATTTTTACAAAAATTCCCAAACAATTGTTTTTTTTATTTTATTTTATTCATAAACTTATCTTTTCTTTCTCTCTCCTCCTGCTTCTGAGTCTTGATGCATTTTCCAAACAGGCTACGGGTTGAAACAAGACCCTAGCAGGTAGGGGAGGGAGGCACCAGGGACAAAAAAAAGGAAAGAGGTCCACCTTTTTCTTCATCAAATATGTTTTTTTTATATTATTTGTTTGTTGTGTTTGCTTATATCAAGGAACAAGTCTCGTGTTGATGGTAAATAAGTGTTCATCAAGACTGCAAGTACAAGTAACTGCTGCTGATCTAACACGCACATTGATAACCAATCCCCAATTATTGTCCAGTATCCCCACATATTGCTGCAACCTTGTACGGTTATAAAAATTGCCCATAAAAATTTTTACTTTAAAAGTAAAATAAAACAAAACTAAACAATAATAGTTATTGAAAAGAGCAGGAATAACAATAAATATGAATTATGTTTGTCTGTTAAAAGTACAAAAATATTGTAAAACAGTGCTGTAAAGTACCTTTGTATAATTATAGTAAAAAACACTTTTGGAGGAGGTGTTGCAGTAAGCTATACAAAGTTTTACAATTAGAGATTTTATTTCTGCCCAGCTGGCTTCCTATGAAGCCTTATTTAAGTACCTTGGAGAGTGCCAATATTCAAGTGGTAATATTTTCTTTGGTTATCTTTTAATGTCTACAAATTAGACATTAATGATATGCTAAGATTAAATTATTTTAGGATATGTAAATAACTGATTGGAACTTGTTAAGTCAGATTTGGTACACATGTACTTTGCAGCTCCTCCTATGAAGCTGGTGTTAAGACATTTACACACAGTGCACTGAATAAATCAACAGCTTATTTTTCTTCTTTTCTTCACTGCCAAAAATTACATTTAGACTTAATTTTCATGTTGAAGGGAACTATGTTTTGAAAAGACTTCTCATAAAGAATGTGAAAATTTTTACAAATGTTGAGGTTCACATGCATATCCTTTGCATTTTGATTGCTGTGGATTGCACAAGCCCCTTCTCTAAAATAAAACGTAAACAAAATTATGATACCATCCAAACTCTTTCCTGTGTAGAAGGTGTTCTCAGGCCAGAACCTTCAGGTATCTAAAAATTATACTCAATGACCAAAAGAGTGTGGGTAGGTCCACACTGCTTTCTTGATATTTTAACTATATTTAGATTTTTTTTCATCATGCCACACAAGAAATAATTGTTATTTTTTTTATTAAAGAAAAAATGAAAAAAAAAAACACTTGAAAGCATTATGTCGCGTCATATCCTAGGATTTAGAACAAAGATACAGTGTTGTTCATTCTAACTAATCTAATCAGATAACGTCTTGCATCACATGATGTTAGAGGGGGAAAAAATTGTCTCATTTTACAAAATGTAACTGGTTTTATATGCACTTACAGGACCTACTGTATTTATGTTTCAAAATGGTCTTTGTAGCTATTTTTACAGCGTTACCGAAAATTGTTCATATCAATCCTTTTATCATCAAAGTTTTAATCCCTGTTTATTTTGAACTCCTTCATAGTTGTCATAATTTAATTAACATTTCAAATAGATTGAAATGTTAATTAAAACCACTGGCATGACAGCAGGTTATGTTTCCTTGGAAGCAGTTCTCCATCCACAGGGCTTGGCTGCCAGTTCAAAGGACTGACATTCAAACTATCTTGATTAAAGCAGTGCATTTCCTAAACATATGGCCACAGAGGTTTTTAATGAACTAGTCCCAAAACATCCTCTTTTAATTCTCTCAATTATTATTCAAAAGCCCAGGCTGGTCATTTGTAAAAAAGACTGGACTCACTTAATCCACCTGCATCCTGATTATCCCCTTTTATATCCAATCCTTTAAAATATCTGTGCATCTCCTATTTGAATTCAAGTGTGTGTGTGTGTGTATATATATATATATATATATCAAAGGTTCATATGATTAACAATAGGAAAACTGACTGCGACTGGACTGGCTAGATGTGCTGTCTTCATCCTCTAACATGTGAGTAGGCTCTGAGCTCGTCTGCCTGGCTGTGTTACCTGGACAGTGCCGCCTTTTACATTTGCCTTTTTGTCTCTGCTTCTGTTTCCTTGAACCCCAGTCGGCCTCAGCAGATGGCTGCTCACTCTGAGCCTGGTTCTGCTGGAGGTTTCTTCCTGTTAAAAGGAAGTTTTTCCTATCCACTGTCGCTACAAGCATGCTTAGTGTGAGGGATTGCATTCGAGTCAATGAGTCGATGCAATCAACTGGTTTTCCTTAGATAGAATACTTTGAATCAATTTGACTGTATGATCTGGTGAACTGTAAAGTGCCTTGAGATGACATGTGTTGTGAATTGCAACTATAGAAATAAACTGAATTGAATTGAAAAATAAAGTGAAACAGTAATGTAAAAGCAAAAGTATATATTCTGACACAATAGAGTACTGTGACTTGTAACAACCTTTGATCCAACACATACCTCATAGAATTTGTTTCATTACCTCACATTTAGAGCAACGTGAAAAAAAATTTAGATATGGGAACAAACTTTGGAATACAATAAACTGCTTGAAATACTGTCTAAAAAAAGCTGTAATTTCTTATCATCCACATTGATTCCTGGAAGAAATAACTGGCAGCAAAAACCATCTCAGCATTTTACCTCTTAAATTAAATGACAAAGCTATCTGACAATTTAGACTCAATGAATGTACCTTCTTCTTACACCGCTCAGCTCTAATGTAATGAGAGAAGTGAGAGGAGGCATATGTCAGGCTCAGTAATTGGTTGTTTGACTCTTTACATAACCTATTAAAAGAGTAAAGAACATCTGGTCTCAGAATGATCTTCTTTGTTCAAGGACATGCCACAGTCTGTGCTAAACAAAGGTTGAGCTAATTGTCTTTGGCAATCTTGTCATTTAGTTTTTACAGATAAAAGTTCAATTGTATCAATGCAATTTCTCAGATATTTCATGTTGAGTTCTCTTGTTTTAATGAAATATGAAACTGCCGGATAATTTTCAGCACTTTGAATTGCAAGGCAAGGTATTAAAAGTCAAATTTAGTCTAAAATCGTATCTCTTTGTCTTAGAGTCAGTGAGGCATTGAAGGGAATTTCTTCCTCTCTTTGTTGTCATATTCTCTCTGGATCTTTGTTATTTCTGCAGATTTACAATATTTTGATTTATGCCATTTTAGTTACATCAGACTTTTTGTTTTGTCCTGCTGCTTGTATTTTTAGGTACAAAATGACTATATAACAAATACATTTTATATTGTAAACTAAAAACTGGCTCCTATTTCATCTTTAATTAATGATTTTAAGAAAATATAGTTCATTTTTCCAATTTAGTTTGCAATGTTGCAAATCTGTCTTTTATTTAATTACACATTAAAATTTACATGGCAAAGCCTTAAATTAATACCAAATACAGCCATTTGTATTTTTTTTCTCTCCAACTAGTTTCTCATAAGTAGTTGTCTCTGGTAAAGTCTTTTTTGATTACATTTAAACATGCTAGTTGCTTGTGGAGATTAGCTTGAATTGCAGTACATATGATATGCTCTGTTTCCTGCTAAGTTCTAGTTTTCTTTTCTCTAACCCCAACTCTAACCCAAAATGAAATCTATTAGTAATAATAATAATAACTTTATTGTTATAATGCAAGTTGTGTAGGATTTAAAGGCCGCAGTATCATAATGTAAAGCAGGCTCCTCAATTCTGGCCCTTGACGTCCAGTGTCCTGCTCATTTTTGATACATGTGTGCTTCCCGGCGTGAATCAATTGGCTCATTTACCTCATCAGTATAAAGTGAAGATCTCCGGAATCTTGCCAATGACTTGATTATTTATTCTCAGGTATGTTGAAGTAGAGACATCTAAATGATGAAGGACAGTGGACCTCAAAGACCAAAATTGAGAAAGCCTGGTTTAGCGAATTACCTCTAAATAAAAGCTTTGAGAGGATGGACGGTTTAATGTTTTGATATTTTTGGTGATCCTTGTCTGCAGCCTAAAAAGCTGTGCATTGTCAAACACACAATCCATCTTGTACTGCTCCAGCTGAAGCTGTTCAAGACCTATCCCATGGGTCAGCCAATAACATTGCAGTAATATGGATTAAGGCGGGATATATAGCTATGATGAAAGCAAAAGCTCAACCTAGGCCTACAGCTAAACCAATGCAAACTTGACTGCAACTTACATGTGGCTTTTGCAATCACATCTGTTTCATAATCCATGATTTTATCTTTTAAAGAGGAACAGTAAGAACGTAAATGCGCAATTAGTTGCAGTTTCTCCTTGTGACTGATGTTATTTCATTTATCACTATGCTAGGCCAAGTAATTAACCTACATATAACATAGATGTTAAGGCACTAATCTTCAGCACTGACAAGCTAGAAATCTGTTCTGCAAAATTCAGCGATTAAAATTGCTTTACTAACTAACCAACAGAAGTAAAAAAGTTAGCGAAAAACAAAAGAAGTTAAGTCGATGAAACTAAAGGCTTCCAGACACTTATCAAAAAAAACTTCCCAAAACCTTAAAAAAATCTTTCAAAAAAAAAAACTTATCACCAAGTAAAATAGAGCCTTTTGATGTTTAGCCTAGATTACCTGGAAATAATCTAGTTTGATTGTCAAATATTTCAAGTCAAAAGCTTTAATAAAAGTACCTAAACAAGACAGGCAATCTGCTAAGATTAAATCCTTGTGACACTTATTGACTGATGAATTAAGGTTAAACATGAAGGTGTCTTCTCTGATTGGAGGAGCCGGAGATGAAAAGTCCAATCAGGTTTCAGCAAAACCTCAACCTGCAATTCTCATGCCAAGACACCGTGGATTAATTACTGCTTGACAAATAGATCCCAGTTTTTGAGACTAAAGAGTTGTACGTCTAACTACATCAGTAACACAAAAGCACCACAAAGAACTGTACTTTCACCATTCCTTTTTCAGAGTTCTATTATATGCAGAATTACTCTGAGAACTCTGCAGATGTTGACTACTAAGCTCTGGTGCAATAAGCCATCTGAATATAAACAACACCAAGTATATGGTCATGGATTTCAATAAAAGAAAAATGCATACTTCAAAGACTATTACTATATTGTGAGAACAAATGAAGATAGTAAAAAAATTTAGGTGTTAACCCAACAACAGACTCAACTGGCAACAAAACAGTGAGGCTGTCTAAATGGACAGAGTTGATCGTACTTCTTGAGAAGGCTTAGATCCTGAAGTGTTTGTAGAAAGATGCTATATAAATTCTACAAGTCTGTCATGTACAGTCCAATCTCTTATGCCATTATCTGTTGTGGTATTAGCAACAAAACTAGTAATTTTAGAATATAAACAAGCTGATAAAGATGGCTGGTTATGTAGAACAGACTATAATTCTATGGTTCTGAAAAGAACAACTCGTGTTTAGTGAAAACAACCCTTTTTCTTTTACACCAGGAAATGAACATTTTTTTTTTTCCAAATTCTCTTGCTTTCAGCTACACTTTAAAGTATTATAAGGACTAGAATGCTTTCACTGCCACTGAAAATCCACTGTGGGACAATAAAGAGTACGGTTTTTCTATTATTTTATTACTGTATAAATCTTTTTTCATCATACATTTATGACTCAGAAAATACATTCAAGAGCGGTATGCGTGTTTCCAAGCTGTAAAAAAAAAAAAAAAAAAAAATCAGCACTGAGCTGTTTGTTAAGTATCAAAAGGGCCAGCTTAGAGATATTTTATACTATACAGAATTAAATGCAGATAATACAGTTTCACTGTGAACAAGCCCTCCATGGTACATGCCCTTCTAATCAAGAATAGCCTCTATTGCACCGATTCAGGAAACACACATTCACAAAGTTCAGTAGCCAGTAGAGAGTTAAGGTTCTCTTTCTCTCTCTGTGGGTAAGGTACAACTTGACAACTGCAGCAATCGATTCAGCGGACTGCAGGCTTTTTATAGAAACCACCACCATCATTATGACCTGCAGACTAGCCCTGTCTGCCTCTTTGCCTGCCTCTTTGCATTAAGACACAGACATTTGGTGGAAAAATTAAGAAACTTAGGGCAGTTAAAGCATTGTAGCAGAAGATAATGATAGCTATTGTAAAGCAGGATAAATGAGGAGGAAGAATGACTGAAGGTGATTTCAAGAAAGACAGTGAAGCAGTGAAGGCAGACACAAAATAAAGCAAAAGTAGACGTACCAAAAGTAAAAAAAGAGATAATGAGGGCTGAATTTGAAACTACTGACCGTTTTTGTGTTGGCAATAAAATGTGAGCAGATAAATATAGGTAGCTCTTATGCAAAAAGTAGTTTAATCGATTTTCAATATTTAGATATGCCACAGTGCTGGGAAAAGATTTATTTTCCTGAAAAATATAGATAAAATAAATTATTTGCTTTTTTATTGTCCGAATTAGCATCATGGCATTATGGCATGGCATGGTATTACTGAATCAAAAAATTTTGCAAACAATTGTTTTTAATTTGAGGTGGCTGGAAGGCAAATTAATTTACCAGTCAAAGAGTAATCACTTCTTGATAAATCATTAACTAACCAGTTATACGTCATTATCTTAACTTCATGTTTTAATTTTAAAAGTAACACTGAGGGCTGATCTTTGTTTAAATATAAATATAACCTGTCTGACCTTATCAGACAGGAAAAGTAATCCAGGAAACCCTAATAAAAATGTCTACAATTGGAAAAAGTATAATAGAAATATTCATTTTACATAGATTTACCTTGCCTGTAATGAAAATATTGTCTAAACAGAATCAACCTTTAAAAACTAATTTAAATATATCCCATGATCTGTATCAAGGTTACAAAAAGCAAGAAGAGAAACAAATCTTTAATGAGGAAAATATTCAGGTAGATTGAGAATAACTTGATGCAGTTTTGCTCACAATGGAAAGACTGACTCACTATTAAAAATGTCCAGTTTTATTTTACTTTTGTAAAAAAAAAAAAAAAAGAAAACATTGATATTCAGTTCCCCATATCAACTAACAAGCTGTCTGGGAACAAACACAGAAGATGGTGTGCCTACACTTGCAAACAGTAACACTTCTCAGTGTTGACAGAGAATAACATTCATTAATGAGCAGCTGACTCAAAACATAGGCCTCTCCTATACAAGGAATGGTTGACAAGAAGGTGAATTCTCACTGAATAGAATGTCTCGCATAATGTGTGGGCTTGTGGTAAAAGCATCATCTTTAAAGGGTTTCTGACTTTCCTCTGCAGTTTCCATCATTTTTTCTGCTTTAATCACTCAATAGGAGCTCAGCCAGGTGTTCAAAAACATCTGTCAGCACAAGCTATAAATAACTCCCAGTAATAAATGTTGCATAGGAAAGGTGTAGGAAAAATACAAGGGTACTTTTGTGTTTAAAAGTGTGAATGATAACATTTTGTAAATTGAGAATTCACAAAAAAGTCTTATATCTTTTACCATGTACCGTATGCAGAATCTCTCACCAAAAGGATAACCACATTTAAGGAATTATGTTTAAACTGAATGAAGCAATTATGAAAGCAGCAGTGCATAGGGCTTTTGGTGGGTATGCATTTCTTATATAAAAAATTCTGAAAACAGAATGTAATTCCAATAATTACAAGAATTTACTGGCATTTAATTCATTCAAACTCTCTGTTTCTTTAGATGTTCCATTTTCCCATGGCCACGTGAGGAGCATAGTCTATGTCAAGGCCTATTAAGAATCACTTTAGGCGTCAAAACCTAGGATGTCATCAAATGCTCGCAATTGGACAGAATCAACAAAGTCTTTGCGGTTGTCAGGGCTGCTGGCTTTTCCGTTAATCTAAGTGCAAACAGCTTTTTGAAAGCACTTACTGCAGCTGTCAGCTTTGGTAAAACCTGTCTGCTGTTATGAAAAAATAAAAATCAGTCACTAACCAATCCGTCTAGTGGACTTTTACCTTTGTCTGCTTTAGTATGAAGTTCTTAAACTACACCCAGATTCTCACAACAAACCTCTGTAGCTGCAAGGTGGGTGATCAACTTTTGGTTGTGCTTGGAACTGCATTCATAAACTGCATTTAGCACTTTATAAATTACATTCTTTCCAACTGATCCGATGTTTCTATAGGAATGTCTTACTTTGCCTTTTTTTAATACCAGACAGAAACTGTTATCAAATAGTTTTTTTTACAAATTTACTTTTATTATATAATAATAAAGAGTCAATATAAAAGGTATCTTTGCTGATTTTTTTAATAGATTAGATTCAATTCAAAATGTATTCTATTGCATTAGGAACATTTAAAGAAGAAAACCTGCTAATATGTGGTATACAACTTTGGATTTAGGATAATAAAAATGAGTCTTTGAAAATTCCTTCTGTTAAAGAAGGAGAAAAATGGAAATCATATAGTACATTGAGAGATCAATAGTTATAGTTTCATTAAATGTTGACAGGACATTAAGATAGATAGAACAGACTTCTAGTCAATGTATAAATGTTCCATAATGCAGTTCTGCTTGATGTATTTAAGTGTTCTGAGGTGCTTAGGAAATGCATTTAAGATTCAGACGTGGAGAGAAATGGAAACGTCATCAGGTAACTAAAAGGGCACAGCTGTGTTAGATTTTATTGTTCTGAATAATAGATGAATACAGTATATGGCAGTTCGTCATAGGAAAACATCACTGTTTATGATCACAGCTTTTGAGGCTAACAGTATTCATAGCTTCTGAAATTCAAACACAAAGAGCTGATCATCTACAAACCCACAGTAGATTTTACAGTGTTGCTCCTACATACTAAACCCTTGCCAGGTGTTAACGGTGCACATGCTCAGGAGTCACACAGTTTTACTTGGCTCACATGGTGGTGATTGCTTAAGGCAGTCACCCAAACACTGGAGTCCTCCCACTCACACGTTTTAAAGCAACCGTGTGTAACAATACTTTGTGAGCAGTCAGCAAACCCTGCGTTTGGGTCTCCTAAACAATTTTGTTAAGAGCTTGTGGGAATACACGTACCAAAAAAACAATGCAAACAAAAGTGCAAAAGGAATTAAAATGTACAATTATTGAAAACCAATATAACCAGTTAAACCAACTTAAAAATCTGAGATTGATGAAACATATATATTAGTGCAACATCTTAATAATTAAGCGTGCAGCCTATTTGTTCTGAAGAAGGGGAGTGACTGTTTACAGTTGTACTACACAATGACATTATAACATATTTACTAAATAGCGGAATAGTTAAGGTTGCTGAAAATAATTTTGTCTCATTGTAAAAGATTGGTTTTCTAATAATAAAACAATAATAAAATCAGCATAGTGAATAATATTGAGGGTAATCGAAAATATAAGCTCTAGTATGCAAAAGATGGTATAAAGAAGACAAAATGTACTTTATTTGCAGTTGTTAGTAATTAGATATAGGAAAACTGCAGTCAACACTTCTTAACTCAAGCACCGTGGAAGAAGTTTTAAAAGGTCCATAACAATATAACTAGGAGTGTTTGGAATTTCCCTTGTGACACTGAATGCTATGGACATTGTTGGGCTGTCATATTTGATGTACTTCTTAAATGTTTGATGCAGAACCATAGCAGAACACAGCTGGAGACCCCAATTAAAAAAGGCTTCTTGAGCCGACAATGCAGCTCCTAAAAGGAAAAATACTCTACTTAGTGTTCTCTTAAAGTATCTTGTTTTTAGTGGCTGTTTTCACAAGTTTTTCTTTAAAATTCTGTGTTTGTTTTTTTTCTTTTCAGTTTTATAATTTTTCTTCTTTACTATTCTTCTCCAACATTCTCTCCTTTCCTCTCTCTTTAGTAACGGCTTTAGGATGTAAACTGTGTGGTTTAGAAATGGTGAGTCACAATGTGGGAAGATATATCAGCCCAACTCTGCAATGCTGCCAACAAACTATCTGTCTTTGCAACCTTTTTCTCTCCTCCTCTCCAACATGCAGGCATTTTTGCGTTCGCCCTTGTGTTCACACATCTACACCTACACCAATCGCCTGCTTACAATCGAAGGCAAGCATCCTTTTATTAAAAGCCCACAACCTTTCCTTTGCTTTTCCCTCTCTCACTTGAAGGCACACTTGAGTCAAGGAATGCATCTTGAGAATGCGTGCAGTGCTACACACAAACACGCAGATTCAACACTGAGCTTGTAACACTGTTTGCATGTTACAGTCTAAGTAAAGCTGCAGGAAGCATTACAGAACAGATTACATTGCTATTTTACTGAGGCATGACTCATTCACACCAGAAACTACAACTCTTTAGAACAACCAGAAACCACATATCAGCTTAAATTGAGGGAAGAAGAGCAAAGAAAAGAATACAAAGAAAGATAGACGATACATAGACAATATAACAAATGATGATGCTAGTGATAACAGTTTAGAAGGTAATTATGTTGGATATCGACACAAAGAGCTATCACAGTGAGCATAGTAACTGAAAAAGTTCAATATAATAAAGATGACTTAAGGGGACATCAGGTTCTTGACTTCTTGCTTTTTAATCTGGAGCACTGTGATGTTTTAGGACTAACAGATCTCTAACATTATGCTCTCTCTGCTTTTTCTCATAGTAGCTTTGCCTGGTCTGTTCCTGTTTAGCTGTACCTCTATCCTGGAGAGAAATAACAGCTGTGCTGCTGCCATCACACCCTTGTTTATAGATGTTGGAGATCAGCCTGTTTTCCAGTGTAGTCCTGTTTCTCTGACCGTAACTGGCTGGATGTGCTCTCTTCATCCTCTGATATGGGAATTGGCTCGGAGATCGTCTGCCTGGCTGTGTGTTTCCTGGACAGGGCCGCCTTTTACAGCTGCTTTTTGTATCTCTGCTTCTGTCTCCTTGAACCCCAGTCGGCCTCGGCAGATGGCTGCTCACTCTGAGCCTGGTTCTGCTGGAGGTTTCTTCCTGTTAAAAGGGAGTTTTTCCTATCCACTGTCGCTACAAGCATGCTTAGTGTGAGGGATTGCATTCGAGTCAATGAGTCGATGCAATCAACTGGTTTTCCTTAGATAGAAAACTTTGAATCAATTTGACTGTATGATCTGGTGAACTGTAAAGTGCCTTGAGATGACATGTGTTGTGAATTGGCGCTATAGAAATAAACTGAAATGAATTGAATTGACTGATCTATAGTAGCAGCCATTAAAAATTTGCAATTTTTTTTTTTTCTTGATGGGCCCTTGGCTGGTCACCTATAATTCCTTTTTAAATATCAATATGTGTACTAAAATATTCTTTGTGTCATGATTTGTGGACATTAAGATCTAAAGAGAAGTATCCTGGTCAGAACCTGTAATTAAGTGAAAGGGTGGAGTCAGAGTAAAAAAAATATGCAAGAAAGGGTCACTCCAGTGGCTGGGAGTTGGAGGGAAGTGGGCTGCCATTTGGCTGGCATTTGATTTGGAAGGGCCATTTTGATGGCTGCTACTGTACAAAGGTCTTTTAAGCTTAAACTTATCAAATTGTGGAACCCTCTGTTTTGATCTAATAGTATCAATCTCTGAAAAAGGAGATATAAATAGCTAAAACCATATCATTATTAATAGGGTAGGGTTTCAACACAGTTCTCAGCTGGTTTGCCAACTGAAATTATAATGAAGCAGCCTTTTATTCCAAGCAGTATTACAGTTCTGCAAAACACTCATTACCATTGAGGTGCTAAATGAAAGCACCTCAAGGCTCATCTGCTCTAAAGAAACCCAGGAGCCACAGGAAATATACTCTCAATTCTGTCATTTTGTAGATGATTTCAATTTACTTTTTTCAAAGACAATAATTCAAGTCTAGTTTAGATATAAAGCTTGTTTCATATTGCGGACTCTTTGGGGATCAGGTTTAGTATGATTACTTTCCTCTTTAAAAGAAGCCATTTCTTAGTGATTGTGTTTATGGTTTAAAAAGAAAGTTGCCAAATGCTCATATTTCAAGCACCAAAAAAACAAACTAGGGATGCCCACCTTGAATTTTCTTTTTTCTTAATAATGACCTAAGCCAAAGATTTAAGATTAGGCTTTTGCCAGATCCAAAGAGAATAACACTTTGTACATATGCTGACTTTTCTTCAGATATGAGTTTATCCAAGTCAGCCTTAAAATGTAGCTTCAGCATTTTGAGGCTGACTTGTAGAAACTCAGATCAGAAGAAAATTGGGAGTCATTGAAAGTTGATCTCTGTTTGAACACCGTTATAAAAACCTGATCTAATACTGGTTGTTGAACCAACACATCTAATGCGAACCAAACCTAATCAGGTTTGAAATAATAAATATCATTTTCTAAAAGAAAGTGTGCATGATTATGAATGGCATCTTTGTAGATGAATAGTCTCTAAATGAATTATAATTAAGGTCAGACTTTATTGTTTCCTTGAGTGACTAATTCCGATCTCTTAGCAGAAAATGAAACTTAGACTGGAGAAAACATTGGAAATTATTTCAATAAGGAGCAGTACTTCAGTTTATATATGTGGCTGTTTACGTATTTGTATTTGTTCCATAAGTTATTCTGAACAACTGGTCTTGGTCTAATTACTCAACAATTCCCTTTTCATAGTTAAATCCTTCCAATGAACACAGATGCAGTGCAACATATTTTCATGCACTAGGCAGCACCTATTTTCTCTTCTTGCCTTGACCCCTTTAAACTATCCTCAGTTTTAACTTTGCGGCTCCGTTTTCACATATATGTTTTATCTGTTTCTTCTGTGATCTACCTTTTATTGTTACTCTATAAAGTCTGGAACACAATGCTATTCCAGACATTTTCAATTGAGTGTCAGGACTCCTGTCTTTGTGTTTGTGTTTCTGTGTTTGTCTCCCTTCATCCACCAGGAGGCGCCTGGTTCTGGTCTGCCTCCTCATACACCTGCTGATGGTTTCCTCATTAAACGGAGTGTTCTTAAGCTGCTGACTGCCACTACCTCGACGCCAGTGTGTTTGCCAGTTTAGAGTACTCTAGCCAAGCTGAGTTTTGCTGAGTGAAACTGAGTTTTTGTCAACCTGAGTTTAACTTTATTTTTGTCTTTGCCGCTCAGCAGGAAGTCATCCTGCAAACTGGATTTCTCGGACCTTCTCTCCCTGGAAGGATCAACTGTGCTTCAAACTGAGCTGGGGTTCAAACAGGAGGTTTGGATCCACTTTCCCCAAGAGATTGTTTGAGCTTCGCACTGAGAAAGGGATTATTCTCCACTACGACCCGTTCAAGTACCGCAGGAAATCTGAGTGGCAATCAGTTTCTCCGTTCACCAACTAACAACCGCATTCTGGGTAAACCCTGTTCCGCCCTCCACCGAATAAGACAAACACTGGAACCACGGCACACAGACAGGAGTCAAGGATTCAACAACTTCTCTGGAAACGTGTGTCGGCAACCAAATCCTCTTCTCTAAGTTCACGAGTCAAATTCCTCACTGAGCCTGAACTAACCGCTGTGTCTTCCCCTCACTTTTCAGTTCCGGTTGAGCAGTGTTCAGAGCAACACTTCTCCCTCTGTTTTACCTCTTCAATAAAATCCGTTAAACCTTTTCCCTGGTCTCTCTGTTTTTGGTTTTCTGCATTTGGGTCTGAACTTTGTAAAATCATGACATTGATAAAGCTTTCTGGATGGGAAGCAAAACGTCTTCAAACTTGTAAAACAAAGTCTGGGTTTTTTATAGACGTTTTTTTTTAATACCTTTTTTAATACCTTTTCTATTATTGGATTGATAAAAGATGCATTCATAAACTTAAATATAGGGTATAAGAAGTAACATTCACATTTTCTCTCTCAGAAATGAAGCACAAAAACACTTTGAAAGAGTGGCACAAATGCCTATTTGTTATTAGTTGTGAAATATATATCTAGTGTGTTGATGTAGTTGTAATAAAACTGTATACAAAACTGCATACAAAAATCAGGGATATTAAAAATGTATCAAGTTTGAACGTTAATCAAATGTTGTTCTGAAAAATGGACAGAAACCAAAGTTTGTGTATCCACTGCAGATCATAATATAGCATAATTAAGCATAATTATTGCTTAATATTTAAAAATTCTTGTATCAGAATTGGTAGAGTGAATTTAATTGTATGATTTCCAGACATTTATCTTGTTTTTAAACATAATGCACAAATGCAATTGAGTTTAGTCTACTTTATCCACAGATGGAGAAACAGATTTTAGTTCTTGTGCTCCACTAACTTGGTACAAACTCTCATTAGACTGGAAAAGTGCTGAAACCCGTATATCTTAAACCAAGGTGAAGAACCTTAAATCTGAGCAGATTTACATCTGAAATAAAATTTAAAAAAAATCAGAAGTTTAATGTCATCTTCATGCCTATGTTATCAGTGTATAGACATTTCTGATTGAAAATGTATATGTAATTTGAAAGAGCTAATCAAGGTTTTAGGTTCCCTTTAACAAGATTGAAATATTTTACTTTGGTGTTGAATTCTTATAATTTACCTTTAATAGCATAATGATGTGTTTTTAGTTGGTTGTTTGGATGTTCCTGCGAATTATCTTGGTTACATTTCTGATAGAATTTATTTTCTTCTCCCACATCATGCACCTGATCTAACTGTACAGGTGAGGACATGTGGGTGAAGGTCAGTGTTCTGGTATGGTGTAGGTGGTATCTGCACAGATCAACTCTAGATTTCCAGAGGCTTCCTGTTAAAAAATATATACCAACCTGAGCGAGTTAATAACAACTGCATAACCCAGTTCACACACATTATAGTCCCTAAAAAATGAAACATAACCTGTAGCACATTAAGAGCATGTTTTTACAGACTTCAGAAATATTGATGTCTAAGTAGTTAATAACATTTCGAACCCTAGAAGTCTGAATGCCAGGTGATATAAACGACATCTCTTTGAAAGGTTTTACTTAAACCTTCTGGAAACATATATCTATTCTTGTCCTTGACAAGCTCTATCCACATCTCAAATGTACCGCTTTCATTTTTTCCATGTCAACCTTTGCTGCCAAGCTGTTTTATCTTGTCCTCTAGCTTATCTGTATCTTCCTCTAACACACACAGCCATATATAGTTAGATTTCCCCAATTCAGAAAATGTGTTCTGACAAGCCTGGTTTGTTAGGTTAAAAGTACCGTTGGAAATTCACAACCATTAAATATATGTATCATTTCATAAAATAATTTATATTTTCTAAACAAAGTTTCTGTATCAAACATTATATAAAAATAAGAAATAAGTGCTTTAAAACATCATTCTGTATTAAATCTACCACAGGAGCCTCTTTGTAAATCATTCCAGTTTATTGAACATTAATTAATAATTTGTCTTATTTATGAATGATCTATTCTTAGTGAAATTCACTCTAGGGCTTCAAATTGCAAAAAAAAGCTGAACAAAGCTGAAGAAGTAAACTTTGCAACTGTTTCCCCCCTACAACAAAAGCACATGTGTCAGAAAACTAGCACATCCCTCTGAATCCAACATCAATACATGATACTGGTACTTCCAGGTTTTGGGGAAGCTTTTCTTTACCAGGAGCATTAAATCCATCATTGGTAAAGAAATTCTGTAGGTAGAATGGGCTAAATTCATTGTATAAATGTGTGAAGGGTATTGATTGTTTGCAACATACTGTACTATGTGCTGCTCATTATGAGAGGCTTTGTCCACTTTTCAGATAAATAATCATTTTTTTTGTGTAAACTTTTTCACCAAAAAGGTTTTTAACTTCATTATCTATTCTCAACCATATCTCTTTTACTGAAATCCATTACCGTCATCACACAGGCGATTAGAACAAAATGTTCTTTCTGAAAACATCTGCAGTCAATTTGTACACATCTCTTAAATAAACACATGTTTGTGTTGGAGAGGGAACAATTTAGAATCGCCAAAACAAGTCATTTTGTGTGCAAAAGCAGATGCCTAGACAAAACGTGTGGCCAGCTCAGGGGCTTACAGCTCCAGGCCTAGGCAATGAGGTGAGGAATCAAATTAACAAGAGAAGCAGCTGGCATTGCTGAAGCCCTTTGGCAAGGGTCTGTTGTTTTGCTGATACATAGAATGAATTAATGGGATATAATGCGTGACACGGCACTATTTTATCTTCTGACACTGATCATGTCCCCACACCTCTTCTGTGTGAACAGATCAAGGACACATCTCTTAAAGCACTGACATGCAACAAAACTTATTTATACATTTAGAAAAAAATAATAAATCTTTTCACCTGGTTGCATTTGTTTAACGCTGTTATGTTATGTAGAGATTTTAAAGCCGTTATCTTACAGAAAGGAAGTCCTTGATGTAAATCCTAGCTTGGGGTCTCTCTGCATGATGTTTTCATGTTCTCCCTGTAGATATGCGGGTTCTTTCCGATTACTCTACCCCCTACCCCAAGTCCAAAAATATAACTTTTAAGTAGTCTTTCTAATTAAAATCAGGTATGAGTGTGCATGCATGGTGGTTTGTCCTGTGTCTCCGTGTTGTTAGGCAAGCCAGGGCAAGGCCAGTTCATTTGTCCTGTATAGCACAATTCCGTGAAACACAATACAATGGGCTTAACGTAAAATAAATGGTATAATAAAAGCAGAATAAAAGAAAGTAAAGAAAAAAGCTGAAAAAAGTAGCTACTGTGTTTTGCGGATAATGTTGACAAAATGTAAGGCAAATGTTATACTTAAAAGCTTGAGCTGGATTGACGATCTCAACATGATGCAGTAAGGAAACAAGTTTAAACCATCTTTTCGTTACTCACTTCATACTTGTCATGTCATCATTATCCTCTTGGGCACTCTTCTCTCTACCTGCACTGACCAACCTCTATGAATTTTAGAATGTTCTCATTAGCTGCAGCACACCCGAACATTGATGTTATATGATACGGTATATTTATTACATCTTTAAATTCGGCTGTACAGCCACCCCCTGCCTCCATCCCTCTCTTTTGTAAACAGCATAATTTCCATTCTTTCTTGTCTTATTATTTAAACAACTAGCAATTCTTAAAAGGCAACATAGGAAAATATCTTCCCAACATAGGAAAACATCTTCCTGTGCATAATTTCTTATGCACAGGAAGATGTTTTGCTGGTCACACAATTCCTTCCATTTCCACCTACTGAAGATTAGATGTTTGACTTGGACTGGTCAAAAACAACACTAACTTACATTCAGCCTGACCCCATTTGGATCAATTACACTTTATAATTTCCTTTTTAGCA
The DNA here is from genome assembly GCF_016077235.1 of Cyprinodon tularosa. Lineage (NCBI taxonomy): Eukaryota > Metazoa > Chordata > Actinopteri > Cyprinodontiformes > Cyprinodontidae > Cyprinodon > Cyprinodon tularosa. The sequence continues at coordinate 501,865 of NW_024039740.1, read as the reverse complement.
AACCACGATTAACTTTCTGGACTAATTATGAGAGAAGTATGCTCAGAGTAATTAAAAGTAATGTGTAAAAATTCATAAACCGAACTTTTGGATCTGAACATCTGAACATTACAGTGCATTTTATTTTATTTCCCGCAATCCCTGTCTTGGATGCTCAAGTTTAGGAAATATGAGATAATTTCTAGACCAAAACCAAAATTAATGAATATAAGTTACCCACACATGTTACCCACAAATAGCAAAGAGATAAATGACCAGCACACTGTGGTAAAACAAACTCCAAAAAAACAATTACAGAGAAAAGCAGTCCCCTAAAAGTCAGTAAATGTTCTGTACTGCATAAGAAGCAAAAATGCAATATTGTCAAAAAAGAAAAAAAAAAAAGAATTAAAAGGCTTGGTGGAATCAATTTAGGTAGACATATATAAAGAAAGGTTTGCATTTGTTGTGTCCATATAGTCCATTAATATAACTAATATTGCATCCAGAAGCCATTCATAATTCTGCACTTTTTCCATATTTATGTCGTTATTTCAAATGGCATTGAATGGATCATATTTAAAAATTCTACACCACAGATCATTATATAAATTTTGATTTTTTTTTAAATTGTTGCAAAATTATTAAAAATCGAATTGTGAGAAATCTTATTGTATTCTTATTGTAGCCTTTGTTTAGACTTTGCTGATCCGCCTTTAGCAGCGATTACTGACTCAGATCTTTTCTGAATATGATCCAACATGTTTCGAATATCTATTTTTAAGGAGCTTTGCTTCATTCTTATTTGTTGTGAATTTTAAGCTCCATTTGGTTGGATAGAGGATGTCACTGCACCATGATTTCTAGATCTCTCCAGATATATTCAATCACACTGACTATGGCTTGGCCACACCAGACATTCACAGAATGGTTCTGAATGCACTCCTTTGAGATCTTGGCAGTGTGATTTGGGTCATTGCAAAGAGAAATGTTGCACAATCCGGAGTCAAGAAGGCTGTGTAGCAGGGTTGAATCCACGGAATTGTTGCATTGTCCTGGTGATGAGTTGTACCTAGTTTCTTAAACACAGGATGCATGGCATTGACACCAAAAAGTTAAATGTTATCTGATCTCACCAGGAAGTTTTGTTTCTCCTGGACTAAGTGTTTTGAGCTGCCTTTTAGTGAACTCCACACATGCTGCTTTTTGCCTTTTAATAAGGAGTGGCTTTCGTCACTTTATCCTACTGGGAGATTGGTAGATTGCTGCAGAGAGGGTTGTCCCTCTGGAAGGTTTTCCACTCTCCAAAGAGGAATGCTGGATCTCTAACAGAGTGACCATGGGGCTTATAATCACCCCCTGAGTAGTTCCCCCCCTTTTTTCCCCTAAACACTCCTTTTTAAATTGCCAGCTATATCTAGGAAGAGTCCTGGTGGTGGGGGTTGCTAACTATCTTCCATTTGAAAATAAGTGATGCCACTTTGCTCATTGGAACCTTCAAAGCAGCAGAGATATTCCGTATCTTGCCCAGATTTGTGCCTCAAGACAACCTTGTCTCTGAAATCCAAACCCAGTGTCTTTAACATCGTGGCAAAGCTTCATCGAAAAGACTATGTGAAGAAGGTTCAGGAAAGAGATGATAGTTAAACTATTCGGAAAAGACTGTAACATAACTAAATGTTGAAAAAAAGCATGTTGTGAATATTGGTGTTATGATCAGTTATGGCAATTATTATATGCTTTTCCTACCACATGTGTGCAGTAATTTTTTGGATCAATAAAGTCTGTCAATCAATCAATTGACAACAATATGAAAACAATTTTTCATTCTATTAGTATTTATCTATATACATGAATAAAATTATGTATTTTAACCTGATAAATGCACCCTAAATGGTATAAAACAAATGGAGAAATTAAATACAACCAGATATTTGTATTAAGTCACCTTATGAGCAAGCAAGTAAGACACTTGGAAGCAGCCATACATACTATACATATATATTGTTAAGATTATACTGTAATCATCATTTTTATGTGTGCGTATCATGACAACAGTATTTTGATAATGAGCTTTAGATACAAACTTTCCATTTAGATATATTAATGAAAGAGTACAAACTTAAAAGCACCTGTGAAATATCGCTGTATTTCAACATGGCATTGGCCACCTTGAACCTCAGCCAGTCACCTCTGCACACAGGACTACACTGTACCCATTAAACTGCACATCAGAAAATAGCCATCGGCACAGTGGCAATGATGAATACATAATATCTGAGTATCTTATGGATCTGTTTGTCTAACTGGGACTATTAAGCTGTCCTTTCTCTCTCACACGCACGCAATGTTAAGACTGTCTGATTAATGATAAACTATAACAGATGCAGTATATTTACACACAGGCACCTCATCCCATTCCCAGCCCACGCTTCACTGACCAAATTAAGTTTCGTCCACAAAACCAAAGCTGCAGCCACTTTTCACCCAGTGATGGTGGCTGGTTAACTTATCTTGATTACTCAGCACTGTCAACAGATTTTCCACAAACTCTGTAGGGTAGGGTTCATATAAGGGCATGTGATATGGGCTAGAGTTAAATGTGTTTACTATTATTATCGGCTCCAGAAAATATAACTATTTAAGACAACAGTATTTTAAAGGTATCTACTGTACCTACATTGCTTATATCATCATTTAAATAAATAAAGAGCGGGCTGAGTCTACATTAATTCTTGTGGGGGAGTCATAGATGCATAATGATTTCTGTCATTTTATAATTAATATATTTCTATTTAGTACATAGATCTGTGCTCAATGGCTTTTGATATAATAATACTGATGCGCCACCGGACCCATGTGGCACCTCACATTAACTCTGGCTTGGAGTATTGGTTCTAAATTGATTAATGTTATCTGACCTGTATGATATATTTCTTTTTTTTTCAGATACTGTCTACTTTCTCTCTGTCACCATTTTCTTTCCAATACCTGCATCAAAGTCACTTTCCCCTCCAGTCTGATCTTTTTGTTTTCTGCTTCTCAGCTCTTATTGACCGTAATGAAAACTGACGGCCTATCTGGCTCTAGAAATTCTATTACCAAAAGCCTTTTGGAGGTCCACTTACTTTCACAGCTTTGACACATAAACTATTCACAGGTAGGAGACAAACATGTGCGTTCTCATTCATGCTATATGTTTCTCTACAAAGAATAATGCAGATATTGACTCAGGTATACAGCAAAAGATTGCAAACTCAGCAAGCCAGTTTTTACTAGTAATGACTGAAGGAAACATGTGATTGCAAACTCTTGCCCAGCACTTTCTGTATTCTGTTTGTACTCAATAAACTACACCTCAGCATATGTTGGTAGTCACACCCCAGGCAGAAGGAGGAGTGTCTTAGGGACGCTACTGCAGAGAGCCTAGTTGCCAACCCACTGCGCCAACCCTGATGACATTGTTGCTATGCACAATTCACAAGAGCAAGACCAGTCCTACTGTGAGTGACTCAGCTATTCATGTTAAATATGTCACATAAAGGTGAAAAGTATGATTTATGCCATTTTAATTTTCTTCGTTAACATGGGGGTTGGTTGTGGGAGGAATTTGTCAAAATGTAAATCAAAAACGTTGTATAGAAAATATTGATGATACTGATCCCACCTTTCCATTTTCTTTTTCCTTTGACAGGAAGATTTCTTAGACATACGGTCTAAAACTATCTTTAGACACCACCAATTTTATTTTATGACAGTCACATAAGCTTGTTGGGTCTTTCCTTCCCAATTTGATTAATCTAAAGGATAAAAGAAGAACAAAATACTAATAATACCTTCACATTACCCAATCTAATTTAAGTTTCTAATGGGGGAATGATTTTTATAAACACTTTCAGGGTGAAAATGTTGAAAATATTTGTTGTCTGTTCGAGTTGAAAGAATATTCAGAGATTCACAGTAACAGTAATGCAGCTCTACTGCTTTTCATTTATGGCAGCTTGATACTTCAACAGTATGAGGTTGTTTAGGTGAGCATTTCCTCATTACATCCCCTTTCTTGAATATGATAATCAAGATGGAGTGAAAGGCTTAAGTATAATTATTTTTGGAAAATATTTCACTTGTTCTTTTATATTTAAAAATAGTCAACAGTATGTATTAAATTGCTGTGGGGACTGATATTTAAAGGACTGTGTAAACAGTTGAAACAGAGGCAAAGGTACAGTTTCTACTTGAAAATGATACAGTATGTATATCTGATGAGCTAAAAATGGGACATAGTTCCTCTGCTTATCCTCCAATACTTAGGTCTGGACCAGAGGTTAATGGCACCATAAATAGCTGAGTTCAGTTGAAGATTATCATAAATAAAAAAATAAAAAAGGAGCTGTGGGGGATAAGTGCGCTCAAAGTGGTATTGGAAAAGAAAAAAACAAATGAAAATTAAAGTTAAAATGAAAGGAAATATATCTTATAGGAAATATTACCGGAGAGAGATTTTGGAATTTAAAGTTAGCAACGATATTTATTATTTTGTTTTTTTATTCAAAACTGGCTGCTGTTTACAGCTGGAATTTCTGGGAGTCTGCTCACATTAGATCCAGTTTCTTAAAGTGTGCATACAGAAGATGGAGCCATAATCCTACTGAGCAGATTGCAGTGTCATAAATGTCTTTAAAAAAAATTTTTTTTCAATTCCAGTCTTCGAAGTGGCTGAAATGGCTGTCATGTTCACCAGAGTCATGCTAGGGGCCTGATTATTTGACTCAAGTGTGTTGAAGCAGAGGCAAAGCTCAAATGTGCAGGACATCAATTACGGGGATTGAAATAAAAGAACTCTGCTCTAAACCTAAATGGCTAGGATTTTCTATCAAGCTGTTTTGTTATAGGACTGGAATGAAGAGTTGAGTAAATTTTGGGTTTACCCACTTACAATGAATTCCATTTTTCATGTCAGCTCCCAAGTCACAAGTGAATTTCTCCATTGTGAGATCAATAAAGTTATATCTAATCTAATCTAGCTAACAGTTTTCATTATGTTTAATGATGCTTGTCAGTGCAGAGCTCAGTGTTTTGTATTGGGCTAGAAGTTTTTGCCACGTTCATCACTTTGGGTTTATTCAGACATAATTATTAAAAATTTTTTTAGAACTGTATCATTTTTGTTCTCCTAAGTTCAACATTCATTGTAAGCTCAGGAACCCTTTTTATTCTATTCAGCTTCTTTTTTTTCTGAGTTTCTTTTTTGGTACCCAATGCATTGTTTTCTGACACCTACTGCCTTTTCTTTCAAAATATTGTATTTTTTGGAGACCTAAACAGGTCCTAAATTGTACACCGTACTTGATATGGTTTTCAAATCAATTACTGGTAATCTTCCTTTCATCCGATTAAGCCATAATGAGCTATTCTGGTGCATTTTAGGCAATGGCTCAGCATGGTTTAATATGGGTTTTACTAAAAACATAGCTACAGTTAAATCATTCTAGTTTATAAAGCCCTTCAGTTTATAAAGCACAAGGTAGACAAATAACCAAAATAAACAACAGAACAAAACCCCCCCACACAGTCAATAAATATTGACATCTCGGTTCTTTAAGCTTGAGCTTTGATATTAAAAGTACATATAAGTATATTTGAAGTTAAAGTACATTTTAAAGGAAGTAAATGGCTGAAGAAAAATATATTTAAAAGGGAGAGAGGGACATTTTTAAGATGACAAGACGAATTTAAAAAGCCTTAGAGGGAATACTTTTAAGAAATACTGTGAATGACAGAGAAAGGTTGAACTTGACAAATACAGAAAGAAATGTGGAGGAAAAGAGGTCTTCAAGACAGCCGGCATTAGAGGATGGGGCTGAGAAAAAGTTCAAAACAGAGAGAAGAGTGTGTATGCGGGGCAAAGCAATTGAGAGTATGTGAGCGAGACAGAGTCAGTGACAACCACATGGGAGTAGGGGAGGGTGTGTGCAGCATGTCAATACAAATGCTAAATCACTCCAGGGCTTTCCACCAGCTGAAATTTCAGCCTTACTTCAAAGTCAGGTGTAATGCAGAGAAAAGAGAAGGGTCAGGAGAAAGAGGATAATAACAGATGTTTGCATTTTCACTCCTATTAAATATATAATGTCTAAACACAAAATCCACCTTATTGTTAGCTCATTCCTTTTCTCCTTTTTAAAAAGTATATAGTAATATTTCCTCCTGCTGCTGCTGTTATTCTGCTTCACTTTACACAAAGATATCTGCACTCAATCTACACATGTATAACCACATGGCAAAAACTCGACTACTGCTTGCAGCCTTTAGCACTGGCTCCCTGAAGGGATACTTGCAAGCCTCTGTATTTATGAAGGTGTAATATCCTACCTGGACTGCACTCGCAAATCCTCTCCCATCCCTGTAACAGGGTGGCCCAGGGGATGGATGGGCTGTTGGATGGATGGCTTTGAGAGTGCAACATGACAATTGAGAAACATGATATGACAGGTCAGGAAGCGTGAGGAAAGGGAGGGGAAGAAGGGAGAGATTGAAGAGCAGAGACCCTTGCTTCGAAGTACAATGTCTAAAGGGAAATAAAATGTGGCAATTTAAGTAAACCTTTATTTGTAAATCTATCATAATAAGTTATTTAATGTTTTTTATTGTTTTTACAGCAAATGCTTGGGGTTTTCCCTCTTTAGCAGACTAAAGTATATTCTTCATGTGATTGATGATGTTTCATCATATAGATAGAAGAAAATAGGGGGTCAGAGGCCACATCCTGGAATCACAGAATGATGTAGTGCTTTGATATTTCTTTCAACGGGTCTCCAGAAACTCATAGGTGGAAGACAACATAAATTCAAGGATACATTCGTACACCACCTGATCTTGAACCAATGGCCAGAATCTTCTGCACAGGGTCAAAGGCCAAAGCTGTGGGCTGGTATGGGAATCCATGCCGGACAGTCTGCACAAAAAACAAAAACAAACAAAAAACACTCAGATAAAACTGATCTTTATCAAATATTAAAGATCATTTTAAAATCCTCAGGTTTTTTTCATAAAAAAAACATTTTTATCTGCAGCTGAAAACAAATATAGTAATACTGTCTACCTTTTTCCTGTCTTTCCCTGTTTTTAGTGATATTTTACATTGTGATTGCAATTGCAACAGTCTCCCATAATCCCTTTATAGAACACAACTCAATGTTCTACTGCATTTTGACCATATTTATCTATTTATTTTGCACTGCACTGAACCTTTCACATATCAATTTGCACTATGACTTTTAACTAGTTTTCATTGTCTCCTACACTGTCTACATTCTTGATCACTGCTGCACTTTGTAATTGGGTAATGTTCATTTCACTGTGGTAAGCTACTTACTCACTGTTGAAAGATGTATTGATCGAAAATAAAATTGTCCTAACAGTCTGCTTCTGTAATGTCTGCTTAAAATCTTCAATCTGTGGTTAAAGAAAAGTATCCATCTATTTGTCTATTTTCTTTGAAGTAACTGAGTTCAGGTTGCCGGGATAACAAATCCAGGAGGAAAAACCTAGACATTCTTCTCCCCAGCAGCTCTCACCAGCTCACTTGGGGGAAGTGCAAGGCCATCCCAGAATAACGATCCTGGAGCAGGTTTATGGTCAAAGAGTTTCCATCTAGTTGGAGAGGCACAGAAAAACCTTTATAGGGAGGTGCCTGGAGGAATTTTGCCTATATGCCAGACTCTCTTCTACAGATTTCTTTGAATGATTATGAGCTTCACCTTTACTTTTGGCTCACCTACGGTAGATGAATACACTCTCTGGGCTGTCATTATAAGGCTTAATCCAAGTTGCAGTGGGAGCTAATTTAATCTGGATTGGAATAAAAATTAACTGCTTCATTTTTTAGACTAACTCTTTCTACACCGCATCGGCCACCAGTAGCATTTGCATTATTTTCAGTGACGCCAAAATCCATCTCTCTTTGACTGGTTCTACTGTACCCCTCTAACACTCATGACCAATACACTAAGACAAAAGAACTCTTGCATTTAAGGGCAGAGAATTACAACAGACACTAAGCAAACTATTTTCCAGTTGTGATCCATGTATTTCAAGGCAAGGCAATTTAATTTGTATAGCACAATTCAGTACATGGACAATTCAAAGTGCATAACATATATATATTTTTTTTAACCTGAATTAGATAAAAAAAAAAGATAAGAGAAATAAAAACTGAATAAAAGCTAAAACATTTGTAAAACAAATTAATTAATTTCACCACAAAAAGTAGAACAAAAGCATGTAAAATACAAATAAAAAAACAGGATAAAGAAATTAAAACAATTGGATGACAACCTTAAACCAATACCCCAGTTAGCATTTTAACTTCAACAGTAGAATGCAACTCTAAACAAATGGGTTTTAATTTTGACTTAAAAGAACTTAGGCTTTCAGCACTCATTCAGTCTTATACAGTTCCAGATAAGTGGAACATAGATACTAAATGCCACTTCCCCATGTTTCGTTCTCGTTCTGGGTGAACAGAGTAGGCTTAAACTAAAAGACCTGAGTGGTCTAGGAGGTTGACACACTGACCACAAATCTGTTATCTATTGTAGTGCTGATCCATTCAGTGATTTATAGACTAACAGAAGGATTTTAACGTCCATTCTCTGAGCAACAGGGAGCCAGTGGAAAGATTTTAGAACCGGGCTGATGTGCTCTACTTTCTAAGTTCTAGTGAGAACATGGGGAGCAGCAGTGTTTTGGATCAGCTGCAGCTGTCTGACAGACTTTTTTTTATGCAAACCTATGAGGATACTGTTGTAGTATTCATTTCTGATAAAGATAAATGAATGAATGAGTTTTTCCTAGATTCTGCTTGGACATTAGTCCTTTAATCTTGGAAATGTTCTTCAGGTGATAAAAGGCTGACTAAGTAACTGTGGCTCTGAGGGTTCAGGTCTGAGTCCATCAAATAAAACAATCTCATGCTAGCTGCCTCATACTCTGCCGCATATCACTCTATTGCACCCTATGGGGATCAAATCAAGTTGCCAACAGAACCACATCAGCCACAAAAACAACAATGAAATCTTGATGTTCTCAAACCAGACACCCTTTCCTACACAGCTATGCCCTGAGGTGCTCTCTATGAACAACACAAACAGGTTTGTCAAAGTGCAATTCTTAAAGAATCAAAGAATCTTGAAACAAGTTTAACATTTTGCTGATAATGCAAAAAGCAAGAAAAAGTTATCTTATTAATGTTCACATTTGCTTTGCCAAAAGAAAACAGTATAGCTAAAAGGAAAATAGATTAATTTAAGCAAAAATAAAATTGCTTTTATTTTAAACCTGTCTGATAAGAGATCTAGTTGATTGTATCATAATTTTGTTGTGCTAAAAAATTAGAGAAAATAATGCCTTAAGAAGCAACAAATAAACATTACCATTTGTTCATAATGTAGCCAAGTTCTGGTATGACGTTAATCTAATTGGCTTCAGCTGTCTCATTCTGAAGGCTGACAAGGCAAAACAAGACTGCCTCTCAAAGGTCCGTGATGAGAGGCTCTGCATGCTCTGCAGCTGCCTGCCATTAGTCATGTTAAATATCCCAGCGGACTGTCACTTGCAATAATCCTGCTCAGAGGGGATGTACATGAGAAACATTGACATGATGGTGGCTGAATAAAAGCTCAGCAGTAGGAGGAGATTTCTTAATAAGATATAACATAAAAATCATCATACACAAAGCTGCAAAATATATGCTGTGACAAAAACAACTAAAATAAGGAGGGGACAACTCTCTTTATGCAAACAAACCCAAGCAAAATGAGTTAATGCATTATAAACGGGATGCTGAATAAGACAGGCGCTAAATGGTGCCAACTTTACTTATTCATTGGTAGAGTTTTACATGTTACACTGTTTTAGAAATGAACTACATCTTCTTTCTCCAGTTTAAGCAACTAAAATTTTTAATGTCACATTCTCTCAAAATTCACAATACTAGTCCACATGTTGCAAGGTAAATATGACAGCAGGATTTGCTTTGGTCTTCTTTAAAACAGAAACATATTGCTTAATAGTCTTCATCTTAACTATCCCATAAACGAAATTTTAAAAAATTGTAAACTAATCTAGACCATGTTGGTGTGTGTGGTAGGACAGGTGGGTCAAGATGCTCACCTGCAATATATTTATGTTGATGGGATTATTATTTTTAATTTTTACAGTGAAAGTAAATAAAGTAAACTAGGTCAGAAGTTAATATTCATGTATGTCAGCAGGTTTAGACTAGGTCTAATATAAAAACTAATGCGTTTTAAGTAATGTAACAAAAATAAAAAACAAAAGTTTGTATTGACGTAAAACAAAATACACAGCATCCACCCCCCCACCCCTGCAAAAAATAATATATATATATATATATATATATATATATATATATATATATATATATATATATATATATATATATATATATATATATATATATATATATATATATATATATATACATACTGAAATACTAAAGGATAAGGCAAGGAATTTAAAATGTAAATATTGATTAATTAATTATAATTATTTTTGTGCCTTAAAAAAAATAAATAATATATATATATATATATATATATATATATATATATATATATATATATATATATATATATACTGTTATATATGATTAAAGTAATTCAAGCCAGTAAATATTAAACTATCCCTACTTATCTCTTCTCTTTGCTTACCAAAGGGAAGGTTGAACTTATCATATAAAATGCATTTTGTTGTCCTTGATTCTGCTTTGATTTTGTAGATTCATCCCATTTTCCTTGTTCGGAGTTTAATTAAATTGCCTTAACTGGCATACTTTTCAGTGTGGAGCTACACATTTGAAGCCACTTAACCTATCATGTTTTGTAACCTTAAAAGGTCCCATATTATTCTACATTTGAAAACAACAAAATAACAATGAGGCCCCTAGAGCATGTTTTTTTGTCATCTGTGCAGAAAAAAATTCTACCTAGATTAGGCAAATCGTCTTTACCAAAAATCTCATTCAGGCCTACTCTGAATTAGCTGTTTTGGATTTCCAAACCCCTGTCCTCCTGAAGGCCGTGCCTCCACAACCCACAACCATGACAATCAGTCTGAGTTCGTAATAATAGTCTTTAAGGACAGAATAATACATTAGATTATGGCAGTTAGACTTAGAGACTTAGACTTAGACAGATTTATTTGTCATTTTGTTTACACAAGTGTAAAACAAAAAGAAATTTCGTTTGAAACATTTCTCAGGACAATTTCATCTTTTTTTAAAGTGCAGCCTTGGGGAAAAAAAGCCTTTTGCTTTATGAATATCCTTAATAATTCATGACATAGATTCAGAAAGATATCAGAAATATTCCTCAAATATTTTGTTCACAGAAATCCCAAAGGTGTACTAAGATCTCTTCTCTGTGGACGTATATGAAGGTTAGAGAATTTTAGGTCATGCACCAACAACCAATATAAGCCAATTTTAGCTTTGTAACATGTTGTGTTAACCTGCCCAAAAGAAGCTGATTGGTAAAATGTGAGGTGGACAACTCTGAAATAGAATGTAACATTAAACACATGCTCAGTTGAGATCCAGAGTGTGACAAGACAATATTACCCCACACCAGTAGACCACCATCATCAGCCTGAACTATTGGTATAAGACAGTATGGATAAATGCTATCATATTCTTGGCACATTCTAATTTGACAACCTGCTGAAATTCGGTCTCATTTGATCTGTCAATTTTTTTTAAATTTGTTATTTTTCAATTATGATGAGCTTCTGCAAAATATAAATATAATTCCTGTCTCCTGCTTGCAGGTGTGTCTGCTGCAGTAGCAACACTGCTACCACATATTGTATTCAGAGACAGTATTCTGCATAACATGGTGACAAAGAGAGAGAGTATTTAAACTTCTGCGGCCTTTCTCCCCTCTTATTCACCTTAAGTGAAGACTTTCTGTTTCTACCTACAATGAAAAACAGCCAGCTTTGAGACAGCAGAGGCCACCTACTTTTTATTTCTTAAAAGGTGAGAATTATCACTTAAACTAGATTCATTACTCTTAACTAATGCTGCCTACAGTACCAATTGTGTTTCGTATGCCTGAGGATTTAGAAAATGCAGTTATTCAGACAAGCCTTCTGAAAAATTGCACACATTCTAGGCAAGGCATGATTATTCATATAGCACAATTCTTTCACAAAGCATTCCTACGTTTATTTAAACAAAAGACAAATGCAATGATAGAGAAAAAAGATGTGAATTATTTAAAGCATTATATAGTAGTACTAATAAACATAATATAATTGTATATAGTAAATGTGTTATCTATAATATTTCCAGGTAATTTTTAAGTATTTAGGAATAAATGGCTGATGTCATTTATGTTGTGCAGAAATGTGTTTGAAGATCCAGTTCCTCAGCGCACAAATGGCTGGCACCAGTAGACATGGTTGCTGACTGCTATTTATAGAACCAGGGGTCTAGACCAGCTCTGCAGCTAAGCGCTCTATAGCGAGAGAAAGAGAGAGCAAAAAAGGCTGGTGGGTGGCTTGTGGTGGTGTCAGTCCATAGTGGGCGGGGATATTTGTAAAGACTTTATCTGATAGAGTACAAGGCAATTGTGTAAAAATGTGTATTTGTTTGGACCAAAGTGGGGGAAAGCGAAGAAGGTAGTTAAAAAAACAAAGTTTATATATGATAGATAGATAGATAGATAGATAGATAGATAGATAGATAGATAGATAGATAGATAGATAGATAGATAGATAGATAGATAGATAGATAGATAGATAGATAGATAGATAGATAGATAGATAGATAGATAGATAGATAGATAGATAGATAGATAGATAGATAGATAGATAGATAGATAGATAGATAGATAGATAGATAGATAGATAGATAGATAGATAGATAGATAGATAGATAGATAGATAGATAGATAGATAGATAGATAGATAGATAGATAGATAGCTAGCAGACAGTTTTAGCAGTTTATTTGTTAACCCCTAGGCACATAAGTGTGTACTTGAAAGGGCTGGCATGCCTGTATCCCAGCAACTGTGCAATGGAGTCAGGCAAGTCTAACTACAGAAAACATAAGGGATTAGTGTGGCAACACCTGGAGAAAGAAGGTGTGAATGTGTTTGTTTAACCAGGTTGGTCTTTGGAGATCTAAATATTCCTTTTTTTTAACTTTTTTTTATGAACATTAACTGAATAAAAAATGGCAGTAATCTGAGACATTTTGGTGCCACAATATTTTGTCGATCACATATACATTTGAAGTTGCTATTTTAATTTCAGTCTAATATGGATAATAATAATATTGTTAGTCCTTGCAGTTAAACACCTTTACATTAATTTACTTTGCTTACCAACGTTCAATAGTTTTTGACATCCTATCCCTGAAAATAACTTAAAGGGTTACAGTTAAATAGATTTATATTAGATGTTAAATTTTTTATTTCCTGGCTGGAGGATAGGTCACTTACTGTTAACAAATACATTTTTAATGAATCTGGCTCACCTAGTCTGTTTATCGAAAACCCTGCTGTGTTTCCATTTGTTGACCGTTGGATATAGTTGCGTCTGAAGGTCAGGTAGTCTTAATTGGTCTACTGCAGCAGTGCTTACTCTAATGCGCACTGACACACAGCATATAGATTTACAGTAAAGCTGTGTGTATTGTTTTCTGAGTGGGAAACACATTTGTAAACCTTACCCTTGGGGAGTGTAGCATTTCTACCCATTTTTCAGAGTGGCACATTACATTAAGGCTTAGCCTTAGAAATATAAAGAAATTTTATTAATTCATAAGGTATTTAATAAATTGTCAGATATTACCAGAATACATTTCGAAAGGTTTCAGAGAACTTCAGCTGTGTTCTATATTTAGTCTGATACACATAAATGCAAAGGATATTGTAAACCATGATATTGTTTGAAGTGCTGGGCACAATGAATCTTGGGGCTAGTAGGCTAAAATAATTTCAATGTTGCATTTTGGCAAAGCAGTTTATAGTTTATAAACCAATCCAGCACATTTCAGTAGTCATTGAATCAGGATTGTGTAGGATGAATGCATTAAAGGTAAAAAAAAGAGTTTCAGAAAAAAGAGAAAAAAAAGTTTCAGCCTTAATCTATAACATACCACTAGCTGATTTTCAGTGCTATGAAACAGTATTTACACAATATATATGTTTCTTCATATATATATATATATATATATATATATATATATATATATATATATATATATATATATATATATATATATATATATATATATATATATATATATATATATATATATATATCCTGGGCTGAAAGGTTAATCTTATAACACTAAAACTGCATTAATAATAGATTATTAAATAATGCTACTCATATGATGAAATCCAGCATCTGAGGTCTGTGTCTCCGAAAATTTAAACACTGCATACTGTAAATAGAGGATATGAGCGACAGCTGACAACATGGCTTCCTAAATCCTCACTAACTGTGGAAACCTTAAATGAGATTTCAAGCTAAGAGGATTCTATGACTCTCTAATTTTCCTCCATTCAATGGGATTATTCATATAAAATAAAACGTACTTTCATCTTAAAAGAGAACTTTGACTGACAGAGCAAAAGTCCAATATTTGGTTCAGGAGAGGCATTTCCTGGGAAATGCAACATTTTTATCCTATGTGTAGGTTCAGGTCTGGGGAACAGGAGGGCCAGTCCAAATATTATATGTCTTCATCTTGTAGAAACTGCTGACACACTCCAGCCACATGAGGTCTTGCATTGTCCTGCATTAGGAGGAACCCAGGGCCACTGCACTAGCATATGGTCTCACAAGGGGTCTGAGGATCTCACCTCGGTATCTAAAGGCAGTCATGCTACCTCTGGTGAGCACATGGAGAGCTGTGCTGTGAGACCCTCCAAAGAAATGCCACCCCACACCACTACTGACCCACTGCCAAACCAGTCATGCAGAAGGATGTTACAGGCAGCAGATCGCACTCCATGGTCTGTCCAGACACTGTCACGTCTGTCACATGTGCTCATTGTGAACCTGATGGTTCGCTATCCTGGTGTTTTCTGGCAAAGCATCCTACACAATGTTAGGCTTTTAGCAGAACCCGAAACCGTTGGACCCTCATAACATTCTCATTGAGTCAGTTTCTAACTATTTGTGCAGACACAATAATATTGGTGGCCTGCTGGAGGTAATTTCTTTTTGGCCCTGGCAGCGCTCCTCCTGGTCTTACTTGCACAAAGGTGGTTCTGCTGCTGGGTTGTTGCTCTCCTACCACCTCCTCCACATCTCCTGGTGTACTGGCCTGTCTCCTGGTAGTGTCTTCAGCCTCTGGACACTATGCTGACAGACATCGCAAACCTTCTTACATCAGCTCGCACTGATGTGCCATCATGGATTAGCTGCACTACCAGAACCACCTGGGTGGGTTGTTGAGTCTGTCTCATGCTACCGCGAGTGTGAAACCACCACCAACATTCTAAAGTGACAAAAAGATCAGCCAGCCACCTCTCATATAAAATTAGAAGTGGTCTATGGTCCCCACTTGTAGACCCACCCCTTTATTGAGTGTGTCTTACTAATTGACAATGTATTTCACTTGTTGTCTTTTCCATTTGTACAACAGCATGTGAAATTGATTGCCAGTCAATGCTGCTTCCTAAGTGGACAGTTTAATTTTATAGAAGTTTAATTTAATTGAAGTTCTTTGTGCTGTATGAGTGTTCTGTTTAATTTTGAGCAGCATCTATTAAAGCTGAATCATAAGAATATTCTAAAAAAAACGCATGACTACTAAAAGTAATTGAAGATGTAGGCAATTTATTCACTTTAGCTGCATTTTTTTTTTTTTTTTACTTTGGTTTCTAAATCAACTATAACTATATATATCTATTATATTTTTTTGTTTGTTTGATTATTATTTTTTTTTTTATGAGATTAACACTGCAAGGTTGCTGGGGGTGGGGGGTGGAGTCATCCTGCAGAAATCACCCTGTATCCTATGGGCATATTTTGAAGAAAAACTACGCAGTTCATCCAAAGAAATGTAACATCTCTAACATGAAGTCATAACAAACTACTTTGTTTTTTTTCTTAAGTTATAGACAATTAATTTGATTCTTTACAGTTTCACTTTATTTGTTTCCCAGTCATATATTCTTATGTAACTAAGGACCCTAGAACACCAGCATTTTAAAGGTATCTTTCATAAATCAAGATCCAGAATCTTGACATTATAAAACTATACTGGAATTGTGCAGAGATTCCCAGTACAGAAGGTACAGATCATATGCTGACAGAAAAAAAAAACACTTGTTGAAAATATAGCACACCCTTAAAAGACACCCTTAGAAAATATATAACCAAAAACACTATGGCGCTCAGTATCTGTTTAAGCTAAATAATCGTCGCAATAAAAACAATCTGTTACATGAGCTCTTCACATTTTCATCAATCTTCATAAAAATGTTGTATTCCACTCATGGAATGAGTGACCTATGAAAGAAATGGCTTCCATTGTTGACCCTGGGCAATGTGAAGAGCTGAGGCATGTAGGGGCATACTTTGTTTAGCCATGTCTGAATGCTGGTGCTGCAGCCACACGCCCACACAAGAAAAGCTTAATGAGACTAACAAGAAGTGCAAGGAGCGACTTAGAGCATCATTGAGTACCAAGAGACTGATCTCACTCATAATTCCTGAAGATGGAGTGGGATCCAGAGTGATAACACTCCACTAAAGGAAGGACTGATGTGGCCAACAGGTGAACAAATGGTAGCTGGCAAGAAACACAGATATTTAACAAACATGGATCATAAATTTATACCTTTCTTGCAAATATAGTATTTGGAAAGGCATTTATTGATAAAACAAATAGAATTATAAAAAAAAAAAAGATTCAGACCTAGAGACATTACATTTTTTCCCTGACCCCATATGATCTTGATGCCTTGCCTGATAATAGTCAGCAATGGCTATCGTAATGCAGTTTTACACTGATAGAATGCTTTTATATGATAATATGTTTTTTAGAGAGCGGGGTTCTTGTTTTTGCAAGAGGTGGACAGTGTTACAACAGGCATTTCTTGTTTACCCTTTTTACCTTCACCTTTTTCTTCTGACCAAACCCAAGGTTGAGTGATGAGAATTTCTTTAAAATAATGGTTTCAGTAATTTAACTAAGAAAAACTGAACTAATTATCTGTAATATTGGCTTACTAACCGCTTTATCTAAAACTCTTTAATTTCTCGTTAACAAAAAGGATGGTCTCAATTCAATCCCTTTCTACATCTTGAAGCACATTGTGAAGATTAGCTCATTTTAAAGTTAAGTGTCAGGATGAATAGGAAGAAAATAAGTTATTTTAAATAAAACATGGTTGACGGTGTTACATGGGTTGCTTGGAGTATTTCTGGAGCTTCAGCTGCACTTTTAATTCCACACACAACCACCTCTTAGGTTTACAGAAAATGGTACAAAGGAGTTATTTGGACAAAAAGGCCTTTTTGAGGTTTGAAGGCTGACATAACTGCAAACTCAAAAAGGTCCAAGTTGAAGCATAACATCGTATTTGGTTTTGGATAATACACAACAAGCTACTTTAAGGAAAGAAACTACACATTCTGTAAAATTTATATTTTAAAAAAGGCATCCTCTCTGTTTACAACAAATTACAAATTAATATTCTAATACATCAACCAAAAGATCCACGACCAGTAATTGCTTTACACAAATGGTGCAACAACATACTGTACAATACCATGAAGAAGTTTTCATCCCGCAGAATATTCATTCGGTCATTTTATAAGATAGCCCAACACAAGGTATAATATAACTGGAAGGAAACTAATACATTGCTTTCAGAAAATGTCAGTAATGAAACTACTTGAAACTACCATCCATCTTCTTCTTCGTATCCATGAGGGTCATAGTGGGGCTGGTGCCTATCTCAAGCAGTCTATGCATGAATAACCCTGGACAGGTCGCAAGACTATCACAGCGCAACACAGAGGCATGCAACCACTCACAAACATTTATAAGGGTAGCCAAAACATAGCCAGTACACACCACATCCTACCTTTACTAATGTTACGTCTATTGAATCTCAATCCCTGTGGAATCCACGATTACAGGCCAGAATACAATTTTTGCAGTGTGTCATTACCATTCTACAGTAAGACACTGAGGGCCGGATCTATCAAAGGTTTGCGTGTATAAAAACGTGAGCTATTTCACTGCGCACGCTAAAAAATGTACAAACTGATCTATCAACAGCGTGCTAAAAGGATTTGGTCTTTAAAACGTGCTAAATAGCGCCTCTTATCCATTTAGTACTTTTTCTGCAATGAATATGCAATATGGGGCGTTTACACACAAAAGTGCATCTTGTGGGAGGAGAACATGTAAATATATTAATTTAGCACTCGCAAAGTGATTTATCAAACCTGAAAGCAATTTTGCTAACGGTATCTGACTCTATATTTAACACGTTTCAAAAGAAGGTGCAAATGGTCTGTATGCGTAATTGCGCACACATGGCAGCGGTTATTGTCGCAAGAAGGAGACATGGAAATGAAGCAAGGAGACGCAGAGAACGCATTTTTTCACTCCGTGTGAATATTTTTGGAATGAACGAGGAAACGTTCATTCCAAAATGAACATTCCAGCATTGCCATTTTGGAGCTGTTGGGGGAACTCCGAATGGATTTGGAGCCAGCCACAAGGAGGACCCACGCAATACCAGATATCACAAAACTCCTTGCAACATTGCACTTTTTTGCATCTTGGTCATTCCAACGTACGGTTGCAGCGAGAGCTGGGATCTCCCAATCTAGTTTTTCAGAAGTGCTGTCCGACGTTCTAAATGCCAACATTTAGAACATGCCAATGCTGCGGGGATGCTTACGCGCAGTAATCTCATCCACAGTCACTTCTTGTGAGCCATTTGGTATGTGCATTTTTCTACAGGCCAATACAAAACACCTGTTTTTTGTTTTTCTTTTTACTGCAGTGAAGTAGAAATTCAGCCACATACCACCTTAAGGAATAAAGGTTGCCAAAGTTTTTTTTGTTTGTTTATATATATATATATATATATATATATATATATATATATATATATATATATATATATATATATATATATATATATATATATATATATATATATATATATATAATTTCTTAATGCACTAATTTGTACAAACTACTTTGCCGCAAACCACAAAACGCGCAAAACCATCATTTAAATAGGGCGTCTCCAACAGTTTTGCGCCTGCCACCAGTTACGCAATCACTCTTGTTAAATCACCCGCAAACCATGGTTCAGCCCCTCGCGCAAAATTCCAGTTTGCGAGCGCAAAAATTACTGCACGCAAAATTGGATCTTGATACCCTGAGAGTAGCATGTGCTAAGATGTGTGTGTATATGCTGCAAACAGGGGGATGCAAGTAAGAACAGAAAATATCAATACAAATTTTGTGCATAGGTCACACAGAAAATTGCATCATTTCCTTTGCAAAATCTCTGCATCATAAACTATTGATCCTGTGCAAAATTTGCTAACAGTTTGGTTTACTTACTGTAAACATTTAAGGTTACCAGTAGAATATATAAATTTGAAAAATACCACTAAGGTAAATTGATCTAAATATTGCCTATACATTATGTATTAAAGAGAGGAAGTTCTGCAAATGAACAAGGCCTTTTGATGGCACCATTAGGCATGTACAATAACTGGAAATCAGTTTTTTACATCTCTTTAAAGGTATCACTGCCCACTCTTCATAGCATCTTAGTCCCTTTTGTCTTATTAAATCATGAACTTGAATCCTGGGAATGTTCACCGCTATTTCATCTGTTTTCAATTTGTGGGTTATGGCTCTCACTGTGGTTCAATGTGGTCCCAAAGCCTTAGAAATCAGGTTGTTACTCTTTCCAGACTTATAGATATTAATTATTCAGTTACTCATCTAGCCTTGAATTTGTTTAAATTAATGCACAAAGTATTGCTTTATTAGACATTTTAATCTGTTACATGTAAAAGACAGTAAAGACAGGTTGTCCTCACTTATTTGCTGATTTTACTGGTTTCATAGATATCCACATTGGTTGTAGCTGCTGGAAAGGAACTCTCTTTTATAAACTGTTAACTTAGCTATTTATGATTTAACAAGAGGTAAAGATTTTTCCCTAACAAATTTACCATTTCTATTAGCATTTTTTAATGTTAATCT
Organism: Cyprinodon tularosa; assembly: GCF_016077235.1. Taxonomy (NCBI): domain Eukaryota; kingdom Metazoa; phylum Chordata; class Actinopteri; order Cyprinodontiformes; family Cyprinodontidae; genus Cyprinodon; species Cyprinodon tularosa. The sequence goes on along the minus strand of NW_024039740.1, from coordinate 481,589 downwards.
TTGTCTTATATTAATATGTCTTTGAATATTTGAGGTATTTCAAATTGACAAACAGCACAATGCTATAAAGCTGTTAACTGCTGTGTTTTTTTTGCAACTGTGACTCTTTTTGGTGCCCTGAAAAAGGCTACTGGCAAAAACTATCCGAATAGCTTAAAAACAACCTTCAGAAGAATTAAAATTTTCCAGGGATGTTAAAAAAGAGGTTGCTTCCCCTTAATTCCATGTCAAGACTTGGTGTCTGAATTTTTCTGTCTCAAACTAACAGCAACCCTAACTCCTGCTTTTTTATCCTAACTGAGCTAATGCTTGGCCCTTCACTTCCAAAGCTTTCCGGGGCATTCTTTACTAATAAAAAATTGAAAGACACTTATTTCTCAAAGCCAAAGGAATGCTCTGTTTCCATTTACTGGCATGGAAAAGTAGGCCAATAGATAATTTATGAAATACTTTCTTGGCAAAGTCTGTAAATGAAAGGCACATGCAAACACTGTGACGAATCTTTAACTTTTGTTTATTTTACATATTTCACAGCATATGTATATTTGCACACACATATCCTATATTCAGCATAATTTTAAGGGTGTTTTAATTTTTTTTTTTATTCCAATAAATCGGTAGGGTACAGTTGGGTTTCCTACAACAGGGCTAAACTATCCTTATGTCACTGAATACGGTGGGGCTTTTTAGACTGATATAACTTTTTTGCCCATTTATATAACAGAATATTATTACAGGTTAAAAATACCCACTTGCTCTTTGTGAATGCAATCTACTGTGTGATTACAACAACTCTCTCCTTAACAACACCTCTTTTCTTAGAGGGCAAATTACAATTGTTTCAAAGCACACCTCAGTTAAAAATAAATAAGCTAGCTTCTTATAAAACTGGAAAGTAAAAACTAATATTTAGCTTAAAGTATCCAATATTATTCTTTGTTTTACACTTTTTTTCCTGACCATTCTGATGTATGTTGTGGAGTGTTTTGCACATCTGCTATATTATAAAATGATGATATGCTGAAAACCTATCAGCAGTGCCTACTGTCTAGTACCTAAAATTACTCCTTAGAGTAAGTTGCCAATATATCAGCATAAGAGTATACAATTTTCTTTTTATTGCGTTATCAGATGGAGAGGAGGACGCCATCACTGAGAATGAGAAGAAGAAAATATAAACATTTTTCAGATCTCCTGTAACTATCCAGTTCCTGAACCGTTTCATCCAAGCTCCCGCAGTTAAATTATCATACTTAAAAATTACACAATTTATATGTTGCATACTGAAGTGCTTGAAGTTGCGGCTAATTTGCAGTCCTTATACCTAGAAGAGCCTTTACAAATACAATAGTTTGGCCAGACAATTATAACTTACCCAACTAAGAGCATGTGAATATTTCTATGTAAATTAACTGTGATCACTGACTTCTTTTGAAAACATGATAACGTTCATATCTAAAATTCCCTGACTATGAATCCAGTTGGAATTCCAGAACTCTGGGAGTTCTGCAGGTTGGGGACATGGAAGCAGAAAGCTCCCTTTGAGAAATATGTTATTCTCTGAAACACTTAAAAGTTTCTGAAAGAAGCTCCTTTTGTGATGAATCAAATGCTCTTTGTGAAACAGGCTCACTGGGAGCAGATGGGGCTCGCTTATGCAAAAACATGTATTAATTATACTATTTTATTTAAAAAAAAAAATAACTTAATAATATTAGGCTTCCATTTGACCCCTTAGATCTAGCTGGCATTTAGAGTTCAAACAAGAATGGTTAAATATATCTTACTCCCCACAAAGTCCTCTGGAATTTATTTGTTTTCAGAAAGGACTTACAGTATTCCATATATACTAAAAAACAAGTATAAATTAATTTTTCTTGGTGCTTTAGTGTTGTTTTGAAGCTGATTGTAGCACAGTGGATGAAAAATCCCCTACTTTGGCAGGATTTGTCAGAAGTGTTTTGAAGTTTGGTCACAAAAGCTCCCTTGGATGTTTTGTGGAAGTGTTCAACTAAATTGCTAAATTGGGGGGGTCAACATCACAAAAAACTATGAGGGTTTCATCATAACTGTTATGCTTGACAACACCGAATTACAGTTAGATAATGATATAAGGACTTCTTAAAAGCATTGTAGCTGAATGACAATGTCATGAATTTCAAAATATAGACTTAAAATGATGTTTTAAAGCTGGTTTTAATTTAACGTGTGATATTTGATTTATTAGAAAATCCCATAAAATGCTTATATTCTTAAGATCCAGTTATTGATTTAGTAGGGGAAAGCAACTAGGTATCTGAGAGAGAAATACTAAATATCTTGCGAAATAGTTCAATTGAGTTTAAAACAAATTTCAGCAGTGACCAGAAGGGATCATAAATTCATATTAAGGTTACAAGTAAAACTAGCTGGTGAGTTTTATAAAACAAAAGAAAAAGAAAAAAAAGAAGGAAAAAAAGCTTTTAAAGCAAACAAACTTTGGAGTGTGTCTTCATAAACAGGTTCCGCACATGTCGTCTCAAATTACCGTATGAACTCGTTATGCACCCAGCCTGCTTTTGTTTGCGCAATGTGTTGCTTTTGTGCGTACAAACTGTTCATCTACATCACCCAGGTGTTTTAGCACCTGTCCCCCCAGGCTACGTGTCAGGATGAGAGGCAGTGGTGCAGAGAGAATCAGAGTTGCCTATACCCGTCACAACCAACCATTCCATTCAACTTGACATTATAGTGTCAGAGAGCCTATCAAACAAACAGAGACACATGTGTCTTTCCCCCACCAGCATTTGAAGAAGGAAGATATTTTGAGGTTGCTCTAAAATTCCTTTGATCTACTTAGGAGCTGCCCAAAATAAAGGAGAGGCATAACAGAACATGGATTGAAGAGGAAGATGTCTGGGAAGAGGAGTGTGTAGAGGAGATTAGGGATGTCTGAGTGCGGCAATGAGAGTTGGAAAAATAAAATTATTACAAAACATGACCTGATGTTGATAATTCTATAAAACTAAGCACCCTCTTTTGTTTACCTTTCCAGGTGAGAGTTAATGTTTCATCAGACTTTTGTTATCATAAAAGCTTACTGTTTATTGGTGCTTGTTTGTGAACATATCTTTTTTTTTTGGTTTGAAAAAATATACATATTATTTGATAAAGATATTTACAAAAGTATCAACAAAACCTTTATTTTATATTTTAGCTGTATTATATATACACTATATTGCCAAAAGTATTTGCTCACCTGCCTTGACTCACATATGAGCTTAAGTGACATCCCGTTCCTAATCCATAGGGTTCAATATGACGTCGGTCCACCCTTTGCAGCTAGAACAGCTTCAACTCTTCTGGGAAGGCTGTCCACAAGGTTTAGGAGTGTGTTTATGGGAATTTTTGACCATTCTTCCAGAAGCGCATTTGTGAGGTCGCACACTGATGTTGGACGAGAAGGCCTGGCTCTCAGTCTCCGCTCTAATTCATCCCAAAGGTGTTCTATCGGGTTGAGGTCAGGACTCTGTGCAGGCCAGTCAAGTTCATCCACACCAGACTCTGTCATCCATGTCTTTATGGACCTTGCTTTGTGCACTGGTGCACAGTCATGTTGGAAGAGGAAGGGGCCAGCTCCAAACTGTTCCCACAAAGTTGGGAGCATGGAATTGTCCAAAATGTCTTGGTATGCTGAAGCATTCAGAGTTCCTTTCACTGGAACTAAGGGGCCAAGCCCAGCTCCTGAAAAACAACCCCACACCATAATCCCCCCTCCACCAAACTTTACACTTGGCACAATGCAGTCAGACAAGTACCGTTCTCCTGGCAACCGCCAAACCCAGACCCGTCCATCAGATTGCCAGATGGAGAAGCGCGATTCGTCACTCCAGAGAACGCGTCTCCACTGCTCTAGAGTCCAGTGGCGGCGTGCTTTACACCACCGCATCCGACGCTTTGCATTGCACTTGGTGATGTATGGCTTGGATGCAGCTGCTCGACCATGGAAACCCATTCCATGAAGCTCTCTGCGCACTGTTCTTGAGCTAATCTGAAGGCCACATGAAGTTTGGAGGTCTGTAGTGATTGACTCTGCAGAAAGTTGGCGACCTCTTCGCACTATGCGCGTCAGCATCCGCTGACCCCGCTCCGTCAGTTTACGTGGCCTACCACTTCGTGGCTGAGTTGCTGTCGTTCCCAAACACTTCCATTTTCTTATAATACAGCTGACAGTTGACTGTGGAATATTTAGGAGCGAGGAAATTTCACGACTGGATTTGTTGCACAGGTGGCATCCTATCACAGTTCCACGCTGGGATTCACTGAGCTCCTGAGAGCGACCCATTCTTTCACAAATGTTTGTAAAAACAGTCTGCATGCCTAGGTGCTTGAATTTATACACCTGTGGCCATGGAAGTGATTGGAACACCTGATTCCAATAATTTGGATGGGTGAGCAAATACTTTTGGCAATATAGTGTATGTATATTATCGACTTTTCCTAGAATCATGCTTGGTGTGAGGGATTCCTGTCAAGTCAATGAGTTGATGCAATCAGCTATTTTTCCTTAGATAGAAAACTCTGAACTAATCTTACTGTATGATCTGGTTGAATTTTCTCTGTGAAGTGCCTTGAGATAACATGTGTTGTGAAGTGATGCTATATAAATAAACAGATTTGAACTGCATTAAATATTCATTCTTTTTTTTTTTCTAAGCCATTGTTATGACATTAGGGTCATATTCAATATATCAACAAAACATAATGCAGAAATAGGACCTGTTACAAAAAACTCTCAATATTTACAAAAGAACTGTTAGGGGCAGAAAACGGGCCATTGATTGCTTCTGAAGGACATATGATTGGGAAATCTTTAGATCTGAGATTTCTATGACGGCCTCAGATGATTTCTTGTACATAAAGGGTATCATGGGGACCAAGAACACACTAGACAGGTCCAAAATAAAAGTCAGGGTTTAAAGCAGAGTTAGATCATGAAACTATATCAGTTTCATGGTGCACTGTTCTGCTTATTAAGCCAGCATCTACAGAGCACTGCACAACTGCAAAACAAACAAGATATGGTTGTCAGCCAAAGGTGACAGGCATGTAAGAACAGCTACAAGGCACCTGGTACACGGTTGACAGTTGCACAACTTAGGTGGGGGAATATGCTCAGAGAACAGCTATTAAATGACTACGGCAGAAATCTGACCTTTTTAAATAGGAAGGTCATTACTGTAAGAAGTCAGTTTTAAAGTTAGCCACGAGTCATAATGGAAATGCATATGAAAGTTTCTGGTTACAAGCAAAATATGAAAGGAAAACTACTGCTGCACAAAACATTAAACATGACATTCCTACTTTGAAACATTGTGGGGATGGGCTCATGTTGTGGGTTTTTTGCTTTTAGAAAGGGCAGGGAATTTAGTAAGAGTTGACTGAGAGATGGATCGATTTTAACTGAAGGCATTCTTAAAAAGGAGCTGCAAAATAACCACAAAAAGTGGTTAAATTTGAAGAAAAAAGCTATTTACTTACAATCAAAGCTACAGCTGAATGACTTAGATTCAGGAATATGTTCTTAATGCAATCTGAATGAACGTAACTCTTAAGAACTCAATATACTGTATTACTTGGATATTTATTTATAAAAAGCAAAAGTAAACAATATATAATTTTCCTTTCAAGTTCTTCATTTCTTTTCCTATCATTTTGAATGGTAATAGTCCATTAAGGTTTTACCGGTTTATAATAAAGAGCAAAACATTATTTGCATTCACTACTTATTGGAAAATATACAAAAAAAAAAAAGTGTCAAGGTTTAGGTAAAATTGATTGATTTCGATATGTACAAGAATTACTGATTGCAGGTTCAAAGATTAGAACTGAAAATACAACTAAACATTTAAGGTAGCAGGATTTTCTGATAGTCTAACTAACTGCTATAGTGATATTAAATATTTAATACTCCTCTCAGCCTCAGTGTTGGTTTAGCATGAATAATGTTATTATGAGGTTTCACATTTTGAAAACTGTGAAAGTGAAGAGATGAAGGGACTTTCATTCATGGCTAAAAATAAACCTGATCTATTCGGCATTTCTACCACAGCGCATGGTACATAAATGCACACACACACACACATACAACACAACACAAGACAGAGCAGCCAACAAATGTGCAAAGGGTGAGAATCCCGTGTGAGAGGAGGCTGAAAATGAATGAATGAGCATAGATAAGATTCCTTTTCTGCAGACTGTGATGAGCTCACTTGTATTAGTTAGAGGTAGAGACATGCAGCCAGATGGAGTTGTAGTGAATCAGATGAATCTTGCATCTTCATTATTTTAGTGTTTAGCTTTTTATATTTCTAGCACTTTTAAATTGGTGCTTTAAAAATGATTTTTGTTAATCTGTCTTTTAGATTGAAATAAAGCTTGGCTAAAACAGAGAATTATGTTATGTTTTACTATACCTATTTGATATTAATGAAAACAGTAAATTACCTGTTGATTGTGTTAAAGAAAAAACTCTCGAGCATCCTTCTTATTGATGAATTCATGTTCACCTGTTGTCACAAATAATAAAAGTCAAAGAGGACAAAAAAATGGTGCTTAGAAATAGACACATGGGATTTTCTATTGAGATAAATAAACAAGGTCTTAAAGGATAATGACAGAATACACTGGTATAATACATTACTATATTCTCTTTGAGGGAATTTTATAATGGGGGCTGCATGTATATAAATAGAAAGAATAAAATCTTATAACACAGACTAACAGCTAAACTGTTCCTCTGATTGTATATTTTCATTTTGTCTGGAGCTACTCATCCAGTGTTCTAGTTAAAACTCAGGGGGTATTGCTGAGTGCGGTCTGCAGTTTGATGATGTTCAAATGAACAGAATTATTTTCGTGGGGTTTTCACTTGGTTTATTTTGAGGATATGCCCTGCTGTGTAAGTAGTCCCTGTTTCTGGGCACTATCATCAAAGGCACTGAGTTGCCATCTGTAACTTCATGAGGATTGTCACAGTTCCGGCTCTCTAGCTCAATTTCTGACCTTAAAGATGATCAGTAGTTCAGGTACAGTAACGAGTCATGTGACCATCTGCATTCATACAGCGGTCACCCCTTCATAAATACAAATTGTAAGTAGTTCTACTCTCTTTTTTTCCTACCTTTCTTTGTGTTGCTATGGTGTAACAACAACAACAAAAATTACAATTTTTAAAAATGTGATTTTAAAAAAGAACACAGATGTGCCGACTTCTGTTATTACTTATATAAACAGTTATCTGCACTGTAAATATAGCACTAGTGGTTCCATTTCTGCAGTTCCTTGTCTTGTCTTTCAAAATATTTCCCCCAAATCTTTGGATCATCAAGTTTTCTTTTTAATTTGTTTTTGTTTCTTTGTTTTGTTTTTTTTCTGTCAATGTAAGACTGTCTTGGCATCTCTCTTCTGTTGTTCAGCAATGGTTTGGGGGTCTTCTTTTTTCTGCCAAATTTCTTTCTTATTGTGGAATCAGCAACACTAACTTTAAGTAGGGCAGGTGAGGCCAGTGGTGCTTTAAATGTAGTTTGAGTTCTTCTGAGACTCTTTGGGTCCTCAGTGGCTTCTTGTAATAATTTTGGAGGTCCAGTTTTTTTTTCTATAAACTTGAACTGCTTTAGATCAGGCTAATGTATTTTTTTTTATTTAATTTATTGATGAAGGACTAGATTTGGTTTATAAAATATCTCATTATATGAAAAAAATTGAGTGCCAGAACATATATTTTCCACGGAACTGTGTAAACATTTGAACAAGGGAAGAAAATGCATCCTTGATAAAGTGGCAGTAATGTTACATTCAGCTTCCAAATCTGTCAATAATAATAAGAAAAGGTCTGTCAGCAGTAATTATCTTAAACTGCTTCAAATTTTTTGTCTCACTTATATTTTACTTTCTTTGTCTTCAAATGCAATCTCTCTATCCTCATTCTTCTGCCTTTACCTTACTATTGTTATTATCTGACCTCATTCTGCTAAGTAAATTATTATTCACTTGATTACTCTCCATATAATGTTGCAGTGAAACAAGAGCATTTGGCCTTTTTTTTATTTGGCAACGTTTAACATCATTCTTTTGCATTTGACCCTTCAATGTTAAGCACATATCACTTCAGATGAAAGCGTGGGCTTGACAGCCACAAATACATAATTCATTTTATGTAATCGCAGAGCAATGCATACACGTGTGTACGTGGGTGGAAGGGTGATTGCTAAGACTGTAGGCTGGGGCTTTGTGTTGTGTTTTCATGCACCCCTGAGGTCACAAAGCAGCCGTGAGGGAGAGTACAACACATGTGGCTTAACCTTATAAACTAAAACAGCCGGACTCTCAGTCTATTGCATATTCTATCAGCAAAATTGGATAATACCTAAGAGTCCAGTATTCCTTCCTGTGTTTCTTGCTTTAAATGAAAGAGAAAAAGTGTAAATATGGAGGTAATAAAAAAGAATCCAATGCTTTATTGTGTTTCCTGATATTCTGCCCATATGATGATCATAAAAGCAAATTTCCTTGCATTGATCTATGTCTTAAAACTATGCAATGCATTCAAGCTGGTTTAATTAGTAATTTAAATGAACATTCTTGTTACAAAAGGTTTTAACCTTTCAGTAAGTCATGCATTTCAACAAAATTATAGAACAGATATTATTACTAATTCAACTATTTCATGGACAAATTTATATGGAATCAAAGCTTAGTTGTGCTTCCATTTTGAGTCTTAGTCTGTAGGTTTACACCAAAAATGTACATTAGCCAATTTACAATTTGCCTTAACAGCTTTATTTATAGAGCACTTAAAAACTGTCATGATCTTGGTGCTGATGGCTGGGTTAATTACTCATTTAATTCACCTGTCTCACTCTGCCCGGTTTCCCATTACCTCTCATCTGATCCACCTACTCCTGCCGCAATTTAAGCTGCTTGGTCCAAGCCATCAGTGCTAGATTATTCTTTGGTGTTAAAACTTGTCCAGCGTTTCTATTAGTCTTCTGATTGTTTGATCCTGACCCGTTTCTGTTTTCGGGCCTTTGAGCTTGCCTGTCCCTGTTCTGATCTGTTTGCCTGACCTGTCTTTGGATTCTGTTGGAATCTATTGTGAACTTAACCTGGATCTGCCTCTTGACTTCACCCTCTGGATTATACTGCCTTCCTTTGTCTGTTTGGATCTTTGGATCACCGGCCAGTTCTGCAACCTTCAAGGCTTCAGCACGTGGAACTCTCAGGCAACTTCCGCTGTGTCTTATCAGCCGACTGGCTGGAATCGTCCTCGATCTCTGGACACGGACTGAACTGTAAAACCAGGTTAGCGACTCACCCGTTTATAATCATCCTCTGTCAGATTATCATGGTCTCTAATCCATGTTTCTCTCCTGTAGAGGTTCCTGCCTTAGACGCCCTAGGAGCAGCCAATACAGATCCATTCTGCCAGTTTTTTTAATAAACACTTGTGAAATTATCCCGCTGTCTTTGTTGCTGATTACTGGGTCCTTCTGAGTCATTAAAAAACAACAACTGGCTTCGGTGGCCATGGCCACCCCTGGCCCCCGATAAAGCCCCACCTTTGATGCAGACGCAGAAGGCACACTTAGCACCTAAAATAGTCTAGATCTATAATAATCTGTAGGTGAGTTGTCAACGCTGAAACTATATATATAGATATTGAGTCACGTTTGGGCTCATATTGACTTTCATAATCTCCATTTAATAAGTAGTGACATTGATATGAAGAAAAAAAAACATTACAGCAGTGAGAAATAGGTGTGTAAAAAAAGCAAGGTGGGTTGTTGTTATCATCATCAACCTAAGTCACAAACTGACTATTAAAACCCCTTAATAAGATTATTTCTTGAAAGTGAATACAATTTGAATTTTACCCTCAAATTGAGCCACATCACACAACAAAGCATTGCATGAGCTCATTCTACATGAAAGTGCAAACACAGAAAACTAAGTGAAGCAATGATCTGTTTGAAAAGCTCACTTGATTATATTTGCACAGCGTGAGGTGAGGCAGGCAGTCTGCTGTCACTGAATGGACAAAGTGTTTGAAAGCCCACACAAAATCTAGAGGCGCCTATTTCTCATTCTCTCTCACAGACACATGCTGTCACAGACACAAACAAAATGCAGAGTATCACACCATAGCTCATATTTTTTTACATTGCATTTCTTAGACTAGAGAACTGTACCTATAATGTCTTTTAAATGATGTACTCTTTCACAGAGATGCTATGTAAAATAGAACTCCTGCTCCACCTGCATTAAGATAACAGAAAAAAGTATCCTATCTGTTATTTTTTCCCTATACTGCATCCTTAGCCTGACATCAGCTGCTCCTTAATTGATCCAACACTGTAGCTTCTGACAGGCAGCTGAACACATGGTAATGTGAGACTAGCTGGTAGTCAACCCACTGATGTCATCACACCCATATAGAGCTTGTAGGGTTGCTGTTGATGGCGTTAGGATGATGTCATCCTTACAAGCAAATATATTATCCTGAGGGAGGAAGGATGTGTAGTGAAAAGAAGTGGTAATCTCTTCTCTACTAAACCTGAAACATAGGCTTAGTAAACATACATTCATCTAGAATGGAACATCTTGAGGATTTGTTTATCTGTACTAATTTGATTTTTGTACATCTGCTTTGTTATTTCCCTGTCTTGTTATTACGTTTCCCTGGAAATGTTCAGAATAAAGTAATTCAATCAATAAATAAGTCAAATAAAATGCATTTGGAATAATAAGGAGATCAAGTCAATGCACAATCATTTTCTAAAAGGTTTCTGCAAACTACTTACAGAGAGCATGAAAAGTAATACATTTCTCATAATGAAAAACATCAAATAAACACTTTATTGCAGCAGATACAAAAAATGTCTTATTTCACCCTCAATTCAATTCTTGTTAAGGACAGAGCATTTCACTTGTTTCTGTGTATTTATTTTAGGCATGCATTTTTTAAAAATGTAACATCCTTTTGTGCCTTTTTATTGTATCTGAATCTGAACATGTATCAATTCTAAATAAGTTTTTGTTTAAAAAATGATAAATATACTGTATATATTAAAAAATATTATATATTATCGTAATATAATATAATCCCATATTATATTATATTATATTATATTATATTATATTATATTATATTATATTAGACAAACAATATTTGCCATTATAATATTCTGATATATAGATACAGACTTTTTTATTTGACACTTGAGCAAAACCATGAGTTTTTTGTTGTTAAGTGTAATTTAACTTTTTAAACTATAGGGAGTCGCGGCATAGTGGTTAGGGCACAGAGCTTGGAATCCTGAGGTTCTAAGCTCAAGCCCCACTCCCACAGACTGCCACTCTGGGTCTGTGAGCAAGACCCTTGACCCCACACTGCTCCCCGAGTGCCCCACAATGACAGCCCACTGCTCCCCAAGGGGATGGGTTAAATGCAGAGCATTAATTTCTCCATTGTGAGACTGATAAAGTTCAATTTATATTTTCTATTTCTATAAAAATACTGAAAATTAAATGTGTCATGTTTTTTAGATTTTGAGAAATATAACTAAAACCTAAATAATTTATTACTACACTTCAAGTATGTTAAATATTGTCATAATTTTAGCAATTTGATAAGAATTTTGGGTAAAAATCCATATAATGAATGATAAAAAATCTAAATGCTATTCTGAAATACATACCAAATTAAATTAGCCTGTTTATTTAGTGTTAGAATTCTTCTTATCAATTACATAAAACAATATTAGTTAACCTCTGCTGCTGGACTGATTCATCACGTATATGTCAAGGATGTTCTCATGTTTGGGCAGTACTGACAATATAAAAACAATTAGAAGACCAATTAGAAGTTCAATTTCTCCAGGAAATGTTGGGGTGTGGTCAGCTTGGCATTTGTGTAGAGAAATTATAAAATGTCAGTAGATTTTAAAATAATTTAAATATTCAAAAGGAAAAAAAGCTTTAAAAACATTTTATAAAAAATATGTGCAAGTTAATTCATATACTAGAAAGATGTGGTCATAGTCTCCTCCAGAAAATAATGAACCAAGAAGCTTCATCTTTAGGGTCAGCATGTGTTGCTGCTCTTGAATCCTAAAGCAAAATACTTTTTTTTTTGTATTATTTTTATCTTTACAACCTGACAAGCTCAAAGGGGATGAAAATATCAAGCATATCTAATTCATAACAGTTGCGCTGCTTCTCTGGGTAATTGTACATCTCCTTTAATCACTTATTAAAGATGATTAAAAAATGCATTGAGGACAAGATGACCTACTGTAGCAGCACACCGTTTAGAAAATTCTTAATTAAAAAAACAAACAATTATGTATTAAAGCTCAGACATTTACAGGCAGATGTTGAGGTGAAAAAAACCTATACTATACATCATGCTTTCACTGATTTAGGGCAAAGCTATATGTATAACTATAAAAGGTATACTATAACAGTGCTTTAGCAAAAAAACAACCAATCATTTCTTTTAACACGAGACAGCATTAAAGTATGTTTATTTATGATATGAAGTGATATGCTATGTAAAAAGAAACTAAAAGCTGTTATGTAAATGTATTTAAGTAAAATTCTTTTCAAACCATACTGTATATAACATAAAAATAAAACTCTACCACTGAAATAAATTTAATAACACTAACACTAACAGTTCAGCTAATGACCATGTTCAGGACTAATGTCTCCATCACACATTTAAGCCCGCAACATGAGGACACAGCACCAGAAACTTTATAATAGTGTTTACATTTTCAGAAAACTTTTTTTAAGTCAATGTCACTAAATGTGTGAAAAAAAGTTATATATTATAAATGTCATAATCGTCATGTCTATATAAATATGAAAACTTTACTTTGTCAGAATTCTACAGAGGGGACTTTGCCTCAAAGAGGTTATGGAGGTGGCTGGGAGTGACACATGCATTATGAATGTAGTCATTTGGAAGAAAAGACTTCGATGTATGTGAATGGCAGCCATTAAAACCATCTGATGTTAAATGTAGACAATTACATTTTAGAACTTGAAAACCATTATTCAGCGACAGTCTTATTAAGGATTGTGATTGAAAGTATAGGCAACATTGCACTGCAATGCGGATCATTTTGATGCAATTTTGACAATTTAGTCATGTCCGATAGTAGTCCTGTCACCAATTATTGTAATACAGATTAAGATTTTGATAAGTGGCATTACTTATTGCAATTATTGCATGCAAGTATAAATTCACCTTATACTTTTTCTACTTTTTGTCAAATCACCATAGCAACTTTTGATCGATGTTAGTGCAGTTTTATAAAATAATCTGCACCAGTATGGTGCATAACAGTAAATTGGAAGAAATACATGTGTCTTAGCAATTCTGTTGTGGATGGAATTTGCATCCGTTCCCCCGACACAACGTTTTATAGAGCAAACTTACTATTTCTGCAAATCTTTTGGGGTATGTCTGTACCAGCTTTGCCCACCATCAGCTTTAATTTTTGAATTATTTTGTACAAAACAGATTAAGACTAACCCTTCGACGCAGCTCATGATGGAATTGCAGTTTCCAGTTTTGCTCCGTATGATGACTGGATTTATGTCTTTAAAGGGTAATTTTTAAACATGAAATCATTCTGTTTCTTCTCTGGAGATGAACACATACCAAAGTGTAAAGGCCATTTCAGGCCTTCACATTTTTGTTTTTATTGAATTTTTCTGCCGGGTTGTATAGCTTCCTTCTTATGGCTGTCAATCAATGATTAAGTTCTCCTGGTCACTCTTAATTTTTATGCCCATGTACAGTAGTCAGTGGGTGACAGGTGTCCTGTTAACAGGGTTCTACCTCCTAAGCTTTGTAGTCATTAGCATTGGTCTCTTGACTGCTCTCCAGATTAATGCATTCCTCGCAAAGCTGTTGATGATCACGTCTTGGTAGTTTTAATAATCTCTCTAGTTTCAAAAGGTAGATTCAGCAGTGATCCATAAGTGGTATAAAACTTGGGATAGTGTTATATACACAACAGTACTTCACCTTTAAACTGTTTCAGAAATTTTCTCTGATAAGAGTGTGGTGTAAGATTAACTGTTATCTTTTATCTAGAGTTACATTATTTTCTTAGTTTTTTCTCAGCTTTTTTGTAATAAATGGAGCAGAATTTCACTTTCTAAATATACTGAGAAAAGCACCTTGAGTCAAGTGCTCCCTTTGTAGACTCTCTGTCAATAAGCAATAACATCAAATGCTGCTTTAGTATTTTGTTATCTATTTTAGCCTCTGGTCAGGATATGATGTCTCCTCTGCAACCCAGTGTGACCTTCTTATTGTTATGGTTTAGTGCTGCAGAAATATTTGTGAATATGAACTACGGAAGTAAGATTATCTCTAGATCCCAGGCAAAGCATCTGACGAATTCCCATCAAATCCTTGCCATCCTAACAAAAAGTTTTTTTATGTTCTATACAATCTAAAATTTTGCTCTTTACTGTTTTTCTTGTGATAAAAAACAAGGATACACAGTTTACATAGCTTAAGATTAGGTTGATTCTTTTTTCAGATTGTGTAGAAAGAAAGGTTGTGAAAATACCTTTGATGTAAAAAAAAAAACTACAAACTAAACTAACAAACAAACTAAAGTCACCTTAATGACAGTCAACATTAAACCATTGTTTACCATGTACTCAAAATAAAGGTGAATTGAAGTGCTTCAGAAGCAGCTGTTTGTTGTCAAGACTATTGCTAGACAAAGAAAATAATATTGATACCTATTTTTAAGAAAAAAAGATAAGTCATGTCTCGGCTACTACCAAGTGCATTGAAGTTCAGTTTGATGTATATCTAGTTTCTTTTTTCTATCTCAAATGAGATTAACTAATGTCCCTCTATATACAATAAAAATATATATCGAGCCACAGAGACTCCTTTGCCCCTGCATGCGTTACAATTTTTTAATTAACTAGTTTTTAAGTGAGACTCCATTGAATGCATGTTTTAACATTTCGCCCTTAACTAATCAAACAGAATGTCTTTGTACCAGAATGTAAACAAAAATCCAGTATTACATAAAAAAATGTGTTATTGCATCGTCCTACACTGCACGTTGAGGATAGAAGTCATGACTAACTTTGAGAACTTTGCCAAACACTCCCACACGTCTTACTGCACCAGCTGACATATTTACATCCCCACCAGAAAGTCTAGAGCCTGTCTAAATATATTTGGGATAATGAATGGAAGGGTAAAATTAGACGTCTTTCTCGTTTCTCTTATTTATTTCAGGTTAAAGAAAGTCTAGAGCTACGATATGTTTCAGAGACAGGTTTGGATGATTATTCTGACCCAAACACTGACTCAAATTAACTTTGTTGCTTTTCATAATTTTAAAGCATCTCAATCCACTTAAATTTTAAATGAGGGATTTGTTAGAGTAAATCATGTTTATCCTCTTTCTCAATATATAACAGAAAGCTAAATTACGGATTCTTTTAGTTATTGTATTCTTTCTAGAATAAATGTGCATCCCGGTCTTATTATTATGAATACATACTAACATACTTAAAAAATCTGCACCTAATTTCTGTACAATAGATATATAACATGCCAGTCTTGCATAGAGCCATTTCATTCCATCCTGAATATCATATATAATTTAGAATTATAACTTATATCAGTTCCCCCTTGCTTCAACTTTTTTTATGCGGTAGAGAGAAAAATAAAATAAATCTGAACTCTCAGAAGAGAATAAGCTCCAAATTCCTGGTGATTGTACCTTTAAGGTAAGATATCTGCATTCACAGCTTTCTCATGAGAACTTAAGTCAATTCATCAATGTATTGAGCCACTAAGTGAGGGGATACAGGCTCCTGCATGGGACCAGGCTATATTGTCCTGCTCTTTTCTAGCAAATTCTTCTACTTGCTATACAGTGCTCTGCAGCATCCTTCTTTGCTTGTGAATCAACCTCCCTCCACAGTCTTCTCCAATCCAGTCCCTCCCCAACCAGTTTTACTCTGCCCAGTAATAATGCAGCTCTACAAAAACAATCCAATGCTGTTGTTGTTGTTTTTTTCCCCTTTTTTTAATTCTGTTTCTCAATTAATTATTTACAGCTATACTCCCAATGCAGCCCAGTTTCTGGGAAAGGTAAAAAAAAATAATAATAAAGGTTGCAAAATGCATAGAAAAATAACTGGCTGCTATGCATAGCCGTAGCTGCTATAAATACCCCCACCCATGCATTCAGCTTCACCCCCTCCCTCATTCTCTTCCTCCTTGCCAGTGAAAAGCGCATCAGCTAGGACAGCACTGCAGGGCCCCTCCGCTGGCTTGATGTGCACTTTCTTATGCAAAGGGAGGGACACCAGTTATGTCATCGCTACCACACCATTCGTGCTCACTTGCTGATGCAACCGGGTTGGTTGCTATTCATTGACTCCCTTTGCACTGTTTTGCAGCACATGTGTGTGAGCTACTGCGGCTACATGTCGGGAGCCGTGCTGCACATACAGATGGGAGCTATAGACTGCCCATACACACAACCAGTCATTTTGCCAGTGATTCTTTTATAAGCTGCACAGAATTCTGGTTTAAAGGGGGGAAAAATCAAGCTTATAAAAACCAGAAGAGTAATAGAAGAAGGAGTGAAGTATTTTTGATGGGTCATGTTTTATTTAAAATCGCTGTCCTTGGTGCTGAAGTATGAAACCAGGACAGTTCCCGGCCAGAAACAGCAGCAGAGCTCAAAACTAACTTTTAAGAGGACTGTTTTTTTTATGCCAGTAAACACTCAAAAACATGATCTGTGACAGGCACACACAAAGAGAGTGTAAGCTAAAGTCTAAGTGAGTCGATGCCGTTATTGATCCTGCACCTCCTCTCTGATGTTGCAGATTTGCAGCTAAATGCCTTTACCCACCTTACACAACTGAAAGTTTTCCGAGACCAGCGTCTCCTGGACGTCGATTTCCTTAGGAGTTGGCGCCGCGGTAGGAGTCCCGGCCGCGCTCCCACACGATGGGGACCCTATAGTCCCTCCCGGAGAGGACGTGGTCAAACCGTCCAACACCTTTCGAAACTTCTTCATTTTTAAGTCGTTCTGTGGAATATATATATTTTTTTATGTCAGCGACAAGGAGGATAGAAGAAAAAGAAACTGCCTTCTTTGTTTTCCAAATGTTCACTTTGATGCAACAACTCTAAATCTTAAGACGGCTAAAGGAAAAGGCGTCTCTTCCCGTAGAAGCAGTACAGAGGGACACCCCCCTCTCTTTTTCTTAGGTGCAGTTCAAAAAGTCACAAATGCACCTCATCTTGAGCTCAATATGTTCCCCATAGAAAATGATCAACTCTGGTGTGAGGAATTCAGCCAACGTTGCAGATGCAGGTCATCTATCTCATCTCAGATTATGCACCAAAGGCCACTTAAACTATTCAACTTCATCTCCCCCCCTGCATCCTAAAGTAATATCCACTAGCCTACTTGGCATGAAAATGAATCCTGCTCCTCAGTTCCCGGATTTGTTTTAAATCAGGGAACTAAACAGAAGCATTTCGCCATAGGAGGAGAGCTTTAATAAAAAGCGGGAGAAAAATGAAAGGAAAAACTTCGGACAGGTCAGTCCACTCTCTCTTCAACGCTCTCTACAAAAATAATAATTATAATAATAAAAAAAATCACTTTCTCGACAACGTAGCTGCCAGTAACAGAGGAGAATGAGGAGCCAAAAGCCAGCAGACGCAGAGGCAATGCAGTTAAAGGAGGTTGGTCTTCTCAGTCAGGCCACAAAGCGAGATAACTCAGGCATCAAGGAGAAGGAGGGGATGGAGGAAGCTTTGCGTCCGCGCTGTGAACTCGTGGTTCATCCACAGATCAATATGAGTCGGGGTTTTTTAACCTGATCTTGCCGCGTGTTGAGCGTCGCTTCCATGCAGCCCACACACAAGTGACTGGAGCTGTCGTGGTGCTGAAAAAATAAATAAAGAAAGAAAATAACCAGCCATCCCTGCGCCCCACCCCCCACCCACCTCTGTTTGTCCCCCCGCCTTCTACTCGGCGATTGGTTACAAAGCTCTAGATCAGACAAACGGTATGATCAGGGCACTAACACAAACCACAATGAAGGAGTAAATCACCTCAGCACAATACAGACTACAAACAACAACTCAATGTTTTAGGATTAGAATACCTAGTATGTTTGCAAAACCAATGAGTAAGTCATTCAGCATTTTTTTAATACATTTTATGCTATTTTAATTTTTGCATCTATTAACAATGTTTACAACTCACAGCTTTCAGAGAGAACAATCAAAATTAGAAATGATTCTGTGTTATGCAAGTTTATTCAGATCTCCTCTCTGCAGTAAATATTTTAATTTGACAATGTTAAGCATTGGGGTTCAGCATGTCTGTTAAAACAAATTATTTGACACTTTATTAACCAAATCACTTTTTGTAATGATTAAAATAAGATTAAAATAAGACTAATAATAATTAATAATTGCTTTTGCTTAATGCTTTTTAACAAAAAAAAAATAAATTAACAATTTAAAACAAAAAGGTAAGGAAACCAATCTGGTATGACCACCTTTCTATAACAGCAGGGTTTTAAAAAGTTAGATTTCAACAACTACGGTAGTTACGTCTAAAGTAATGATAAAACTGATTTCTAATTAAATTTTTATGTATCATTCCATTGTTCATAATCCATCTTACTCATGTCCTTCATAAGATTATCTTACCAACTTTAATTTTATGGCAAATCGCAAAGCATATTCACGTGATTTAAATGTTTAAGATGAGTGATGTTGCACAAGTACGTACGTCACCAGCCTTCCCCTCAGGTCCTAATATCCAGAGTTTGTTGAATTTTAAAAAGTAACCAAAAGTAAAAAGTAAACTTTTTCAATATTATGTGAAATACAAATTAGATTTCTTAAAAATTGCAGTGAAAAGAATGTCACCACATTTTCAACATTTTCTCAATGAATACAATTCTTAAATGGGAGCTGTTCACATTCAGTTACTGGTGCCCTCATCTGAGTCTTGTTGTTGAAGACCCTTCAGAGTGAGTGGGCACAGCTAATCGTTCTACTTATTAAGAGTAGAATATAAAACAAAGTAAGGTACTGCTTTGTTGACAAAATATTAACTCCTTGTGTCTGGTACTGAGGTTTGTCAACCTGGACAGCCAGACTGGTTTACAGGGGACCTAAATAAGTCCAATAAGACTCAAACGCTCTGGTCTAAAACTGAACGGACCAATCACAGAGCTGGGGGCAAGAGTTCATCCTCGATGCATCAGCACCTTTCTGAAACCATAACAGTCAGGGTTGCTGCTGCAACAAAGTGATGTTTAGAGACACTCTTTGTTATGTTCTGAATGAGATGGCAACACGGTTACTTAAAAAATTTGACAACTGAGCTTTTCTTTAAAAAAATACTTTGTTCATCACATCTGGTCATATCACATCTGCCAACATGTTTCTGTGACCCTATTAGTCACGCCCTGGTCCCATTTTTCTAATTTTTATTTATATATTTATTTTTTTAGCTCTACCTGCTATACAGAGTAAGTCAGTCTGGCAAGTGGTTTGGACCTTTAAAAGCTCTATTTCAATTTTTGTTCTTGCTGGTAGCAGGGATTTATAGCAGGGTCTGTTGCTACACAAAGGGATCCACTTTCTAGGTGTTGTATGTTAGAGGTACAGTGTAATTGAACAGTAATTGCAAGAGCTAGTTTCTCTAAACTATTGGTGTTTATCCAAGGAAATAGATTTCAAACAACTAATTGTTTTCTTAAAATCAAAACAGTTTGTGTCTGCAATGTGTTTGCTTCAAGAGTGGAGGAAACTGCAACACAACAACAAGAAAACAAGTTCTGATAAGTGACTTTGTTGGCTTTACACAGCAAAATACAAAGCTACTGACTAGGGGTTGGGGTTCAAAGAAGCTTAAGTAAGAAATATACATTAAATCAACCAAACTCATTCTTATTTGTCACTCAGGATGGATAGTAAACTCCCCACAAACATTTGGTCCTCTCCATCAACGTTGTCTTAGTCAAGTGTTTCTCCTTTCAAACCTTACTTCAGCATAGTGTGTGGCAGGTGTTTACTTCTTGGTTCCTAAGCCAATCATATAAAAGCTCCCAGATTTCCCAACAAAACTCAGAATTTGGTATTTTACTTTGCTAAATATTAGTAGCCAGCAAACAAACTCATCATGTTGAATCTAGCTGTGTAATGTCCTCTCTCTCTGAAGGGAACAAGACATGCTATCTAATTTTTGTTTTTTGTTTTTATTTGAAACATTAATTGTCACTATTACTTATTGTTCCTTTAAGCTTTTGCTTTCTCTAGAGACAGCTGCTAAAAGTCAGACCATCCCTGTGAGTCAGGTGAGCTAAGTAGACCCCACTCTCTCTAAAAAGCATTTGCTTACAATTACAATGGTGGACCTCTGAGCTGTGGATGTGTCTATCATCTCTATCGGCCAACAGTGGTGTAGAAGGTCCTCCAGAAAACAGTTTAAAACCCAGCTCCTTCCATCTCAGTCATATCTGGGCAAGACACATAACCCCCACTGCCTGGTAAACGTGATCAGAAAGCCACATGGTGTCTGTGTATGGCAGCCTTGCTGCACCCCAGGGCAGATGTGGCTGTATTGTATCTTGTACTATCAATGTGTGCTGAAACATTAATGTTAGTGTGAAGTGACAGAAGTTAATGAAAACTAATGTTGGATTAATTCAACTCTGATAACTGTTAAGCACTTTAAACATGTAATTTCAACTCAATGGAATCACAATATAGAAGCTTTAAAAGTGTTGAATTTAGCTCAAAAGAAGTTAAATTAACAGTTTTAAATTCACTGTGAATGGTGGCCTGAAGATAGCAACTGCACTAATGGTTGTTTTTGTCATGATTGGTACACAAGTGTGACCCAATAATGCAGAACACCACGAGACTGGAAACAGTTGAAAAGTTAACAGAGTTTATTGAATACAATCGCAGCAGGTATGTGTTCAGGTTCTGGTCCTGGAAAAACGGGTTCACCGGAGTCTGTGAGGAAGACAGTTTAGTTAGCTGGGCTCTTAGAGATTTGTCCTTTGTTTCTGGTTTTTACCTTGAGGGTCCTTGAATAGGGCTAGGAGAGGAAGGTTGTTGGAACTGGAAAGAGTCTGATTTGCAGAGTCCATTAGCTGCTTCAGCGTCTTGTTTCTAGGTAGTTAGCTGACCTTGAATTTGGGTTTCCAGCTCTTGGTCCAGAGCTGCATGAGAGTCCAGAGGAAGTCTTCAGGTTTGGCTCAGAGGGCAGGCTCGGCAGGTTAAGCTCACCCAGAGCTTCACGGGGGAAGATCAGGTTTTCCTGGAAAACAGAGACAAGATTAGAATCCTGTCTGGATTCAGAGCAAGCAAAGTTCTCAGAGGTTCTAGGCTTAGGTGCTAACCAACTGGCTCAACACTGCGGCGTTGAGGCAAGGTCTGAAGACAGCTTAAGTAGTGGGTCCTCTTGATGATGGTAATGAGCAGCAGCTGTGCAGGAGGCTCTGCTCAGGAGGATCCACGGCGGACTCTGCTGGAGAAAGGAGGTACTTCTCCAGCTTCCAACAGTACCCCCCCCCAACGACCGCCCCTTGGCGGTCCAGAGGAAGTTGACGGACAGGAACGCTCATACTCCTCGATCAGGGAAGGATCGAGGATGTAAGAGCCAGGAACCCACTGACGATCTTCTGGTCCGTAGCCCTCCCAGTCGACGAGGTACTGCCAGCCGCGACCTCGCCGACGGGAGTCCACAATGTGACGGACGGTAAATGCAGGGTGGCCATCGACTTCCAGGGCGGGTGGTGGGGAGTCGGATGGCGGGCACAGGGGGCTAGAAACCACGGGCTTAATCTGAGAGACATGGAAGGTGGGGTGAATGCGTAGACTCGGAGGTAGCTGGAGGCGGACTGCAGAGGGACTGATGACCTGGGAAACCTTAAATGGACCGATGAATCTTGGGGATAGTTTCCGAGACATTCCCTTGAGGGGGATGTCTCGGGTAGACAGCCATACCTCCTGTCCGATGGAGTACTCTGGAGCAGGACGTCTTTTGGAGTCGGCGAAACGTTTAGTGGTCTCGGATGATCTGTTGAGGGTGGTGATGGTCTCCTTCCAAATCCTCTGGCAGCGTCGGATGTGTTGGTTGACGGTCTTGACGGCTATTTCTTTTTCATCTGCGGGGAAGAGTGGAGGTTGGTAACCATGACTGACCTGAAATGGTGACTGGCCGGTGGAAGCTGATCTCTGAGAGTTATGGGCGTATTCGATCCAAGGAAGATATTGGTTCCAATCGGTGGGGTTGTTGGATGTTAAGCAACGGAGGGTGGATTCAAGGTGTTGATTCATGCGCTCGGTCTGACCATTGGATTGTGGATGATAACCAGATGTCAACGAAGATTTGCAGCCCAGAGCTGAACAGAATGCCTTCCAAACTTGCAAAATGAACTGAGGACCACGGTCTGATAGGATCTCCTGGGGAATACCGTGTAATCGGAAGACGTGTTTCACTAGAAGCTGAGCAGTTTGGAACGCCGAGGGGAGCTTCCTGAGAGGAATTAAATGACAAGACTTGGAAAAACGATCAACGATGGTGAGTATAGTGGACATACCTCGAGAAACAGGGAGACCGGTGACGAAATCAATGGCAATGTGGGACCATGGGCGTGAGGGGATCGGAAGAGGCTGTAGCAGACCAGAGGGTGGCTGGTGCGAGGCCTTGTTTCTAGCACAAATGGGGCAGGCCAGCACGTATTCCTTTACGTCCCTGTGGAGAGTGGGCCACCAGAAGCGTCTAGTGATAAGAGCGATGGTTCTACTGACTCCAGGATGGGCAGAAAATTTGGCAGCATGGATCCATTGTATGAGCCGGGACCTGACGGAAGACGGAACATAGGTTCTGTTAGCCGGACCGTTACCTGGGTCGGGTTCCGTGGCCAGGGCTGAGTTAATGAGATCAGAGATCTCCCAGTTCACAACTCCAACAGTGCAAGAGGCCGGGAGGACTGGCTCTGGTGTCTCGGGTTGATCGACGGAGTATAGGCGCGAAAGGGAGTCAGGTTTCACATTCTTAGATCCGGGTCTGTAGGAGATTACGAGATTAAATCTGGAGAAGAAAATGGACCACCTGGATTGACGAGGGTTGGCCTGTTTGGCTGACTGGATGCTAGCAAGGTTCTTGTTATCAGTCCAGACTAGAACCGGGTGCTCAGCTCCCTCTAGCCAGTGTCTCCACTCTTCCAATGCCAATTTGATGGCTAATAGCTCTCGATCTCCGACGCCGTAGTTCTGTTCTGCTGAAGAGAGCCTGCGAGAAAAAAAAGCACATGGATGGATCTTTTGGTCTGAGTCGAGTCTTTGGGACAGAACGGCTCCAACGCCAGAATCTGAAGCATCAACCTCCGGGATGAACTGCTTTGAAGGGTCAGGCTGAATTAACACGGGTGCTCTGGAAAACAAAGATTTCAGTTTATCAAAAGCAGTCTGAGCTTCGGGAGTCCATTGAAAAGTCCTCTTAACAGAAGTTAGTGAGGTTAGAGGTAGAGCTGTTTGGCTATAGTTTCTAATGAAACGACGGTAAAAATTGGCGAACCCCAAAAATCTCTGAAGCTGTTTTCGATTCTCAGGAATCGGCCACTCCAATACCGCTTTTATCTTGTCCTCAGAAGGCTTAACCTGCCCGCCCTCGAGCACAAACCCCAAAAAGGTCACTGAAGGTTGGTGGAACTCACACTTTTCGGCTTTGACGAACAACTTGTTTTCCAATAGCCTTTGTAGCACCAGGCGGACATGTTTCTTGTGATCAGCTAAGTTTCGTGAATAGATGAGTATGTCGTCTATATAGACGAAGACAAACACATTTAAAAAGTCTCTGAGAACATCATTCACTAGTGCTTGAAAACAAGCGGGGGCGTTTGTTAATCCAAAAGGCATCACCAGATACTCGAACTGACCAAGGGGTGTTTTGAAAGCAGTCTTCCATTCATCACCTTCTCTGATTCTGAGGAGATGATATGCGTTTCTAAGATCCAGCTTGGTGAAGACTGTTGCCCCCTGAACAGGTTCAAAAGCAGAGGCTAGGAGAGGTAGAGGGTACTTATTCTTTATAGTGATTTGGTTCAAACCTCTGTAATCAATACATGGTCTTAATGAACCATCCTTCTTGCCAACAAAAAAGAAACTAGCACCCACAGGAGAAGAGGACGGGCGAATAATTCCAGCAGCTAAAGACTCGTTAATATACTTCTCCATAGTTTCTCGTTCGGGTTTGGAGATGTTATATAACCGGCTGCTGGGTAACGGTGCTCCAGGTAGCAACTCAATAGCACAGTCATATGGTCTGTGTGGTGGAAGGGACGTAGCACTGACCTTACTGAAAACCGGGGCCAAGTCATGGTACTCAGAGGGAACTGAAGAAAGGTCAGAAGAGTCCATCTCCCCCCCACCTCTAGGAGGCCCCACCACGGGGGCTGCCGACCGAAGACAAGTCTCATGGCATGACGAAGACCAGGATTCCACGTGACGTTCAGTCCAATTAATACATGGATTGTGTTTCTCCAACCATTCGAATCCGAGCACCAAAGGAGAACATGCGGAGGGAAAAACAAAAAATGTAATGGTTTCACGATGGTTACCTGAGAGAAGTAGCTCGAGGGGTTGAGTTTGATGAGTAACTTGTTGGAGTTTCTTCCCATCAATGGCAGAGACACGGAGAGGTTGAGAAAGAGGGACAGTTTCCATTTTCAATTGTTGAACGAGGTTAGAATCAATGAGGTTCCGTTCACAGCCTGAGTCAATAAACGCAGAAAAGGAGAGGTTCTGATTATCACAAAACAAAGTGGCTGGAAGCATCAGTCGAGGAGATTTCTTAGACTTGGTTTGGCCCGCCAGACTCCTCAGATCCTCTGGCGGGCCCAGCCTTTTGATTTAGCCGGGCAGGAAGCAATGAAATGTCCACTCTCACCACAATAGATACAAAGTCTGCTCAAAAAACGTCTTTGTCTCTCCTCAGGAGTAAGCCGAGTATGTCCCACCTGCATGGGTTCAACCTCCATATCACCTGAATGTGAAGCCTGAACAGGCAGAGGGAGGGACTGAGCTTTAGGTCGCGACTTGGACAACTGCTCTGTGGGAGGAGAAAAAACAGTCACATTATTTGAAGCAGATGTAGAGGCTTGAGATCCAGGATTTCTTAGCTTGGAGCTGTTTCTAGCTCTAATTCGGTTGTCCAATCTAATTGTTAGCTTAATTAGATCCTCGAGGGAGGTTGGTTCGTCGAGAGTTGCCAGTTCGTCCTTAATATTCTCATTTAAGGCCATAAAATAAGCTCCCTTCAGAGCACTTTGATTCCATCCGGAAGCTGCTGCCTTAACCCGGAAGTTGATTGAAAAATCAGCCACAGATGAATTTCCCTGCTTAAAACTGAAGAGAGCACGAGAGTCAATTGTTTGATCAGTCTCTTGATTAAAAACCTGGGTGAATTCAGAAATGAAATCAGAGTATCGGCAGTTGAGACTTTCATCTGAGGGAAATCTGGCCTGGGCCCACTCCAAAGCTCTTCCTGTTAGTTGGGAGAGAATAAAGGTTATTTTCTTAAAGTCCGTCAAAAAACTGTTGGGAGAGTTCTGAAACAATAATCTGCACTGAAATAAAAATCCTCCGCAATCCTTCATATTGCCGGAGAATTTTTCAGGAAGGCTTGGGCGGAACTCTGATGACGTCACTGCTGGTCACCTCGGAGGGGGAACTGGACCCGGAAATGATTGGCGTTAGCACTGGTCATGTAGTTAGCATAGCCTTGAATTACCTGGTTCTGCATTTCAATGCGGGTGTTTAGCTCACGTAAGGCCAAGGCATGTCCATTTAATTGGGCCGCCTGTTCTTCCAAGTGGCGAGTGAAGTGATCTGCTGGGCCTTGTGTTTGGCCGCAGTGTTCTGTCATGATTGGTACACTAGAGTGACCCAATGATGCAGAACACCACGAGACTGAAACGGTTGTAAAGTTTAACAGAGTTTATTGATTAACAATCACAACAACAATGGGTTCTGGTTCTGGTCCTGGGGAAAACGGGTTCACCGGTGTCTGTGAGGAAGACAGTTTAGTTAGCTGGGCACTTAGAGATTTGTCCTTTGATTGTTTCTGGCTTGTACCTTGAGAGTCCTTGAATCGGGCTTGGAGAGGAAGGTTGTTGGAACTGGAGAGAGTCCGATCCACAAAGTCCGTTAGCTGCTTCAGCGTCTTACTTCTAGTGAGGTGGCTGACCTTGACTTTGAGTTTCCAGCTCTTGGTCCAGAGCTGCATTAGAATCCAGAGAGAGTCTTCAGGTTTGGCTCAGAGGGCAGGCTCGGCAGGTTAAGCTCATCCAGAGCTTCACAGGAGAAGATCAGGTTTTCCTGGAAAACAGAGACAAGGTTAGAATCCAGTCTGGATTCAGAGTCAACAAAGTTCTCAGAGGTTCTAGGCTTGGGTGCTAACCAACTGGCTCAACACTGCGGCGTTGAGGCAAGGTCTGAAGACAGCTTAAGTAGTGGATCCTCTGATGATGGTAATGAGCAGCAGCTGTGCAGGAGGCTCTGCTCAGGAGGATCCACGGCGGACTCTGCTGGAGAAAGGAGGTACTTCTCCAGCTTCCAACAGTTTTAGAAGGAAAGCATATTTTCAAATTGGTATAACTTTAAGATTTCTTTTTTTCCTGGACCCTTTATATTGAGTCTCTTAGATACTTTTACATATTATATGTAGGGCTATATATTTTTTCAGATATTTTATATATACATACACTTATACTTGCTCAATGGCAAGAATAAGTCTGGGGCAATAAATAGCTACGCTCTGCCAGTAATCAGATACCCTGCAGGAATAATAAGCTGGCCAAAGGATGAGATACAGGCCACAAATGTTAAGACACGAAAGCTCCTAACCATGCACGGAAGGTACCACTGCAAATTCAGCACCCTGAGACTGTACACTAGCCAAAAGGAAGCATGCTGAGGACTGGTGAGCATGGTTGGATGAAAACATCCAAGATCCATAACTACATCAAAGACAATGCTCCAACAGATTATGTGCTCAGTGAATGTCTCAGACAATGGGGAACAGAAGATGAGGTGCTTGAGGTTCCATCATGGGAGAATAAGCCCCTACACGGGATGTACCACTGAAACATAACCGAAGTGGCGTATATCAGGAAATCCTACCATTGGTTAGACAAAGCCGGACTGAAGGACATGAGAGAGGCACTCATCATGGCTGCACAGTAGCAGGCCCTGAGCACCAGAACAATAGAGTCCCAGATCTACCGCACCAGACAAGACACCAGGTGCAGACAATGCAAAGAGGGCCCTGAGACAGTACAGCACCTAACTGCAGGGTGTAAGATGCTAGCAGGGAAAGCTAACACAGATTGCCATAACCAAGTGGCTGGAATAGTGTACAGGAACATTTGTGCAGAGTATGGGCTGAAAACCCCACAGACAAAGTGGGAAACACCGCCAAAGATGGTAGAGAATGACCAAGCCAAGATCCTGTGGGACTTCCAGATACAGACAGACTGAATGGTAGTGGCAAACGAATCGGACATTGTGGTGGTGGACAAAAAGCAGAGGAAAGTGGTTGTGGTTTACAAAGCAATACCAACTGAGTGCGACATCAGTAAAAACGAACATGAAAAACTAGAGAAGTACCTCAGAGCTCAGAGAACAGCTGGAGAAAACCTGGAGAAAACCTGGAAGGTCAAGGGGCAGTGACCCCCAAACTTGAGGAGTGATTACAGCAGAAATACATAAGACATCTCGGTCCAGAAAAGCACAGTTCTAGGGACAGCAAAGATACTGCTCAGAACCCTCAGGCTCCCAGGACTCTGGTGGAGGACCTGGGCTTGGGGGAAAAAAGGGGAGACCGCAGTAATAGGTGAGGAAGACTTTTCTTTTGGTTTTGTTTTTAAAGATGTTTAATTCTACCTTTTTCGTCTATGGTCCCTAACTGATACATATACATTTTTGTTATACTTACTACCAGGCTGGGGTTTGTTTGTTCGCTACATGTAATATGGCCAAAAAGCAATTAAATCAAAAACTCTGAAGATTGATAGTGAGCTTCAACACCAAAAGGTCCTGCTGTTGGATCAATAAGTGGTTAGTGTTCTTTGACTATTGTACTTCAGTACAATATTATAATATAAAAATATTATAAATATTGGGAACGGTTAGAAAATATTACAAATATTGCAAAAAGAGAGGTTATTGATATGTTTTCTTAATTCAAAATGTCTAATTCAGATGCAGATCATGGAGTTCTGATAATTATGTGCCTAAAATTGCACATGTACTAACTGTGTCTGTTTCTGAAATACATGTAGCAATGACACTGTTTGTTTTTAAGGTCAAAGATGATAAGTAAACAAACAAGCAACCAAACCAGCTTTGTTTTGGTAGCTGCATGGTAATTAGGCTGCTTGCTAATTACAGGTCGGAAATAATTAACAGCCTTTGTAAAGATTATAAAACACAAAGCAAATGTTTGTCTTATTGTGGGGGAGGGGGGCATTTTGTGTTGGAAATCATATATCTATAAATGGAGCTTGCTGTGCTGATGTGATCTCTGCCTAAAACGAAGGTTTCAAAGTGCTTCATTACAATGTGCCTTCCATTTTTGGATTGAGGTTTTGCTGCTATCAAGACCCATCAAAGGATGTCTTGAAACCCTTTATGCTAATTATAGCTCACCATTCATTGCAGGGAAAGAGGAGCAACTCTGAACAATGATTATATGCTTGACTTCTTCATTACAGGGAATATTGCCCCTGTGTTCAGTCAGCTTCACCTCAGAGATGATTTGTCGAGGTTGATTAATTTTGAGAAACAGGTGTAATTAAAAATCTGTCCTAGAATTTTCAGCTTAAAAAGAAATTCACAAAAACAACACATGCGTAAGAACACTGCAGGGCCAAGGATAGAGCAAGGACACTTGATTAAGGTTAACAGTCGCATCATAGTCTATGTTTGTGACAATTAAAATATAGTTGTGTCCTAATTTTTCTGGTACTTCTCTCCAGCATGAAATCTGCTAAGATATTTGTGCTAATCTTACAGATGGCTGTAAGTGGAAAGACTAAAATAAAAGTTAGTAATAGGAAATAGAAGAGAAAAAAAACACAGTAAGGTAAAAAACAGAGTCTGCTTTTTGCTTTTAAGTTGATGACATTTTATCTCAAACAGCATTCAGCAGTGACTGTTGAAGATTCAGCCAACATCAATAATAGTACAATGCCCTTTACCAGCTCGCCTTTGTTGTAAAGGGTTGAGAAGATGGCTATTGTTTAATGATGGATATAAAAGTCATGCTCACATTTTAAACCAAATCCTACAAGGCAAATAAAAAACATGTGAGAGGATACTATTGTCAGATAACACCACAACTTAATTTTCATATACGTCCTTACCATATTACTGTGCTTACTTTAATCCAACATCTAAGAGTAATGGAGGATACCAGAATTAAACTTGTGGGGATTATTAAAACAAAACAAAAACACACTCTGACACTCTGAAAACAACTTCCTCATATTGGCACATGGAATCATGGTGTGGGGATTATTTTCTCCAGCAAATAAGCTGCAGTAGTTACAGTAGATGAAGCTGAAAAGATAGAACACAAAATATATGAAACCACAAGGGAGAAATTCTCCAACAGGTCCAACAGGAAAACTATGCAACCATAACCAAACTGAAAGATTTTTAACCTGTGATGTTCATGATTATTAACAATTATTTGGCAAGACAAAAAGCATTGCTCATAGTCGCTCTCCATCCAGTATTATTACTTTTGAATTATTTTTAATTACCTATGGACAAAATGTCCGCGTCTGGATGTACTGTATAAAGCATACCCAAAATTAAAGTCTATGGAGGACCAACTCTGCCATATTTAAAAATTAATACAGAAATAAGTAAATGCTCAACAAATAAATAAAAATAAAATTGCCCCCAAAAATACAATAAACAAATAAATGTAGGTAGAAATTTAATTATACAGTGAGACACATAAAGATATATATATATATATATATATATATATATATATATATATATATCTTTTAATTAGCTTCTTTATTTATTCGCTGTCATGATAGGCTTAAGAGACTAAACCCACATGCAGAACACCACACGAAGCTGAGTAAAAGTTTAACAGAGTTTATTGAAGGAACACACACAGAGTAATATGAACTGGTTTTGGTACAGGTCCAGGACTGGAATCACTGATATCTGCAGAGATGGATAGTTTGATTAGCCAGGCAGCTCCGATGGTTTGTCTAGTGTGTCTATTCAGAATGTACCTTGATGAGGTTCTGGCTGATCCCTTTGAGAGGGAGAACCGGTTGGGTCCAGAGACTGTAGATACAGCAGAGAGCTCAGCAGCAGCAGCGTCTAGCTTCTGGCTTGTGAGTTTCAGACCTTGGCTTGGTTTCCTAGCTCTTACTTGAGAGCTGGTGGAGGGATCCAGACTGATATCTTCAGGTTTGGCTTCCTTGGTTAGACAGGTTTCCAGGCAAAGCTCATCCAGAGCTTCAGACTTCAGTCGGGTTTTCTGTGAGCAAAGAAGACAGAGGCAGGTTAGAATCTAGTTTCTCTCTAGAGTCAACTAAGATTCTCTTAAGATAAACAAAGGCTCAGGTTCGCTAACCAAACTTGGCCAACACTGCGGCGTTGAAGGAAGGTCTGACTGCTGCTTATGTAGAAGGTCTCCTGATGGGCTGATGATCCTCAGGTGTGCTGAGGGCTCCAGCCCAGGAGACCTACGGTGCTCTCTGCTGGAGACATTTATTACTTATTTTTCAAGTATTTACTTATGTGCATGATATAATAATTTTGTCTGTTTTATTCTTCGTTTGTTTTTTTAACCTCTTTATTTCTTCACACTATTTATTTCTGCCTGTCGTTTTTACATTTCTGTATGCATTTCTGCCTCATTATGCAAATGAGGAAGGGTGTGTCTTAGAGGGTCAACTTCTGCCTTCTACCTTCAAATGCAGGTATTGAAGTAAAAATGCAATTCTACAAAGTTGTTTCTCAAGTAATATGCCAAAATATTCAGATTTGAAATATGTAAATAAATTATCTCTTTCTTCACAAATATGAATGGCTTTATGTTTTTTACATAAAGTTAGAAATGAAAAGGATTAAAAAAATCAATATCCAGATATATAATTGACAAGCCAAATCTAAATGACAATAAAAAAAATCACATTTCAGATTAATTCCAATAATAAAAACGTCCAACGCATTATTCATTCTATGGCTATTTATATTAAAAAAACAGCTCGCCTTACAGTAGATTTTTCAAAAAGTGAATAATATAGTGATGCACCTGTCAGTCAGCTGAGAATTACATTAAGTGGTGTTTTCAAAAGGGGAAGGCTGAAATCACTGATGTCAGTGTTCAGGGTGGATGGTTCATACTGATGTACAAATTTTTATAACAGCAGCACATCTCTTAAAGAAAAGGTTAAAACATGCATATTTATATATCTGGACAAGTTTAATATTGGTATATGCTATGGACGTACTTGTCAATCAATTTTTCCTTTTTTAAATGAGATAAAGAATAAATCTCTTGCCCTTTGAGAAATCAATTTATTTATTAAAAAATGTGTCTGAATTTTTATTGGAAATAGCTGTTTTCATCGCCGTTTTAAATTTTTGATGGTAGGCAGTCCTGACCTTTGGTTTACATTTAGATCACAGATTGTGCTTTTCAATTATTTATGTCTTAGCCTGTATGCAGCATTTTA
Organism: Cyprinodon tularosa; assembly: GCF_016077235.1. Taxonomy (NCBI): domain Eukaryota; kingdom Metazoa; phylum Chordata; class Actinopteri; order Cyprinodontiformes; family Cyprinodontidae; genus Cyprinodon; species Cyprinodon tularosa. The sequence continues at coordinate 449,714 of NW_024039740.1, read as the reverse complement.
ATGTTGCCTGGTTGCTGGAGCAAAACTATCCCATAAAATGTTTGTGAATTATTAGCAAAGAGGGTTTTTGTTGTTTGGTAAGGTTACATAATTTATACATGACTGATGATTTATAGCTGTTTGGAAAACTAATTAAACAGTTACTAATTACAACTGAAATATTTCAAAATGTCTTCAGAACTAAACAAAAGAACAGGAAAAAATATTTTCAACAGTAATAAGTCTCTTCCTCTTCTGACAGGTTGTTTTTCTGATTACCTCCCCCTTGACTCAACCTTCCATATGCTGTAGACTCATGTTTGTACAGGTGCTGGTCATAAAATTAGAATATCATGAAAAAGTAGATTGATTTCAGTAATTCCATTTAAAAAGTGAAACTTGTATATTATATTCATACATTACATACAAACTCATATATTTCAGATGTTTATTTTGTTTAATTTTGATGATTACAAATGACAACAAATGAAAATCTCAAATTCATCATATCAGAAAATTAGAATATTGTGAAAAGGTTCAAAATTGATGGCCCCTGGTGCCACACTCTAATCAGCTAATTAACTCAAACCACCTGCAAAAGCCTTTAAATGGTCTTTCAGTCTAGTTCTATAGGCTACACAATCATGGGGAAGACTGCTGACTTGACAGTTGTCCAAAAGACGACCATCGACACCTTGCACAAGGAGGGCAAGACACAAAAGGTCATCGCTAAAGAGGCTGGCTGTTCACAGAGCTCAGTGTCCAAGCACATTAATAGAGAGGCGAAGGGAAGGAAAAGATGTGGTCGAAAAAAGTGTACAAGCAAGAGAGATAACCGCACCCTGGAGAGGATTGTGAAACAAAACCCATTCAAAAATGTGGGGGAGATTCACAAAGAGTGGACTGCAGCTGGAGTGAGTGCTTCAAGAACCACCACACACAGACGTATGAAAGACATGGGTTTCTGCTGTCGCATTCCTTGTGTCAAGCCACTCTTGAACCACAGACAGCGTCAGAAGCGTCTTGCCTGGGCTAAAGAGAAACAGGACTGGACTGCTGGTGAGTGGTCCAAAGTCATGTTCTCTGATGAAAGTAAATTTTGCATTTCCTTTGGAAATCAAGGTCCCAGAGTCTGGAGGAAAAGAAGAGAGGCACTTCATCCACGTTGCTTGAAGTCCAGTGTAAAGTTTCCACAGTCAGTGATGGTTTGGGGTGCCATGTCATCTGCTGGTGTTGGTCCATTGTGTTTTCTGAGGTCCAGGGTCAACGCAGCCACATACCAGGAAGTTTTAGAGCACTTCATGCTTCCTGCAGCTGACCAACTTTTTGGAGATGCAGATTTCATTTTCCAACAGGACTTGGCACCTGCACACAGTGCCAAAGCTACCAGTACCTGGTTGAAGGACCATGGTATCCCTGTTCTTAATTGGCCAGCAAACTCTCCTGACCTTAACCCCATAGAAAATCTATGGGGTATTGTGAAGAAGAAGATGCAATACACCAGACCCAACAATTCAGAAGAGCTAAAAGCCACTATTAGAGCAACCTGGGCTATCATAACACCTGAGCAGTGCCACAGACTGATCGACTCCATGCCACGCCGCATTGCTGCAGTAATACAGGCCAAAGGAGGCCCAACTAAATACTGAGTGCTGTACATGCTCATACTTTTCATGTTCATACTTTTCAGTTGGCCAACATTTCTATAAATCCTTTGTTTTTATTGGTCTTCAGTAATATTCTAATTTTCTGATATGATGAATTTGAGATTTTCATTTGTTGTCATTTGTAATCATCAAAATTAAACAAAATAAACATCTGAAATATATGAGTTTGTATGTAATGTATGAATATAATATACAAGTTTCACTTTTTAAATGGAATTACTGAAATCAATCTACTTTTTCATGATATTCTAATTTTATGACCAGCACCTGTATTAGGAGGCTATTGCTCTTTAGCGACCTGTCATCTTTGACTCACCATGACTCACCTCATCGGGCTGTACTGCAAACAAGGTTTTGTGGAAGCAATCATATCATAAACACTGGGTATACTGAAGAGCTAAGGGGGGGAATAGTTAACATCCTGTGTCAAATTGAAATTGTGATGCATAACTTTTACTCAGCCATATTTGTCCAATGGATGTGAAAGCCTGATGCCCGCAGGAATGCTTTGAATTTGAACAGTACTCCAAACACAAGGAAAAATGGAAATGAGAGATTTGTCATGACAAAGGAATACTAGCATTTGTTCATTATAGACCACTCACAAAGTAAAATGTGAAAAAGCCATCAATTATCAAAAAGAAAGAAAAAATAGGCCCCTGTAGTGTAATAGGCCTCGAAAGCCTGGACTGAAAGAAAGAAAAGAAATCAGGAAACCATTGCAAATATAATTACAGTTATTTTCACTATTCATCCATTCGTATTTCTAATATTAGTAATTTTGCCAAACAATAATGGCTTTGCATTCCGGTATAACCTTATTATGCAATTAGGTCATTGGTCACTTTCCATTCTTTGTGTAATATTTTGGATGTTTCGAGGATTATTAAGTGGACAGACTTCTTATATTACTACTCTTTTTTATACATTGTACCATTTGTTTCTTTGTAACATTTTACCTTAAACTTTACTTTAAAATAGTTGCTCATTTTTCTTTTCACATCTTGTTTTTTCTTTTTGTTGGTAATGGTGGTGGGGGTATTTTATGATGTACATCTCTCATCTTTGTTGTTTTATGAAAAGGTGGTACGGAAAGAAAGACTAGAAACTTTACAGATTGCATTTTGCCTGTTAGTTTGTTTCTAAGCCTGTTACTCATTTTGACATTGATGTTTCCATAATTCAGTTTAAATGTAGAGAAACAGAGAGCATTCTGTCAAGCATTAAATCTTGTAAGTTGATTAAAGAATGTATATAATCTACAATTCTTCCTTATTACATACTGTATACTGCATGACTGATGGACTTAGCATTTCCAAATTTGTGATGCTACAAACACAAACTTCAATGTGTCACAATACTTCAATAATCACAAGGTAGTGTATAATTAAAAAGTGAAAGGATAACTGTGAAGTGGTTTCAGGACTAGAAATATAAGAAGAGTAGCATATATTTGTAAGCACCATTGTCTATTTCCAAAATAACTTAAGCTTAGGCGATTTGGTAGAATAGTGTCTGTAAAACAAAACATTTCAGAACCTTAGTCTTAGATAATTTTGACTGTTGAATATGCTTTGATCTAACTTAGGGTGTCTTTCAATTACTTCTTTTCCCCTCCTCCATTTATGATCCTATCACTGTTTTCTTGCCCACATCTTTCTCTCCTGCTAATACTACCACCTACCACTTGTTTAAGCTTCTATTGACCTGCAAATGCCTTCTGGGTTATTTGATAAAGGAGCAGCATAGCAGAGTTCAGAAGCAAAGTGAAGTCATGTGAAGTTTCTCTTTAAATCGATTTCCAATTAAGAATGCTTCCCTATCAGTAACACTACTTTCAATTAAGTTAAAGTGGAGGGAGCTTGAGCCCAGGAGGTACGGCAGATCCTGTAGGGATTATTCATTTCCATATAAATGAGCTGGTAAACGCATACCTGATTTTCAGGATTCATTATTGTCCAAAAGACTACGATAAGTAATGACCGCTTCCCATTTGTACTTGAAATTTATTTTATTCTAAGCTGCTAAAACTCTGTTTGATCTGCGTCTTTTATGCAGAATGTAGATGTGCTTTTCTTTAACAAGAAAATAAGTGATTTATAAACTTTTGCTCCTGGAAAAAAGAAATCCCTTTATAAAAGAGAAAGTAGATGCAACGATTATGCTAAAGACATCTTTCTATTTCTGGGAGTAACCTTTAACTAATTCTAATCAACAAGTCTAAACATAGTAATCACCAGACTATTGCAGAAACACTGACTTTTTTTTTTATCATGAATAGATTTAAAGAATTACATGCAAATGTATATACAACTTTTATTTTTCCCTTTATTGAATATTTTACTCATGTACTGTTTAAAACATTGTTGATTGAAAAAGACAGACCCAGCCATTAAGATAATCAAATTTGTCAATATATGATTTCTGTATCAATTTACATGAATAATAAAAAAAAAGATATATTTTGACGAAATGACATCCGTTGCCATGGTGAACATCCCCTCTTGTGTTGCTTTCAGCTGCTTCTGGTGTTTTTGTATTTGAGTGCAGCCAATGAAACACAAGAGGAGGTCTCTCTGACGTCTTCCACCCTCTCTTGTGCTTCCAGGTTGAAAAGACTAAATCTTTAGTATTATTAAGGTAAATATTTATCAGCTCCCTTTTTCATTTGGCACTAAAAAAAGAGATGCATGTAAATTTTAACCTGCAAAGATCAGTCTTCAGTTGTTCCATGTATCCAATCCAATATGAAAATTTCAATTCAATTCAGTTTATTTATATAGGGCCAATTCACAACACATGTCATCTCAAGGCACTTTTGAGAGATAAATCAACCAGATCATAAAGTCAAATAGATTAAAAGATTTCTAAGGAAGGCCACTAGGTGGCAGCCTAGTGGTTAGAGCATAGAGCTTGGAATCCTGAGGTTTTGAAGTCGAGCCCCACTCCCACAGACTGCCACTCTTGTTCTCTGACAAGACCATGGCGCCCCACGATGGCAGCCCACTGCTCCCCAAGGGGATGGATTAAATGCAGAGGTAAATTTCTCCAATGTTAGATCATTAAAGTTTCGATTAAGTAAAACCAACAGATTGCATCAACTCGTTAACTCAACAGCAGTCCCTCAGACCAAGCATGCTTGTAGCGACAGTAGAAAGGAAAAATCAGTTTTAACAGGAAGAAACCAGCAGAACCAAGCTCAGCGTGAGTGGCCATCTGCTGAGGCTGACTGGGGTTCAAGAAGACAGAAGCAGACATACAGAAAGAAGCAAAGATACAAAAGGCAACAGTCATTGAGCTCCACAGGCGGCCCCATCCAGGAAACACACAGCCAGGCAGACGAGCTCCGAGCCAGTTCCAATGTCAGAGGGTAAAGAGAGCTCATACAGGTAGTCACAGTCAGAGAAACAGGACTACACTAAAAAAGGCCAAGCTCCAACTACATCTACAAAGACTTTGATGGCAACCGAGTCCATACTTTCATGTGCTCTTGTCAAGAATGTACTTGGCGAGAACATGAGTCCTTACTCACGTTCTTGTTAATTGAGAAACGGCCTAAGCCTATTGCAGCATAATTTTTGAGATAGCTCAGGATAACCTGAGCCACTCTAACTATACTCAAAGAGGAATGTTTTAAACCTACCCTTGAAAGTAGACACGGTGTCTGTCTCAAGGACTAAAACTGGTAGTTGGTTCCAAAGGAGAGGAGCCTGATAACTAAAAGATCTGCCTCCCATTCTACTTTTAGGATTCCAGGAACCACTAGTAAACCTGCAGATTGAGAGCGAAGTGTTCTGTTAGGAACATAAAGAACAATCATATCTCTGATATCAGATGGAGCTTTGCCATTTAAAGCTTTATATGTGAGAAGGAGGATTTTAAATTCTATTCTGGATTTAACAGGAAGCCAATAAAGAGAAGCTAGGATAGGAGAGATATGATCTCTCTTTTTAATTTTCATCAGAACTCTGGCTGCAGCATTTTGGATCAGCTGAAGGGTTTTAACTAGTAAAGAATTACAATATTCCAACCTTGAAATAACAAATGCATGGACCAGTTTCTCAGCATCACACCTGGACAGGAGATTTCAATTTTTTGCAATATTCAACAGATGGAAGAGGGAAATTCTAGAAACTTCTTAGATACAGATGTAGCTCTGTGTCAGCATAACAGTGGAAATTAAGCTATGTTGTCTAATGACTCTACCGATTGGGAGCACATATGTAGAAAAGAGAATTGGTCCTAGCACAGATCCTTGTGGTACTCCACAAGTTATCCTGAAGCATGAAGAAGATTTATCATTAACATGAACAAACTGTAATCGGTCAGACCCATATGATTTAAACTAGCCTAGTGGTGTGACTTTAATTTCTACAAAATGTGCAAGTCTTTCTAAAAGAATATTATGGTCAACTTTATCAAATGCAGCGCTGAGATCTAACAGTACAAGTAAAAATACAAGTCCTTTATCTGAGGCCATGAGAATATCATTAATGACTTTCCCTAGAGCTGTTTCAGTGCTATGATGAGCTCTAAAGCTAGACTGAAAGTCTTCAAAAAATTCATTACAGTGTAAGTGGTCACAAACTTGTTTGGAAACTACTTTCTCAACAACATTAGATAGGAAAGGAAGATTGGATATAGCTCTATAATTGACCAAATCATCTAGGTCAATGCATGCTTTCTTTCGTAAAGGTTTAATTACAGCTAGCTTAAAAACCTGAGGTACATATCCCTGTAACAGGGATAGGATAATTACATCTAGACTGCAGATGGAGATCAGACGGAATACTTCCTTAAATAATATGATTGAAACTGGATCTAACATACAAGGCTTAGATGAAAACAGCAGTTTTGCTAACTCTGAAAGTTCAACTGGATTTTTTTTAATAGAATCAATCTTATTTATAAAGAATCCTATAAAATCATTATTGCCAGGAGCAGTGGGGATTGTGGGCTTAACAGAGCTATGGCTCTGGGTCAGTCTGGCAACTGTATCAAAAAGATATCAAGGATTATTAATGTGTTGCTCTTGCTTTACGAATGGTCATCTTAAACAGCAGTAATTTATTTTTCAAGACTAGGTAGGATTCTTGAAGGCATGTAGAATAGCATTTTCTCTCTTACTGATTTTGCTTCAGAGTACGCAGCTCTGCATAAAATCAAATTTCTTTTTTTAAATTTTTTCTTTTTTTTAAGTGGCTATGTTATCTAGCTAAGGCATTATATATAAAGAGAACTAGCAACCCTATCAAAAAAAAATTGTTGAAGGAGAATAAAATAAACTTTTGCCCTTTGCAGCACTGCTCAGTGACAGAGAGAAGAGAGAAAGTGAAACAGATTCTTTAAAACTGCATTATCTGATAATTATCTGCTAAAGTGAAACCTTCTTTTGGGGAAGGAGAACTCTGTTAAAGTAATACTGAAGGTTATTAAAAAGTGGTAAGAGAGGCCAGGGCTGGGAGCAAATACTGTTATTTCTTTACATTCAATGCCATATCTCAGCACAAGGTCTAAAGTATGAAGATATGAGAATGTGTTGGATTGTTCGCATTTTGAACTAGGCCAATTGCATCTAGGATAGCATTAAATGAATATGCTATGTCGAATCAGACTAGGTTTTGCTATTAAAAAGACAATACGTACATATTTACAACCTCCCCCTGGCCATAGAAGAGGGCCGGTGACAGAGGGAAGCCCTGCTGGAGTCCAACATGCACCGGTAGACAGGTTTGACTTAATGCTTGCAACTAGGACAAAAACTCTTGCTCCGCTTGTACAGAGACCAGATGGAGCCTTGTCAAGGGCCACCAACTCAATACCCCTGCCTTCTAAGCCTTCGCCTTCTCTAAGTCCACATGTGGACCAGTTAGGCAAACCTCCATGACCCATCAAGCGCCCTACAGATTGTGTGGAGCTGGTCCAGTGTTCCACAGTCAGGACAAAAACCTAACTGCACCTGCTGAAGCCGAGCTTCTACAGTCAGCCTGGAATAACATAATGTTATAAACAAAAAAAGTAATATATCAAATGCTCTGTTAAATAAAGTTATTCATGCTAGATGACTTTCATAAAACCAAGGATTAATTTCCAAGTCTCTTGCATTGAATGCAAAGGCTTATACAACACCACAGAAAGAATGAATGATAGGAAAAAATATATTATAAATCTCTAAACCTATTTGCCTCCACTGTTCATTTTTAGGTTAATAGTTGTTCATTTGAGAAAAATATAAGGTAACATTCTAAATTATACAATTATATATTAGTTTAGGTAAAAGCAGTTGTTTGGAAATGTGTAATTATGAATCATTGAATCTTTTATAGACCTCTTTGGTCCTAGAAAAAAGTGCAGACCTGCATTTAGCATGATTATGTGGCTTGATGTAGCCACACCTGTAGGGCTGGCTTTGCCTTTGTGGAATGGATTAAGCCAGGATTCACTCCTCACATTTGGCCAAGCCTAGCTTCATCTCCTGTCTTGAAAATTCTGATTTCAGCTTTTGTAAAACAGGCCTCAGGTGTTTTCTGTGTATGAATTATTTGGATCAGAGTTGGAAACAAAGTAAAAAAGACCAAAACAAGAATCTTAAACAACGTATCAGCCGATTGTGGACAATGGGTTGAAATGCTGCGGAAATGAATGATTTCACAGTATACTCAAAAAGTCCTGCAATTACAAAAATATGACTAGCAGGTTCAAAAACTAAAGGAATTGTTTCCCTTTATCCCAATAGCAATTTAGGAAATATTACTTTAATGTTTTTAACAATTTTTTTTTTTATTTTCTAATCATTCCGTAGTAGATTAAACATTTTGATAGACAACTCTTAGAGCTCTCATCTCTGTCCAGATTGAGTTGAAGCTTTTGAGGCTGAAACTTGGTCCATGTTTTCCTACAGCAGCCTGAATTAATGCAACTCCAGCAAAGATAATAAGGCACAAAGTACTGAAAGAAGGACTTGTTTGTCAAAAAAATAAATGTTAAAAAGCAATAGTACTGTTGCAGTGAGTTGAACTTAGTTACCTGCTGTCATCTTACACCACATAAATGCTGGCTCCGAGGTAACTTTAAACATCAAGCAGACATACAGGATGGCTTCCGGTGTATAATATTACAGAGAAGTAAGTGAGATATTGTGCACACCGTTACCAATAAAACCTTTTTGTCGTTTTCTCTCAAACCAAGGACTTTAATTAAGGATATTTAGCACATTCACCTGCTATATTATTTAATGCTTTCTTTATTAATTTGTTTTATTTTATACTAAAAAAGGCGTGCCTGTTATGTTTCAACAGTCACTTATTTTGCTTGGAATGTTCCCCTTTGCCCATGAGACCAGCCAGCCCAATAAAATGTTTCAGTTCTCCTGATTAGCAACTCTTGACCTGCCTCTTACATTATAAGAAATGAGAACAACTTAAGTTTACATGATAGTCAGTCCAGTTCTCAATACATCTACTAGGACAATGGTTTTCATACTTAGTTCTTGGCATCCATTGTTCTGCAAGTTGTAGGTATTTCCCTGCCTCCACACACCTGACTTTAATTAATAGATGATTAGCACGTCCCTGCAGTCTGTGGAAGCTGCTGAGGTGGTGCAATCATGTTAGCCAGGTGTGCAGGAGTACACATCTAAAACACGCAGGACAGAGGTTCCTGAGGACTGATTTTGAAGACAACTGCACAAGGATATATTCCACTCTCAAATAGGTTTTACACAATTACATGCTAGAAATACGTGCTATACTTTTGAAGGTATGTTTTTAACATGCCTAATCTTAACAACTTCAACATTGTTTTAAACTGAATGAATGATTACAGATGAAATACAAATAAACAAAGCAAGTGCAAGTGAAAGCTCTTCCTCTAGCTAAAGGGAAACCTACATATCTATAGATAGGTTGATATTATTTTATGTGTCCACCCTCCACTAGTGTGAGTCATTTTCTGAGGTCTGTCACTGAAAGCGTTTTTTTTTTTTTATTTACCCACTGGCTAGGAATTTAAGCTGAGCGTGACAAAAAGATGTCTGACTTCTGGTCAAACTCTGCTTATTAATTCTGCAATTTTAAGGCTTCTCTGTGCACTAAGCTGACGTACACATGTGTAAGAGTGCTGCCTCCACAAAAACAGTAATTTGATAAGTTAGCCCTAAATGAAAGGCCCCTGGGCTATTAACCTCATGTACAATTTACAATGAGGGTTAGTGCATTTTGTATGCCACATAATGAACAAGTGATTAAACTGAAGATGGCCAGAACAGCAGAGTAAAATTAAATCATTTCATCTATTTATTTGCAAGATTTGGAATTAGAAATACAAATATTTACATGATCATTTTACAATGTGTACATATACTGTACACATGTGGACAAAATTGTTGATATCCCAATTTTGATTAAAGAAAAACCTACAATGTTCATAGGAATAACAAATAAATTGTCAAAGAAATTAACCCAAAAAAAGATAGATATTGATCTTCAACCATGCCTCAACAGAATGATTTTTAAAGATAAACTTCCGAAACAGGCCTGTACAAAAATTTAAGTACCCTTAATATTTTTTTGCTTAACATTTTAAGGTAATCAAATGATTTCTGTAACTTTCATTGAGATTACTGAAACTGACAGCAGGTATTTTTGGACCAGTCCTCATAAACACAAATGGCTGGATTTGTCTTAGGTTTGAAGGGTGCCTTTTACAGATTGCTTCTTTCAGCCCTTTCCAAAGATGCCCAACAAGATTTAATTCAGGGTAAATATAAGGCCATGTCAGAATAGTCAAAAGTTGTCATCTTTACTTTTCTTGGGTGTTTTTAGCTGTATGTTTGGGTCAAGAACCATGGCCTACAACTGAGACCAAGCTTTCTGATAGTGGGTAGAAGATTTCTCTCTAGAATCACTTGATAGACATTAGATAGTCTACAGATATTCAAGACACCCCATGCCTGATAAAGCAAAGTAGCCCCAGATCATAACAGATCATCCTCCATTTTTCACAGTAGGAGCAGTGTTCTTTTCTTGAGATGATTATTTTTTCCATCATTGAGCATAGAACTGGTCATCTTGGCAAAAAGTTATTTTTTTTGCCTCATCTATCCATAGGACATTTTCCTAAAGCATTTGTGTCTTATCATTATGTGGTTTGGCAAATCCCAGTCTTGCTTTATTTATAATTTGTTTTCAACAATGGGTGTCCTCCTTAGTTGTCAACCATTAAGTCCACTTTCGATTAAACAATAACTGATACTGTGATCTGAGACTGATGTTCCTTGAGCTCTAAGTTCATCTCTAGAAGTTTTCTGGGTTTATGTTACCACTTGTAATACATGTCTTCTGGTTTTATCATTAATTGTACTCCAGCAACCACATCGAGGGAGTTTGGCTACAGTCCTCTGGATGTTACATTTCTGAATATTATATTATATATCATCGCAGGAGCATCAAGCTGCTTGGAGATGGTTTTAAAGCCTTTATCTTTAACATGCTTGTTAACTGTCTAATCTTGTGAGACAATTCTATAATCTCCTCTGCTCTACAATATGCACGATTATGTATTTAATTTCAGTAAAATCCATGATGCTGCATTGCATATATTATTGTTGGGTGCATGCAAGGGCTTGGAGTTCCTTTAACTTGTTTCCTAAAAATCTTGTATTGCTTGTAATGATTGATAGAGGAGATGGCTTTAATGCCCTGCTCCTCTCTCCTCCTTGTTCCTGCTCTGCATCTTGGGCACCTCCTTTACTGTTTGGTATGTTTATGCATCTTAACAAGTGTCCAAATGGGGAAGAAATATCAGTAGAAATCCTTCTAGTTTCACAGCTTTCAACACCAGAAGAAAAAAGGCTGAATCTGGCGAAGCAGGTGGTAAGCATGAGCACTGATGAGAAGGGGCAGAGCAGCACAGGTGGAAATGATGAGGGATAATAATGCCAGAAGCACAGCTGAATGTAAACAAACTGGTTCCTTTGCCAGAGTCATGACTTGTCTGGAGAACCAGTAAATCTGAGCAAAAGTAAAGGTGAAAAGGATGAAGAATCCGATCAATGAGTAAGCTTTCTGACTGCATACCTGAAATCTATTACTGTGATCATTGAAGGAGAGAGAAGTATTCATACCCCAAAGATAGCCAAGATTATTTATATATACACTGAGGAAAATCCATGTGAATGTTATTTACAGATGAAGGTAAAGTGAATAAAGTGAGACTTTAGAGCAGGGGTCTTTGATGTTTTCCAGGCCAAGGACCCCCAAACTGATGGTGAGATGGAGCGGGGACCCCCTAATTATATATATTGTATGAAATTGTGTTATATCAAACTGGTAGTAATGTAACGAAAGTATTTTCGCCATGGGATTTTTAAAGTGTTTCTGATTCTGATTCCTGGTTGATGGGACAGGTGTGAATGAAACGGCGCCAAGCTTGAAAGAGCTCCTGTGTGTCGTTGAATGTGTGCATTGATGACTGAAAGACATCTTCTGCCTCTTGTAAACAGATAAATGGAGGCAAAAGATGTCTACAACTGTGTGTTGAATTCATGTTAATGTGGATTTAAAGACATTTCAATTAGTGGAAAAAACTGCAGGGGGGAATATAAAAAATAAAAAGTCTTATCAACCAAAACTTTCGCGACCCCTATGCAGTACCTCCGTGGACCCCCTAGGGGTCGCAGACCCTCTGTTGAAGACCTATGCTTTACAGTGATTAAGACAATAATAAAGTTCATTTTAATCCTCTGTGGTATAACTGTAACATGGTTATGGATGTACTTATTTACACTTTGAATACCTAGTTTTTGCTCAGGTCTGTGTAACTAGAACATGTACGTGATTGATTTGATGTATCCAGAAGTGAAGGAAGATTGTTACTATATATATATATATATATATATATATATATATAATGGACATGACACTTCACAGGTCATGAACAATGTGACAAAAAGATGTCACCAAATTTCTTTAAATCTTGGTTAAGAAATGTCCTTTTATCTCTATCCCATTTAAAATACTGATTATGTTTTGTAGTTGCATTCTTTTTTTTTCAAATCCTTCTGCATCTTAATTTTTTTGTGGGAGTGATGGGGTGTGTGCCTCCTGTCTACTGAATACTGATGAGTGGATGAACAGCTGCGGATGTTGTCATCAGCAGATTTGCTGCTCAAGGCACATGGCAGAAATGCCTCGAGTTAGACTGACATTTGATTTCAACAAGCCTTATCACAACAAAGGAAAGCTTCTATATGGATTTATGGTCATGTTTGGGGTATGTTTTGTAGTAGCCAATAAAAATACAGTTTTGAACTTTTATGCACAATTTTTCGTTATAACTTTAATCAGAATTTTTCTTTATTCTTTGCTGAAAAAGTAGATAAGACCGGCAAAGACAAGACCTTGCAAATGTATTTGCATCCTCTACTTTTTCATGTTTTGGTACACCAAATGTCAAGCCCATTTGTAGCCCATACCTTTAAGAGGGATACTGACATATATTTTTTAAAGTGTATTTCTGTGGTGGCTGAGGGTAGCAAAAGAAAAGTTGTTGTTTCAGAAAAACAGAGTGAAGAAAAGTGAAAACATGTTACAAGTGCAAAACACACTGTGAATACATAAATGATGCTAACACAAAGCATATGCAAAAGTAAAATACTGCAAGAAGCAAAAACAGCTGCAAGTTAAACAAAGTGGCAAACTAGAGCAAATGATAAAAGTGCTCCAGAACACTATGGGGAGATAATCATCCACTCATGTGGGACAGAAGCATAGACATTACTACAAATTAATGTCTATGAACAAGACCCTTAGCTAAAAACATAAATGGGATGCCATCCAGAGGACATCTGGAGAGTATAAAGAAAAGGTAATTTTCCTTTAAATCTTTTTCAACCACTTAATCTTTCGTAGCATCCCATTTTACTAAAGGTCTGGTCCCAAATGACTTTATAATCCATAGTGGCCTAGACCACATTCATTACATTCATTGCCTTTTGTGCATTCTGTCTTGTCCACCTTCTTCGCTCTTGTTTTTTAGACACTCTTCTGCTCGTTTCCGCCGTTTTGCCTTACTCTTCTACCAGTCTTCCCAATTCTCTTTGTTCTGATTAGCTTTTTTCTATCAGATTTTTTTTAGCTATTTTTCTATGTTCTGAGTAGACAGAAATACCTAAAGCTAAAAGTCTGTGTTACCAAATCACTATAATATGGTAAATGGCCTGTACAGAGGACTCCAAAGCTCCAATTAATCATTCACCAATTCATGCACACTGTCATGCACTGATAATAAGTTAGGCAAACATCTCTTAACTACTATAAAAAAATAAATCTTGTTGACATTGTATGCAGCATTTTGTTATGATCTCTCTCTCTGACTCACTCACTCACTCACTCACTCACTCACTCACTCACTCACTCACTCACTCACTCACTCACTCACTCATACTGCACCTATCCCTGTGTTCTTTTTTGCTGTTTTAGTTAATAAAACATTAAAAAAATCACTTATTTTAAGAAAAAATTACTTATCTAGATTTTGATTTTTTTACAGTGTGTCTGGTAGGGGATTCACGCCTGTTTTCAAGGAAATGCTTTTGATATCTATATTTGTGTCCGGCTAGAGGTGGCTGTTTTGGGGGATTCATTTGGGGGCTTATGGGAGATTAGAGGCTCTCGAGGCTAAAATCTAACCTCAGTGGAGGTTTGGGGCTGTGTCATCTAGGTGCTACTCTTATTGACTGGCCCCAAGTGGACTTTTCATTTCTTTTGGCCTTTTCTTTGCCCGTGGGTCTTAACCAGGGTCATTCAGTTCAAGCAGTTCCTGGCCACTCATTAAATGAGTGGCCCAGCCAGGTTACCTGTCTCCTCCCTGGAATGAACGGGAACACCTTCTGGGTGAAATGGTTGGTTGCTGGAGTATTAATATTTGGACCTGGGAGTATGGGGTGTAAGTCTGTGTAACCCAAAGATTATTGTGTATCTGTTAATTTTAAGTGTTGGGTAAAACGTCTGAGTGTATACAGATAGAGATGGGAATGTGCGAATGGAAATGTAAAAACATGTGGCCTTTTTCTTTGTTTTGTTAGGATGGGTCTCAGTCTGCATCCTTTTCTAAATAGGTACTGAAAACAATTTCATTTACCTAATAATTTAATAGTAAAGTATGAAATGTATTGAAAATAGATTTAATTTCATTGTAGCTTAGAGGTATTTCTGTGCCATCAAATGTTATAGTAGAACAAAGTTATATAATTTTAGCAATTGTAATAATAGTGCTGCAATTGCATTGATCAATCAAAAAGATAATACAGAATAGTTCAGTGTATGGTTGAAAAACACTATGGCGCATTTAATACACTACATACTTTCACTGGCCAATTTTTTATTTATTTCATAAATCACATTACCAGTAAATCCAATAACTAATTATTTCCTAATAGGCTGAGACAAGGAGAATGAATCTTGGTTAATAAGAGCATGTTAAGGATATGACTGAGTCACACATTTGTGGATAATTGTTTTCCTGCAGGGCCTCAAAGTTTCATTTTGCCAAGAGACAAACAAGGCTTTTGTTTGCTGGCATAGCAACAAGTTCTAATGTTGGTCAATTAATGAAAGGTGACGTCAACACTGCATTCTCCTGGGACATTTCCCACAGGACCCGGAGGTGGGTGGAGAAGGAAGTGTGAAGCAAGGAGTGGCAGAAAACATTTATTTGAAAAAAGTATGCTAAGCAGAGAAGATACAGATGTATTGAAGAGGAAATCATTTCTGCGTTTGATGGTAGATGTATATTGGGACAGAGTGCAATGCAAAAGCACTTACATAAATTAAAAAAGAATAATTAATAATCCATCAGAAAGCTTATTGGTTTTTTTTAAGTTATGAGATGGCTCATAGTTGCTGCATGATTCTGAAGCGAAAAGAAAAAATGTCAGCAAATAGCTATTTCTAAGTAATTGAAATGTTGGAGTCTTCACTTCACCAGATCTTTGACCTTTTCCGTGCACCTTGGAAAATCGTGTTAGAAGCTTTTGGATCTCTTGGCTAAATATTTTTTTCTTGGACTTTTGCTTAAGGATACAACACAATAAAATGCAACTTTATGAAGCACTAAAATCTCTCAATTTTAAATAGGATTATATTGTAGCAACTTTTTTAAGACATACTTAAAATCTAATTTTTTTCAGACTAGCAATTAAATGCTTGACAAGTTGTTTTTTTTGGGAAATACTTGGGATGATAATATAGCATACTCTGCTTTATGCTCCATAGAGTTTATCCAGCCATATCATGATTTGAGCTTTGTTTTGTTCAAATGAGACAGTTCTATCCAGGCATACTTCATTGCACCAATTTAATTTCAAAATCTGAACAGATTATAGAAGATTATAGAAGAGTGTGCACAGCAAACACACTAAGCCATGCCCAAGACAGAAGACAAAAATATTTCTTAGCTGATTTCTATTCTAACATATCAGGCAGTAATCAATTTATTCAGCTCACCTTTGTCTACATATTGTTTTTGCTGTCTTTCACATGAGTTCTGCTCTGTTTGAGCTCTTTCCGGCCTACCAGATAATGAATAGCTGTCCTGTGTTTAGATTTCCAGCACTCCTCCCTTGCCATTTTTTGATCTCTCAGGTATTACTCTGCCTCTGCCCTCTGAATTTTCTTGTATGATCTGGTCCCTGTCAGGCAATACATTTATCTCTGCTTTTTGGACCACAGACACAGATTTCGACCTTTGGTCTTAGCTTGTTCATTTTCAACTCACTACCTTTCTTTCTGTGTTTCTCTGTGCTCCCTTTTTATCATGCCTTGGCCAACTGTACAGGATTTTTCATTAGACAAATGGGGCAGAGAAAGCATCCTGGAAATTTCCTGTAAAGATTCTGAGGTTCAGTCATTCAGAGGCCAACTAGATGATTTATAATCCCCCAAAATTAGTGATACTCTGAGCTTGACTCAGTCTTCATCTATTCAGACACTAACTTGTTCTCCATTCCAGTAGCTCATAGCAAAACATTCACATTTTAAATAGATGCTTAAAAATGTGTTTTTGTTTGGTTAAGTTATATACTTCCTCTGTACCAGACTTCAGAAAATAAGAGCATTTCTGTATATTTTATCATATAATTGCACTGCAGGTCCAAGTTTTTAATAAGATAAATTTTGATAAATAAAAGTTTTAATAGAAAAAAAGGATTTTTTTTTTTTTTACAGTGCATCGAAAAATATTTATATTGCATCAAAAAATAATCACAGCACGGTTCCTCACATTTGAAATGTTTTGGCCTTATTTAAAACGAAGTTAATCCTTTTCCTTAAAATTCTACACACAAAACCACATTGGGATAACATAAAAAATGCGTTTTCTGAGATCGCTGTGAAATTTTATTTAAAATAGAAAGCCAAGAAATTCTGTTTATATAAATATTCACTGTCTTTGCTTAAAACTCTGTTGATCCAATTTTAGCAGCTTTTGAATATCATGCCTTAAACTTAGCATATCTTTCTTAGGCACATTTAACTTATCCCTCATTGCAGTAGATGTCAAGCTCCATTACAATGGATGTGAGGTGTCTTTGCACAGATATTTTCAGATATTCTCTTGTGTTTTTCAGTCAGATGCAAGCCTTGACCACACCCTAGGACATTAACAGATTGATTTGAAGCCACTCTTTGGCTCATGGCTTTGTGCTTTGACTCAATGCCCCAGTTTAAGGTCAAGAGTGTTCTGGAGCAGGTTTTCATCTAGGATATCTAATTTCAAATCCCCTTTTGTTAAAACGAGAGTGAAAATTAGAATTCGTCTTGTATGCATGGGAGATAATGTAGATTTTACTTTAGCATAATTAGCAGTACATCATGGTTTGTTTACCAGTCTCCTACAAAACAGGTAGAAGAGTTACACAAGCACCAACACATAATGACTGTTTGCAGATGAGTCCCTGATTGTTTAAATCAGTCTTCTTGCTTGTATAGAGACAGGAGTGGTGATAGCAAGACAGGCCAATTTTAGCATCCTTTTAGTATCAACAAATATACAGGAGGATGTCCAAAAATGTTGAAAGCTCACTCTTAAGGAGTCCATCATTCAGAAAACCAGGGCACTTTCACACTCCAGGTTTACCGTCACCAACACACGTTTTATAATGGAAAAAGGCAGATTATATATATATATATATATACATATATATATACACGTATATATATATGTATATATATATATTTTTTTTATTCATTTTTTTTTTTTTTTTTACAAAGGCACTTGGTTAATAGAAATACTGCTACAGCGTGAACAAAAGCAAGGGCTGACACTTGACAGCCAGAATGAACCCAGTTTGCTAAACCAAGGCTCATCTGGCGTAACGGGAAGGTGGAAAAGCAGGGCAGACAGGATGGGCAGGACACAGACAACAGGCAGGAGTCAGACAGATAACAGGCTGTGGCACCACAGACAATCTGGCAAACACATACTGAAACCTGTCCTCCATATACCACATACTGGGAGCTTGATAAGGGACAGCTGAAGTGGATTTGTGGATCACATGACTGAACAAAACATAAAGCTCAGCGAGGGCAACTAGTGGGGACAGGCAGGATGACATGGGCTGCAGCTTTCTAAAGTCATTAAAGGTTTGATTTGTAAAGACAGTTGGAGGCTGCAGAGGGGGAAGAGATGACATGTCAACACGGATGACGCCAATGTTTGACTGTAGAGCCTATTAGAAACACTATACCACTAGCTGCTTGGACAAAATTAGATGTTGCTTTTTTTCTTTTATGAAACTTAAAAAAAATAACAGATTCAGCTTTCTATCGTCTACTGTATTTTTGTATAATCAAGTCAGTAAGGATTGTTAAAAGAATGCCATAGCAGAAAGGTAATCCAAGTTGCTGATGAAGAAATTAATTAAAAGAAAAACTACTTTTCATATTTAATAGAGCTGAAATACACTGGGACAAGCAGGGACATGCTGATGGTTATACATGAAGCTGTCTCAGCGGCATATGTTGATTGACTATGTGCCCCTGCATTCATCAGGCTATAAACACTTGTGAGATTTCATTAGACGTCATGAATATGTTTACACGCTGATCCGACCATTGCTGTTTTTAGACTGTTGCTTCGAGTGTTTAATGTATTTGGATACAATGAACTGTCACTCACTGTGTAACACTGTTTTAGCAGTTGTCAGTTTACTTGCCTCCAAACCGTTCCTTTCACTTGATGAAACATAATCGTTAGCGATCCAATATAATCAGAGCAAGGGAGTGTCAGGCTGAAGATAACACACTTCCTCTGATGCATTACTGTCCTTGGATAGCATGGACAAGTTCAACGAATCTCATGAATAAATAAGCAGATTAATGGATGAGAAATGCTTCTATAAAAGGTTAACAGACTATAAAAAATAGGATAAAAAACATCAGTTGTGCTTGGTTTGCTAATGGGCCACTCTAACCCGCAATAGCGCAACACACTACACAACATTTGCCTTCAGATGGCCATGTTATGTTTGACCAAAGAGATGAAAACTTTTAATTTTATCTCAATTATAAATGCATTTTGCACAAGCAAAACCCATCTGATCCTAAATATTTAGCATGCTTTACTGCTTAAATCAGTAATTGCTTGAATCAATATAGGCATTAAAACATCTACCAGTTAAATTAGCAATTGCTCTTATTTATCTGAAATGTGATATTCCGTTAGGAACATAACGTTCCATGATATGTAAATCACAGAACGTTATGTTCTGAGATGTTAATTACTGTAGATCCAGATGTAAATACGAGAAGATAAAATCTGAAATGCTAATTGATTGTCCCTTCATTAAATTTCCACATTAACTTGGTGGAAGTTCAGTGTACTAACATGATTACGGGGACAATCTTTTCAAAACTTTAGCTTTCGACAGCCTTAGCTGGACAGCCTTACAACTAAAGCAAATTGGTCATGGGTAAGGGGTCAGACGAAGACAAATTCAAAGATTTCAATGAAGTTCCTTATTCTAAAAAAACATTAAAATGAACATTCTTTTTGGAGCAAATTACTGTTTTCCACCACCAGATTGGATGTGGTGAATCCACTTATAATGGACTCTATATCCACAGAAAAGAATAGGAATAAAAAAAGACTCTATTCTGTAAAGTTTTCTTTAAACTTAATAATGCATTTCCTCCCAACAATCTTGAAAGAGAGTTCGGACTAAACTATTCAGAGACTGTTAGAGAATAGAAATGGTCTCGACAAATCTGTTGACAATAGAAACTTATAAGTAGGATAATGAGGCTAGAAATTTGATAGGACTCATAAAATTGGAAACTGACATCATAGAATGTAGCTATACTCAATATTTTGGATGGTCTTCTAAAACAAAGCGAGACAATCCCTCTCAAACTTATCTATAACTTGTATGGAGTGCTTACAATCTTTTTTTCCAAAGACACATATTGTAGAATGGTATGAATATTGGATGAACTGGTGCAGAAAATATTACAATTTATGTTAAGGCATGGCATAATAGTAGAAATATTGACAGTAAAAGGTCATGGGTCTAAATATTCACCGGAATATATGTAATTATATATATATATTCCGGGGAAAATGGAAAAATTAAGATACAAGGTCAATGTGTAGGGATGATTACAAATCATAGCATTGTTAGTTTGTTGTTATAACATTTCATTTAAATATGGAAAGGGATGTGTTTAAAAAACATTTGGGTTATTTAAAATAAAAGCATTCTTCAGAAACCTGATTTATGAGGTAGGGCCTATAGTGGATCAATTGCTGCACTGTTACCGTGCAGCAAATAGGTCCAAGGTTTAAACCCTGGCCTGGGGTCTTTCCTCATTAAATTGGGATTGCTTGTTCTGGATACCCTGGCTTTTTCCCACTGTACAAAACAGATTTTTTTTTTCTAAACTTCTTTTAGAAATGTACTAGCCCTTTGATTGACTGGGAAATAACTGGAGATGGGCACCTGTCCTCCCAGAATCCTACAAAATGACCCGGTTCTGATGATGGATCTATTGACTTTGGAAGTTGTTTTTCCTGCAAGTGTTCCATTTTCTTTAACTTTAACCAAGCATATATCTCTCAGATATAAACAGCTATGCTTTATTTTTTTTTTTTACCACCTTTAACATCGAACTTAAAATTAAGACACAGGCCCTTTACCCTGAGCCAGTATAAAAAATGCAAGGTTTAGTGCATTGATGCCTAAACCCAGTAAGAGTGCTAAAGTGAGTACATTATCCAAAACAGTCCAGAAAAGGGTAAATCAGTAATACCAGTTTCTAACCTATTCTAAATTGTACTGTGATTTTAAACCATAACTTGAGCACTTGACTTCTTGAGGGCTTAAAGTGTATGCCAAAAAGAAATTGTTGCAGCTGAATGACAGAAAGACAAATGAGGTCAATTATGAAGTCGTTAATCTTGGAGCTTAATTAGATCAAGAGTGACGGAAACCTGGAGTCAATCAAGCTTTATATTATCTTTCCAAGCAAACCTGGTCAGGCATCACTCAGGCCCTGTCCACACGAAGACGAACCCTGGCCTAAACGCACAAATTTTTCACCAAACCAGCCTCTCATCCACACGAAGCCGGCGTTTCGGGGGTCTGTAAACGATCTTTTTTTTATTCAGCCTTCAGAGTGGGAAGATTTCGAAACGCCGTTTTCGCGTTTCCATCTTTACGCCCTAACCGCATATTTTTTTTTTTTACACGCATGCGTCTGCTCTTGTATATCTCCTCCCACACTTGGAAAAAAAAAAGCAAATCCTAATTATAAGCTTATCCCTGCAAAATCAAATTAGTTTGTAAATCTAAACCATGAGTAACACTTCTTTTATTATTGCCTTTCGCAGGGAAACTGGAATTTAAGGTTGTGTAGCCTTCAGTAAAAGAAAAAAAACAAGGTAGGGGATCTGAACTCATTCCTTATTGCAGAAGAGACGTACCTGTTCTTTTAGGTACTCTGACTTTTTGCACTTTATGAATTCCCCTCAGAGATCTTTTTCAGCCTCCCTGTGACCCAGACCTGCCTCTGTAGATCAATAGAACGGCATGGGGTGAGATTTTTAATTGAGCGTTCCTGAAGGGCAGGGAATGTTTTAATGAGACCTGGTCCTGTTTTCATCCTGACCTTTGAGGTTCTTCTCTACAGGCGTCCATCCTCTAACTTTAAAAGAATATATGGACTTGTAGGGTTACCCCAGAGGTTTTTACCGCACCACAATTCTCAGCAGAGGTTGACATTTTAAACTCAAATTCAATATGTACAGACGTTTTTTATGATTAAATAATGGATGGCTCGATGTAAGTTTTATCAGTGTTAAATGGAACAGGATCTTGGTCTAATAAATTATCTAAAAACTAGAATGTGTCCATTATTTTTTTCTTAGGTGGGCTCTGGCACTTAACATCAAAATTAACTTTTCTCAGAAAGTATTCCTTGTTTTTAAAAGCCTTGATAAACTTAAAACTTGAAGCAATATATTTTAAATGATCAGTATAATCATGACTGTTGCAACCCTTAAGTTGTATTTCTTTCATAAAGAAAAAGGTACAAACACCTGTAATGTTTTCTTGAAGCCTTTAAAGATCTGTTAAGAAAAAAAATTAAATTAAATAAACCAGAAAAAAACAAAATAATGACATCCATCCATTTTCTGACACGTGTATCCCTGCTGGGGTCGCAAGGGGTGCTGATGCTGTCAATGGGCGAGAGGCAGGGTACACCCTGGAAAGGTCTAAACTAGAACAACTGCTTGAAATTATATTATAATTTCTTATAATAAATTTAGGATATCAATTTTACGTTATGCCACTGCCCTTGTGTCGTTACTTAAATGTGGACCATCACAGGTTTCTGATCGCCTGGTTAAAGCATGTGGTTGCACGTTCAGGACATGCATCCTCCAATCGCTGAGGATGCATTTTAAGCTTAAACATGTATGTACATGTATTATAATCAAAACTACAGGTATTTTTGACAAGTTATTTTATGCATACTCTAAAGGTTTTCTTATATAAAACCCTTAAAATTGCAGAACTCCATTTAGGACCAAGACTAAATGTAATAACGTGGCTTCAAACTAATCTTTGGGCAGCAACACTCATTGTGCCATAATTTGATAAAGGGTCTAGAAAATAATAATCCTTAAAAGTTACATTGATAATAACTTTTTTTCAGGTTGCTATAATGTTGCCTAAAGCATTTCTCAGAAGTTGTAAAAGTTACTCCAATTTATCCACTATAGTACAAGTTCAGTTATTAGCATCAGTTCCTTAAGCATTATCATGTCATAAGCATCAAGGGTAGTATAATAGAGCTTAAAACCTGTTTCTATTATGTCTACAAGTTCGACATCAGTCAAATTTATTCATCCATTTTCTATGCCTGTCAGAATCTTGGGAGGCTGCTGCTTATCTCCAGCGGTCCTAAGGGGAAAGGCAAGGTACAACCCAGATAGCCTGGCTGCCCGTCACAGGGTGACACACAGAATAAACAAGCATGCACACACAAAGTTACGTCCAAGAACAATTTGGACATGCCAGTCAGTCAAATTCAGGAAAAATTTGATTTATGTACTGTAATAACATAAAATTTCACACCCATTCTATGTAGTAAGACACAAAATATTAAAAAAAAGTAATACAGTTTAGAATTTAACTAATTTTGAATCTTTCTGACATGAAAAGGTAAAATACTGAGATGTAACTTTGCTTAAAAACATATTGCTAAAAATATTAGACAATAATTTAAGAGCAGCTGGTAGCATGGCAGGTACATTTTAGTTTTTCAAAGGCTTATCTTCATCCAAGAGCTTTGTCAAAATATAGGCTTTGAGGTGACAGTTCTCTCTGTGTGAGTGGGTCACTTCATGCCGCAGGTTACCGTGGTTATGCTAGAGCACTGATTACTAAGCAGACCGTAATGTGCTCAGGATCTGATCTGACATGCTAGGAGGGGCCTAACTGTGGGCTTTCACTCAGTTGAATAAAATATTTATTTTTCTTTCCCTAAAGGCATGTTTTCACAATAGAAACAAGATTAGATTTTGCAGGAAAATACTCCCACCCTTGCTTTTTCACTGCTCACTGGGTTAATAGGAAATGACTAGTAGAAATATACCACATTGTTGTGGGTTTAAATGATTCCATCCTAATGGAGATTGGTGTTCTTTAAAGACAGGCTAGTTAGCAAGTCAGACTAAAAATCAATTACCAAATCTACTTAATGTATAAAGACATCGTTGAAGCAGTGTTGCAGGAAAATCCGCGGATCTTTTGAGGCCGATGGTTAGAGCATAGGAATGGCAGTCTAAGAAATGGCCTGTACTGATAAAGCGCTTTTTTTAAGTCAGGAGACTTGACCAAAGTGTTTTTCCACAAAATTCAGTCACTAACCATTCTTTGCACTCAGACTGATGATGGCAAGCTACATTATAGCCACAGCTGCACTGTGGCTCATTGACAGAAGCGATGCAACCATGCAAAGGCAGCACCAGACCCACTGGACCCCATCAGTAGGCAACAAAGACATTGAAATCCAGAGATTTCAGCCAGAGCCTGAGGTTTGAACCCGACCACTATTCAGTTGCAGGGCAAAGTCCTGCATCTGACGCCATTGTCGCTCCAAGAAGGTGGAAAGGACACATTTTAAACCCCATAGACTGCCACCCTGAGCAAAAAGCCTCTCTCTCTGAACAGTGTCTGGGCGGCTGTGATTGCTGCAACACAAAAAGCTGATTTGTAGCAAACCTATAACTGCAAAGACTGAAGGGAAGGATTCCTACTTTCTTTATTGGTAAATATAGATCTGGGCTTTATTCTTATTAGAGAAAAATATGGGATTCAACTTCCATAATCATGTGCACTAATAGTTCAATAATTTTTCAGTTTTTTTTTTCCAGGAGCCAAAACCTGACTTTTATTTTCCTCAAAGTTATAGTTGAGGATTTTCACAAATTTTTTAAAAGACCCACTGTCTCCACTTTAAAAAAAAACAAAAAAAAAACATATCCACAACCCTGTACCCATGCACTAGAGGGAACGCTTATTACACACATGCAAGCCCATTTTTCCTTGTGCTTAAAAGTTGCTGTTTGCATCACTTATACACTATATTGCCAAAAGTATTTGCTCACCTGCCTTGACTCACATATGAGCTTAAGTGACATCCCGTTCCTAATCCATAGGGTTCAATATGACGTCGGTCCACCCTTTGCAGCTAGAACAGCTTCAACTCTTCTGGGAAGGCTGTCCACAAGGTTTAGGAGTGTGTTTATGGGAATTTTTGACCATTCTTCCAGAAGCGCATTTGTGAGGTCGCACACTGATGTTGGACGAGAAGGCCTGGCTCTCAGTCTCCGCTCTAATTCATCCCAAAGGTGTTCTATCGGGTTGAGGTCAGGACTCTGTGCAGGCCAGTCAAGTTCATCCACACCAGACTCTGTCATCCATGTCTTTATGGACCTTGCTTTGTGCACTGGTGCACAGTCATGTTGGAAGAGGAAGGGGCCAGCTCCAAACTGTTCCCACAAAGTTGGGAGCATGGAATTGTCCAAAATGTCTTGGTATGCTGAAGCATTCAGAGTTCCTTTCACTGGAACTAAGGGGCCAAGCCCAGCTCCTGAAAAACAACCCCACACCATAATCCCCCCTCCACCAAACTTTACACTTGGCACAATGCAGTCAGACAAGTACCGTTCTCCTGGCAACCGCCAAACCCAGACCCGTCCATCAGATTGCCAGATGGAGAAGCGCGATTCGTCACTCCAGAGAACGCGTCTCCACTGCTCTAGAGTCCAGTGGCGGCGTGCTTTACACCACCGCATCCGACGCTTTGCATTGCACTTGGTGATGTATGGCTTGGATGCAGCTGCTCGACCATGGAAACCCATTCCATGAAGCTCTCTGCGCACTGTTCTTGAGCTAATCTGAAGGCCACATGAAGTTTGGAGGTCTGTAGTGATTGACTCTGCAGAAAGTTGGCGACCTCTTCGCACTATGCGCGTCAGCATCCGCTGACCCCGCTCCGTCAGTTTACGTGGCCTACCACTTCGTGGCTGAGTTGCTGTCGTTCCCAAACACTTCCATTTTCTTATAATACAGCTGACAGTTGACTGTGGAATATTTAGGAGCGAGGAAATTTCACGACTGGATTTGTTGCACAGGTGGCATCCTATCACAGTTCCACGCTGGAATTCACTGAGCTCCTGAGAGCGACCCATTCTTTCACAAATGTTTGTAAAAACAGTCTGCATGCCTAGGTGCTTGAATTTATACACCTGTGGCCATGGAAGTGATTGGAACACCTGATTCCAATAATTTGGATGGGTGAGCAAATACTTTTGGCAATATAGTGTACAAGCTTACTTTCTAATAGATTTGCAATTTTTCCACTATGTCAGACTCACTACCGGTAAGTGAAAATGGAGATGAGCACATAGGATGGCCTTGGGTAAACATATCACCAGAATGATTGACAATTAGGAGGACCACTTATTTTGATGATCCACCCGGAAAAAGAACTATTCCACTATACCTTTAACTTTCATGTTTAAGGTTTTTAACTTTTTAGATAGATTTCAAAGGAATTGTATATGTCCAATAACATTTGCAATAAAACAGACACCTTGCCATACAAATGCAAAAATCTAATTTGATTTATAGTCAAAGTAATGACACGTTACAAATTTAGGCAGTGTGGCAATATCATTTTATTACAGATTCCCCAAGTTACAAATGTTCCACTGTTAACCACACAAATGAACCAAGATCACCTTCCTTTGCAGTTTTTTTGCCTGAGATAAGATTTCAGACCAAGCCTTTTGATGAGTTGAATATTTGATTCACATCATCTGAGCAGGATAATGAAAGCAGCAGGAGCTTGTTCAGTGTTTCAGTACCCTACCCCCGCACTGTGAAGTGCTCATATCTTTCACCAGTTCTCAGACAATCAATGCAATTATGCCCATTCAACACAACTGACTGGAGACATGGAGATATATGCCCAAACGTAGACAGCTGAATCCATTAAAATAAATGTTATGTTCCATCTGTCCATGAAATGAATAAACTAGTCTAAAACGTTTGTTGACAAAGAACAGAAATATTTTATTAAATTGAAACTGACTGGGATAAAAAAAAAAGAAGCAAGGTTGGCAGACTGCAAGTTATCTGTTGTTCTTTGGTGTGGTAACTTTAGAAAAAGAAAAAAAACACTCCAGAAAGGAATATTAAAATATCAGAGCTGGAAACAATACTGACTGGGCAAACATTAGCTGTTTTAATGACAGACATCAAAGCATATGGAGCAGCATCCTGTTTCCTCTTTATTAGTTTTCCTCTGACAGTGTAAGACAACAGAGGCATCAGTCAACAATCGTAGGTAAATTACAGCATTTAAAATTTGGTGCGTCTTTAGAAGAACATGTCTTGGAAGAGGTTTTGTCCCATCTCAATGTATGCCTCCTTTTCCTGCACAGACATCTGCTCCACCAGCTCAGGCCTTTGGCTCACCTCCCTGTATGAGAACGGCCGACCTCCCACCATCACCATCGGCTCATCCCCTACTTCCTCAAAGTCATCGTCGTCATCCTCTTCAGCAGCACGATGCTGAGAAACTGTGGCAGTAGTAGGACCTGACGGGAGTTCGTCCTCTGATTCACTAGTGTCACTCTCTGAGTCACTAGCATTAGCTGTTGCAGAGGCAAGACCCCTGGCAGCGGCACTCGCTCCGCCCACACCTGCTCCTGCAACAGCCTTCTTCTCGTGGATGAGCAGGGCGCGCATCACTTCCTCATTTTCATCTGCCTGGCCTGCTCCGTGACCAGCCGCACCATCCTGAGAACCGGGTACAGCGTTGCCACCTGTAGAAACCGAAATGGAAAATGTAAAAATTTCCAGGTCTTTCAGATTTGAGATAATAATTATTCATCCACAGCAGCTATAAGCCTACAACTCTTCATTATGACAAATCTTTATAAAAGTAAAATACAAAGCTATTCAATTTGGTCACTTCTCTAGGCCTACAACACATTCAAAAAGGAGCAGAGAGGCGCCTTACAGAGGATGTTGGATTTATATAATTTGGATTCTCACTCAGCCATAAACTAATCAAGTATGATTACCTCAATTGAGCAATTAAGCTAAAATAGATGTCTGACCAGGTCTGATTGCGACATGCCCTTGTTTTAAAAAACAATGTCAGCATGTGAATACTCAATAAGGCACCACTTAGAGGGAGAAACCTCAATTAATACATCTTTTTTCACCCCCAACTCCCTCATCTTTAGATTCACTCAAAGCTCTGGTTGAAACATGGTACTGGCAGTATAATACTGCGGGGATGGGATTCCTCGAGATGGAAAAACTTTTGGGTGGTAGATTTATAACACTCTTTTTTTTCCCACTTATGTTAATATTGTGTTTGTGTTATAAGTTTATGCACAAATAAAGAAATGTATTCCACCTTTCCCTGTTTCACTGTGTGTGTGTGTCTGATTTACTTTGAAACCAGATTGTCTGTGTGTGTGTCAGAGTGAACGCAGAGACGTTCTATAGTCTTAAAAAGGAAACACTTTCATTGAAAAATGCGGCGTAAAACCAGGTATTTTTGAGGAAAGAAAAATGTACTCACGGCTCCGAAGAGCTTCAGGCTCGCTGTAAGCACCCTTCACTGTACTCTGAGTCAACCACACAGGCTGTTCCTTAGGGGGTTTGCCTTCATTGATTTGCTTCTTTTGCTCATCCTGCTCTTCCATACTGATGACCACATTTTGGATGTACAAATCACTGTAGGATGATCCTTTGTTAGACCAGGCTTCACGATGTTGTCCACCTGCAGCATTTCCTGCAGCAGCTGCAGCTCGCTCACGACTAAAAGAAAATTAAGAAAGAATTTATAAAAATACATGTAGTCACCTAAAGATTTTTTTTTTTTTTTTTTTTTACATATATGGTATTATAGACCAAACAAAAGCCGGAAAGTAGGACATAACAGGCACATTAATTTCAGTGGATAATTGTGTTCTGACTGGGGTTGTGAGCAATGTGTTGCTGTGAGACTTGTTTCCAACAGACCTCTGTTTGAGAGCAGGGATCTCAGTGGGCTCCGGCTCCAGCAGGTCATGGGACAAGTTAATATCTTCGGTTTCGCGTAGGAGTGCGTAGATGGGCTCGATCTGCTCATTAAAGCGGGCCACAAGTGTTCTGGCATCAGGGCACACCGATTCATCTTCTTCTACCTCAGTCTGACAAAAGGTGCAGCGAAACATACCTGCAGGGAAAGAAACAGAAAAAAAGGCATAGAAGAGAATTAATAACAAGTAATCCATTTTAGCTTCTGTTAAAAGCTGATGTGATGAGACAGATATGATGTTGTGACCATCAAACGGATACACAACAAGGTATTTTACATGGTATGTTTATACAATAAACATAACACTTTGTAAAAAAAATTTAAGAATCACAGAAAGAAAAGGAAATCTTCCAGGCAATTTTTAGAAATAGTGTGCCAGTCTATTCCAAGTCACTTTGTTCATCTTCCTAAAACAAATAACCGTTTCTATTAATCATAAATAGATAACTTTTAAATCCAAGTGTTTACAGCAATTATATTTTCACATTTGGTAAACAGTTGGCAATGGAAATATGGGTAAGGTAAGAACTAAAAAGAACAATGAAGGCATCAACTTAATTAAGAGGAAAATTGATGTTGCAGTAGAGCTGTGGCACAATATTTAAAAATGCTTGACATGAAAAGTGGAACTTCAGGAAATTACAAAAAGATAAGTTTCCTTGCTCTGAAGATGCCATTCTTGGCACTGAAGGCCACAGCGGGGAAGGAGGGAAATGTTTAGTTCAAAAGTTCTGGTTTATTTGATAAACTGCATGTAAAAGCAAGGTCATACGTGCAGATTTCGGTGAATCCAATTAAACAGAGTCCCCCATCATTTTGAGTCCACCAGCCCATTGGGTGCAGGCAATCAAAAAATGTAATAAAAATATAAATAAATCCAGTTACCTCGGAAGTATATTAAGTAAAGCCTTTGCCAGACTTTTTAGTTGAAAAGACAAAAAAAAAAAAAAAAAACTTTTTGGAGTTTTTATCTTTGACAACGAGGCATAAAAACAGGAGAAAAAGGGATGTGAATAAGCCCTCATGCCATCTATGAGGCACAGCAGGGGCTACAACATCAGATAACAAAACCAAACTAATGAGGCAACTTAGAGTCCGATGCTGATGTTTAAGGAATGGAAAAAGGAAACTAAAACCACAAAAAGGTAAACAGGACTGTAGATGAAAACATTTGTGTGCATCAGGTAAATGTTCACACTGTCTAGGAATTTTGTTTAACAAATAAATCAAAGGTTACCTTATCACAGACAGTTAACACTAGCCAGCATTATCTTGTCCATTGTTTTAGCAATAATTTTTTTCATCTAAAGGTCATTGATTTGCCTAATAATTATTTGTTCTTCAATAGTAAGATATTAAAATATTTTGTTTTTCTATCAAAAAGGAATTTTTTATCTCCTATATTGGCAATGACTGATATGTTTTTTCCAGTTTCCTTAAACTTTTTGGATCATGACACCTTATTAATTGGGAGCATAACAGTCATTGTTTATTTTTCAATAAGGTAGACCCTTGCCACAACTACAAGGTCATGTTTACAACAATCCATGAAAAACAATATATCCAACAATATCCAATAATCATTCTGTTAAAACATCTACATGATATTTGATAATATATGTGTACATGATGTTAGTAGAAATATCAAAAACAAATCGTGTCATGTTTGTTCTTTGAGGCTGAAAAAGATGGACGTATTTATAAACAGCAGTGGTCTAAAAAGATGTCACCACAAATTTATACAGTGCATGTGTCAGAATTTCCCTATAGAGAGTAGAGATTGACCGATATAGGTTTTTATCTAAGGCAGATTATTTTGACGTCAGTCTGACCAATCCCAGATATCTGCTGCCGACATTTTTTTGGTTGCTTCTTAGAGTAGATATCCCTTTTTCTTTTTCCATTTGCATGATAACAATTGACACATTCTACTTAATTTAAACTAGGGCTGAAACAATTAATCGGATTAATCATGATTAAGCGATTATTGAAATAATCGTCAACTAATTTAGTAATCGATTAACTGGAGTACAGAGATTTTAAAACAGGGGTGGACAATTCCAATTCCTGAGGACCGGTATCCTGCAATGTTTAGATGTGCCTTTGGTTCAACACACCTGAATAGAATAATTAGATATTTAAATGGACTCTGGAGGAACCGACTGCATACTGAGGAGGTAACTCAGCTATTTGATCAGGTGTGTTGGATCATGAATGGCTCTAAAAGTTGCAGGATACTGGCCCCCGGGGACTGGAATTGCCCATGTCACTACCCGATTCGTTCAAGAAGCACGACGAAAATGTGAAAAACATCAAAATTGTCTCACAAAAGTCATAAAACATTTTTTAAAGATGTGTGTTAGTTTTCTTTAGTGAGTTAAGGATAGAAATAAGTAGTTTTAGTACCACAATTACATTATTTATGGACACCCAGATGTATATCCATTAGCGCATGTGCAGAACGGATCGTGCTTCCGGGACGGATCGGGAAGTGACAGCCCACCTCTGCTCTAAAACATGCCGTTACCTGACCCACTTAAAACAGTAATCATATCAAAATTGTTAAGAAATATATATATATATATATATATATATATATATATATATATATATATATATATATATATATATATATATATATATATATATATAAATATATTGTATTTAAGATTAAAAAAAATGTGTTTGTTCTGTCAACATGCTCTATCCAGAACTCCTCAAGTGAAAAAGTTTTAGTTTCACCTGCTTTAAATAATAAAAAAAAAAAAAAAATCTTCTATGAGGGACCTTTGGCTATTTGATTAATTGAAATAAAATATTGACTGATAAATTCATGTGCAAAATAATCATTAGTTGTAGCCCTAATTTTAACATAAAAAAATGTATTAACCAATCAACAAAATATTAACACTGATGGCAAATGGCTCCTAACGGGAACTCCAGGCATGGCTGCTGAATGCACTAATGTATCTGTAAAGGAATCCACGAATCAGCTGATACTGAAAAAAAAGAATAAAAATTTAAAGTCAATTTCTAATAGAGAGAGCTTACGATGTTCTCAAGCTCACCAAGACATAGATAAATAAAAGAACTAAACAAATCTTTGCTTTGTTTTCCTTTTATCAACTGAAGTAGACTCCAATACAATTAGGTTCCACATATCTTTGACAAATTGTCAGTAACAAGGTACGAATAAACATCCTGCTCCTTTTAGGAAGCCCAAAATGGAAAAAGTATGAAATGGAATGGGATGGCCAAAATGTAGTTTACTTCATAGCTATTTGAATAAAGTTTTAACATGATAAAGATAATAATTTCACTTTAACCAAGTTCTTAAACCTTCTATCATTCTTAATACTTTCTTAGTAAATCTTTAGCAACATCACACAGTGCCTAATCTTGATTGCAGATTAGTATTCTAGCTGATTGAGGGAGCATATCATAAAAAGCTCATTGGGTACATTAGATGGCTAACTGGTGTTTCCAGCCCTGGTCCTTAGGGAGCCCTATCCTCCATGTTTAAGGTGTCACCTTGCTGCGACTCATCTGACTTAAATCAATGGATGATTAACATTTAAGTCAGGTGTGCGGGAATGGGGACACATCTAAAACATGCAGGGCCATGGTTAGAAACCCCCCGGTTTACCGCTAATGCTCAGTGCCATTTCCCAGGAGCTTTAATGAAACAGATCTAAGGTGAATGTGGAGAAACAGAAATGATCTTCTCAGCTCCCCTCAATATCCTCTACATGACTCTCTTGTTTGCCATATTGCTAGTGGATTATAATCCTGGGATGCAGTAGATCAAAACACT
The DNA here is from genome assembly GCF_016077235.1 of Cyprinodon tularosa. Lineage (NCBI taxonomy): Eukaryota > Metazoa > Chordata > Actinopteri > Cyprinodontiformes > Cyprinodontidae > Cyprinodon > Cyprinodon tularosa. Next base: position 417,087 of record NW_024039740.1, on the reverse strand, counting down.
CCAACACAACTCTGCAGTGCTATATATATATATTATTATTTTTTTCCCCCCAACTTGTATATTCAACAGCCTGAGATGTCACAGAAATACAGGTATCAGCTCAACTGCAATGGTATAAAATGTTTTTTTTTTTATATGGTGTAAAGTCAAGGGGCCGCACTCCTGCGGGTCCCACAGCAAACACACGGTTCTAGGATCTGGCATATGCACCAGTCCAGCCTGTCAAAACCCGTATCGCTTACATTGTCATAATGATCCAAAGTATATTATATACAAGTTGCACTCTGACTTTTGATTTTCTTAAATATGCCTTTTTTTAATACAGCTTTGTAAAACAAAACAAGAAACAAGTGAATACCTGTGGTGCATGAAGGCATTATACTAGAGAAAACAAATATAGAATAGTAAAAGGTTGGTTGGTCAAAACGGAAGAAAAAGAATTCAATTGAAAACTTACGTTAATTGTAAATTACACATTTTGTTTTAACTGCATTTTGTTTTTTTTTTTAAGTTCCTTTATTTTGGTTTTGTTCTTTTTCCATCTGAATTAAATTGGGTCTTAAATGAAAACACATGTCATTGTTTCCCAAACATCTGATTGGCTGCTGGGTGGAGCGTTTTCTAGGATTCAGAGCAATGCTGAAAGCTAGCCCGCCCCAGAGCAGAGTACGTTACCATGGTGACTAGCCTTGCTAAGAATGAATACAGCTTTATGGTACTGGACAGTCTCGGTTGAGGCAGAAGTTGTCTTGCTAACCCAGTAATCCACAGGTGGCCTAGATAACCAAATTTTTGCTGTTGTTGAATTCTCTATCTGCTTGTACAATTGAAAGCATTAAATCATATCTTTAACGGCTGTTGTAAACAGTGTGCCCCGCCCCTTGCTTCCCAACAGTTAAGAGGACATGTCTGACCATCTGCTTCTCCTCCTGATCTCAGTTTCAATAACTGGAGCTGTTCCAACATTAGCACAGACCTCATGCATGCTTTATCCCTTTGTGTACGTTGGAGAGATAGAACCAGATACAGAGTGAATGCTCATTTTGGACATTTGGTGAAGGGAAAAAAATATAATTTTGCACAGACTAAATATGACTAAAATAACTTCTGAGAAAACCAAGTCTTTAAATATTAGTGAAAGCTTTTTTGTATGGTTTTTAAAGACGAACATGCAGAAAGAGAGGTTAAAAATGCTTATATCTGTGTCATTTAAACAAAGACAATCTAAAGGGAAACAAGGACAAAAAATGAGGGAAGAGAAAGACGTGTTTTGTTAGAGCTGCAGGGTTCTGGCTCTTCACTGAGGGTCAGACTGAGACTGAGCTGAAAGTCCAGCACTGTCACTTCCCATCCTTATGGGATCCCACTGAGTGTTGCTGGCTCCGCTGAGGCAACCAGTCCATCAGACTCTAATGTGAGATCTGGCTACTTGATCCTAACAGCCTTTTATGAGTGCCTTCACAACAGTAACAGATGCAGAAATAGCTAAAGAATTGTGAGGATGCTGTAAAAAACACCAGCTAAATGATAAAGGAAACTATGAAAAGGTCCCCCCTCCCACAAAAAACAAAACAAAACAAAAAACTAGACCTTCGATATGAGTGCATACTAATTACAATCACATAAAAAAAGGAAACAGGCATGGAGTATTGATCTTTGAGAGGGACTTAATGTGTGTTATTATTTAAGAGTTTTACACAAAAGTCACAATAATATCTAATTTAATGTGTTTTGATTCATTATCTGTAAAAACTCTTTTTTGTCGAAAAACATAAACATAAAACAGCTACTGAATATTATAGTTTATCAAATTTTTTTAACAAGTATTTCGTACAGTTTTAACTAAGCTGATGTTTTAGTTAACATTACCATCAGCTGGACTAAAAAAAATAAATACATCTTTTAAAATGCTGTTTGAAAAAAAAAAAAATCTATTTTTTTTAATCCATTCAATTCTTTTTATTGCTGCTGTGATGCTGTTCTTTCTAAACAAGCATAAAATTGATGTGGTATGCGAACATTTCTTGACTGCATAATAAATGATCAAATAGGAATGTCCTGTTGTGTTTGTTTACATGCAATGAAGAGGAAATGACAGAGGATATTGCTTAAGGAATCATTAAATTCCACTGTGAAATATTTCAGATGCTACTTTTTCCAACTAAAATTTAAGGCCGAAGGAGAGGGATAGATGAATGGCCAACTCAAGGAAATTACATTTGACTAATATGAAGCTGCTGATGATTCTATTTGCTATGAATTTAACTGTCATTTCAACAATTATGCAAATTGACAGTATATCTGGAAGGAGATCTGGGTTATTTGAATAAGCTTTTGTAAGCAATAAGCAGCACTAATATATAACTACATTTAGAAACATTTTCCTGGTTTAATTTAATTATATACTTAAAGGAAGACTTGTCTGTTAGAAATATATCTACGAAATACACCTTTAAACTACCTGCTTTTTGCTTGAGGGGCAAAAGTTATAAGCACAGCGAAATAACTGGACCTCATTCTCAGACTGTTGGAAAATTTGAATGTGATGCTTTATGGGTAAAAACCACTTCAAATAAGGAAAACAAATTCCTCTCAGGGAAAAATAAAAACGTATATATATAATAAATCAGTACAGTGAAAAATACATTATTTGTTTCTTGCCCCTACACAAATGATTTATAATTTTTACTGGTGCAGTATTACTTAGCAGCATAATTGGACAGAGTGTGATTTATAAGAAATGTGAATTATAAGAAATTACCTTTACAACATTAGTTGATGCCATTATTTTTTATTGCAAGATCAAATACCCATAACAAGGAACCTGTGAAAGTATCTGAACAGCTTTCAAAGGAGGCCATAGTGATTAGCCACACAGGATAAGGAGATCAAGCAACTGTATATAAAAATCTACCACAGATAGTGTTGCAGTTTTCACTGTTTATCCACCAAGAGGTTCACAGCTACATAAAATAGGAAGAAGCTTTAGTAATGCAAGAACTAAAATTCTGTTTAACTTGTTTTTTCTCCCCCATGAGCTGTCAGATACAGCAGGTCAGCCACCACTGCAATACTTTAAACACGTGCTTTCACTGCCATCTAGAGGCAACTAGATGGCAGTGCCTCTAAAAAAAAAAGGAAATAATCATGCCTGTGTCAATTCTCAGTCATCTGGGTCGTTAAAAAACAGAACAGATTTAAATTGTAGACAATTTACTGTCAGACATGGACTGATATAGTCTAACTTTTTGGATACATGACAACCATGAAGAAGCATGATAAAGAAAATCATTAAACAGTACCTTGTAGCATCAAAGATAAATAAAAATTATCTTTATCAAAAAGCATCAATTTCACTCTTATGTTATAAAGTCATTTGATTATAGAAACTGTATTTAACTCTAAATATCTTTGGTGATTTGTGTTTGTGAGTTTTTCATTGTTCGACATCACAAATAAAAGAAGACAGGAGAAGGAAAAAATATTGTAATCTCCTTTATAGTAGTTTGTTAAACCAGGAAAGAAAACCCAAGAGCACCAGTAATAGAGGTTATCAACATTTGACATTTAATTGCAAATAACCTCTGTAGGATTGCTACTAAAATTTATACTCTACCCAATACTCAGGAAAACCCTTGAATGCATCAACATTTTAGGCGGGCAATCAACAAGCATTTGATTAATTACATAAAAAATATTTAAACTTCCTGGATAAGGGTAAAACAGTAGAGAACAACTGAGCCCTCATTTAATAACAATATAAAAATATCAAATCCCTGTTTGGCAAAACAGTAAAGATAAAATGTAGTTACATTGTCAATAACCATTATAAAACTTTTTAAATTTGATTTAGCTGTATAATTAATTATTTCACCTTTATTTTTAAAGGACCACTGTTTGCTGATGTTTGTCCAGGAGCTTGCCATTGATACAAATAATAGTTTCTTTTTACTCTTGAGGGATAAATAGAATTCTGTTTTACAATAAACTATGTTTTGTTTAAATAATCATGGTTATGAAAAAACAAAACAAACATATTTTTAAAAGAGTAAATGAGGATCTGCTCCATAATGATGTATCCAGTAGCAGCATTGTACAATTTCTGTCTTTCTGGTAATATTCTTCAGTGATGAGCTACAACTAACTGTTAGCTTCCGCTTGGCTCCCTCATTTCCTTGTGTAATTATCACCTATATTAGCCTTCATTGCTTTTATAACTCAACTATTTAGACAAACCTACTCTGCAGAAAGAATGTTTCCTAAAACTGGCAAACCACTTTCTGTTTTTCAAGTGTAAAGAAAAAGAAGATAAGAGATGCTGCAAGTCACCTGTCATAGGATCGAAAAGCTGATTGGCTTCCAGATCCGTAAAAGTGGAGAAGCAGCAGGGGCATCTGAAGGAGGCCCGGTTGGTTGAGTCCCGCTCGTCTGTCTCAATTCGTCGTCGCATGTGATCCAGCTTGTACTTCACTACATTAACCAGCACCCTAAACAAAAATAAAACGTGTTTTCTGATTTATGCACAGTTAAATGAAACATAACTATGCGAAAAAGATAAAACTACTGTGTTAAACCTGTAGTTAATGAAATAGTAGTTGTGGCGGGTTGTCTTGCCATCAGGCGCCGTCTCTACTCTCATTCGGCACTTGACAAACTTGTCTGCCTTTAGGGTGTTGAGCACAGAACGCAGCTGCTTCCGGTCGAACTTTAGGAGCTCCAGCATGTCCTCCTCTCTGACACATGGGTTACGTATCAGTACGTCCAGAGCTAAGGCATGTTCTATTCCATAAAAACCCCTTACAACCTGCTTAGCAAGCCGCTTCAGAGCTGCTGGGACTTCAGTTAATATCTCTGGTTCAATCATTGTTAGCTGTGAAGGAAAAAAAATATTGTGATTTAAATATGCTAACAAAACATGCTTGATAGAGATGTTTTAAAACACATTGTAACTAGGGGAGGCTAAAACTACCACATGAAGAGTTCTGGATAGAGCGTATTGCATTTCTTGTACAATTTTGGCATAATTACTTGTCTGAGTGGGTTATACCTTCAGGAAAAGGCATGCTTTAGCACAGTGATCTAAACAAAAACATCTAAGCACAGAATCTTGCAACTGTTGGTTCTGTTCTTTGCTCTACACACCTGAATCCATTAGAATCAATCCAGCTCTGCTAATGAGCTCATATTGGAGGCAGAGATGCGTATAATAGTTGCAAGAGACCAGCCTTCGAGGATTGGTGAGACCACAATAGTAACTGATTATTTCAATAATCAATTGCTCTGATCCTCTCAGTTTCTTTCACTGCAGTATCTTTCAAACTGTGTCCCTTTATTGCACCCATTGTTTGAGTCAGGTGTGTGGAGGCTGTAATATACCTAAATATGAAGGGTAACCCCGTTTAAAAACCACTATTTTAAAGAAACCACTGTCATAATGGAAAAACCTTGATCAGTTCTGTTTAAAAAATCCTCAAACTGATTACTTTTTATTTTACATGACCTGGCAATGCTACATTGAGCACTGGCGGTAACAGGATTTAAGCTAAGCGTCTTTTAGCCAAGAAAAGTCACATAAACGTTGTAGTAAATATCTCGTGACACTTGTTTTGTAAACCACTATCGTTTTTTATTTTATTTTTTTTTTATTTTATTTTTTTATCAGTCTTTGCAAAACGTACTTCAAACATTTTAGTTCAATAACACAAGCTAAGTGTTTACCTCATGTGAACTACATTTATTAAAGTTCGTTAGCTTACCCGTTAATCTTCCCGTTTCACAAGTTGGACAAACTGGAATGTTTTTTAAGCCATTTCAGACTAAAGTCACCAGATCATAGTGTGAAAAATAAACAGAAATCAATCAATATTCTAGACATCAGAAGGTTTTAGTTGCTAAACTTTGCTAATGCGTTACAGAATTTATCGCGAGAACGTAACCCCGGAACTAAAACTATGAGTAGGATGCCCATTGGTCAGAAACGTCGTTGGATGAAGAAAGGTTTTAAAACTAGCCAATCAGCGTAAAGAGAATGGTCTTCAAGGCGGGGATTTGTTTTGGTCCTTCCGGAGGGTGCCTTCGTCATTAGAAATGGCTTCTCTTGACAGAGTAAAGGTGTTGGTTTTAGGAGATTCAGGTAAGTTACGCTTCATTTTACAATCTAAACACTTATATATATGCAGTACTGGTCAGCATGCATTACCTTGTAGACTTTTTTTTTGGTTGCTTGAAAAACCGTTAACGTCTTAATGTAGAGTTTAATGTAGAGTGCATTATTTGTGGATTCCTGACTAGTAGACAGTTGAAACTAATCATAGTTTCATCTTTCGATATTAAATATATTCCTTTCTGTGCCATTATATTTAAAAATCACTAAAATGTGCGATTCATTTTGTGTTAACAGGCATTCAACCACAAAAATTAAAGTTGAATCTTGTCAAAAGCTTAATAACAAATAATAACTTGATAATGATAATAGCTTAATTGAAATATGATTGATCTTTGAACATTTTATATCTTAATGTTGAAAAATAGAAGTTGTATGACTTTGCGAGATGGAGGCAGTCAGAACGTTTTTCTGATATGCACTATATTCAATTAAATGTTTGTACATTTTCTATAGAAAAATATCACTTAAACTTTTAACATTTCTTCTTATTTACAGGGGTCGGAAAATCATCCTTGGTGCATCTAATATGTCAGGGTCAGGTTTTAGGAAATCCATCTTGGACTGTCGGCTGTTCTGTAGATGTACGGGTAAGCACCATTAAAAACACAAACCCTGTCTTTTAAATCATGTGGAATAGTACTGTTTGCCTTATTTGGATTTAAATGGGTTACATTTCCCTGTATAATTTTAAACAGAAATAGTTTTATTGACTATGTTTATAGTCATTAATATTATGCATTAACATGCTATGATATTTTTGTCTTTAAGATGCTCTATTCTAACTTTAAGATACAAAAACATAAAAATTCTATCAACTTCTATGCTTGTTTTTTTGTTTGTTTTTATCCAACACACCTTCTAATGATATAATGTTGACTGTAGTACTATAATAACACAACATCTCTAATTCAAATTTAGGTTCAGGATTACAAAGAAGGAACCCCTGAGGAGAAAACCTTCTACATTGAACTCTGGGATGTTGGCGGATCTGTTGGCAGTTCCAGCAGTGTTAAAAGCACCAGAGCCGTCTTCTACAATTCAGTAAATGGTGAAAACAAAAAAAAACAAAAAACTTCTTTTCTGGTTCAGAGCTAAGAAATTTTATGAAGATAAGTTAGTTTTTTTCATCTTATGCTGTTTCTTGTTGCTTTGTAGGAATCATATTGGTGCACGATTTAACAAATAAGAAATCTTCCCAAAACCTCTACCGGTGGTCAATGGAAGCTTTGAATAAGGATTCCTCTCCAACAGGAGTCATTGTCTCAAATGGGTTGGCTTTGATTTTTTATTTTTTTTTACAATAAGAAAATTTCTTAACGTTTATCCATGCAATAAGCTCCTGCCAGTGTAGCATTAAATGCTTTTTTGTTTTTTATGTTCATCTGAATGCAGTGACTATGACAGAGAACAGTTTGCTGAGAACACGGTGCCTTTGCTGCTGATTGGAACAAAGTTTGACCAGATTCCAGAGAACAAACGCAGTGAAGTTCTCACTAGGACGGCCTTCCTCTCTGAAGATTTTAATGCAGAGGAGATCAATCTTGTAAGTTTCTGTTCTTAAATTGAACTTTAGCATTAAAAGAACAGATGTTGCAACACCTAGCTCTTTAAACAATGGTAAAATTTTATAGTTGTTTGCATTTCTTATGATAAAAAACAAAATTTATTGAGTTCATTAAACAACAGATTTTACTGTATGACTTGTTTCTTTATGCTTTGAAAAAGATATAATAAAATCAAATAATTGCCCCCCTGGTTAAAGTTGCAGTTTAAAGTGTCCTCTGTGTTTAACACAGCCCAGTGGCTGCTTGCCATGCCTGGGGAACATTGTGAGGTTAATGGTCTCAGAAACCACAGTGTCACAGACTGAGGTTAATTTTTACACCCTCCTCAGGATGTAAATGCCCCTCTCTCTAACCACCAGGCTGCCAGTCCACCACCTAGGAAAAAATAAATCTGAAAATATTTTCATGTCTAAATGTTGAACTTTTTTTTCCAGGACTGCACAAACCCAAGATACTTTGCTGCAGGCACATCAAATGCTGTGAAACTTAGTCGATTTTTTGATAAGGTGAGAAACCTAAGTACTGTAATGCACACATGTGAGCGGAATTATTGGCACCCCTCGTTTACTGATCACACAATCGTGACAGAAATAGCTTGAATCTGATTAAAGTAAAAATAAATAACAATTCTATGAAAGTGAACAAAAGAAAGCCAGATTCTGATTTCTAACCACGCTTTAATGGAAGAATTAAAACAACTAGACTCATGAAACGGGCCTGGACAAAAATAATGGTACCGGTACCCTTCATTTTATTCTTATGCAATACCTTTTTAGGCAATTATTGCAATAAAACAATTCCTGTAACTGTCAGCTAGCCTCAGGTAATTTGTCCATGTGTTTAATCTTAAATTATGTGAAGGCCAGCCCTTTTAGGACACCACAACATCATTGTTCTAAGTCTACCTAAGGCTTTCCTATTATTTTTTTTCCTAAAAGAAATACATATTCTTACAAAAGAAAGTTGATACACAAATATAAAATGTAGTTGTTTTTTCTATAAGAGCTAACAGTTTAAACTGAAATTCCAGTTATTTTTATTCATTATTACTGTTGCAGTAACCAAAAAATATTTGAACTCTTGGCAGGTAATAGAGAAGAGATACTTCACCAGAGATTCAAGTCAGGTGGGTTTTACTTTCACTTTTACTGTTTGAACTTCAGAAATAATATTTTCTAAAACCACAACCCTTTTATGGGATTAACAGTAATTTTCTTTTTTCTAAAAAGGACTCGATATAAATGTTGAACTTAAACTTAGCTATGATTTTCTTTCATATCTCTGCAGATCCCAGGCTTTACAGACAGAAAAAGGTTCAACTTCAAAAGTTTGCACTATGACTAAGTTCCATGAATGCAACATTGGTGGTCTGTGGTTTTTATCATCACATCTGTGGGTTGTAGTGCTAGAGTTTACCCCCTGAAGCTATCGACAAAAACAACCCCTCCTCCATCTCTCTCTCTCTCTCTGTGGATTATATTGTATTTAGTTGATCTAAATGTAGAAATGGAAAGAATATATAAATTCAGGTGAGGTACATTATTAAAGAGTGCTTTTATTGTAAATGGCAACATATATTTGTATTCTGTCATATGCAAATCATCTACATCTTAATGTTTTTCTAAAGCTAAAATTTCTAATGGTTTTCTTTGCACATTCTAAGTAACGCATTTAACCAGATTGCTTCATGCCCGCATCACCTCCTTGATCCATGGCAGGAAGTAATGAACTTTAGTGAAAACATGTGGATACTTTCGATTATCACATTTTTCTTTGAAAGTAAAAGCTGTTATGCCTTGAACCCTGGTGTCACAGATGAGAGGTCCACCTGAATCCCCCTAAAAAGAGAGACAAAGGAAGAGTTTATCAGGGCTTTAAAGGGAAACAAACCTTTTTTCTGTTTTGTAGAAATATATATATATATATATATATATATATTTTTTTTTTTTTTTTTTAATATTTTCATTCACTGTATACCCAGTTGATTACCTGACATACTCCTCCCTGCCAAAACTTGGTGCAGATCATTAGCTGGGAATTGAAAAACTTTCCCCAAATATTTTTGCACTCAAAGCTGAATTGGATCTTCTCTTTGGCTTCCCTCAGAAGATCTGAAACTTTTTCATCAGAGCTAGTTTTTTTTCCCCAGCCAGCTACATCACAATTCAAGTTTGCATTAATTTCCTCATTTTCTTTTGCTAATGCAATTGTCTTCACATACTGGTTGAGCTTGGCCTTTTTTTCCAACTGTGAAGAGAACACATTATAGAGAACATTGTAACATTGAAAGTAGAATTGATGTGAAATAAAAAAAAAAAACAAATGTTCAATTTTGTGTCAAGTTAGCATGTTTTTTTTTTTCATGTTTTCAAAAATATTTTACCATTTGTTGGCACAAATATTTGATTAGACTGAATCTCTAAATTTACTAAGCACTGTTAACATTTCAGATTTTATATTTTATCACTTCAAACATTTCTAAACATTGTTCACCTTAAAATTGACACATCGCAACAGAAAAACAGACGTCTGTCAGCCTGTGGTAAATATGGTTGCCCAATAAGAGGTATATTAATGCAAGTATTTAACAGTACGTACCAGGATACAAAGTGGCTATAAAATACTAAATACAGACTCTTGTGTCAGTGAGAGATCTAATTAAAAAAGTAAATTGCTGCTTGAATATAACTATTAGTTCTACATTTTGGAACCACCAGCCTCTGTCCTAATGGCAGATATTGAAGGAGACGTTCAGGATGCTTAAGCTTTACAGACCATTTTATAGTCTGATTGAGGTCAATCTTGTTATTGCCAAATTAAATGGGTAAGAAAAGGATAAATAGATAAAAACTAGTTCTTTTGTAGAACCACTTTTAGTTTTAATCTCAGTATTCAGTTTTCTTTAATGGGAGTTTATCGTTATCCCACATTTGGGCTTTGCTATATTTGCATAAGCATTCTCAATCTTTTAAAATTGTGATAACACCTACCCATTTACATCTATATTCAGGTGACTCCCTTAGTTTTCATTCTATTACATTTAATTCAAGACTCACAAGGACACTTTTAATCTTTCAGCTGTTTTTTGATATTTGAACTTGAACACATACTAGGAGTCCCAGTCTTTCCAAGTAATGTCTAATAGAACTGAACTGGTATTGAGCACTACTGTGAAAGATGGACATCCTGATGGTAAAGAACATGGTAGAGCAAGTTCAGGCAGCAAGTTGTAGGGTATTTTGCTGCATGAAGGGTTTGTTGATTTTACAGAATAGATTTTATAATATAATGAACTGAGTTTTTTTATGTTTGGTTTTGAAATAAGTGAGTGAAATTAAAGTAAGATACCACAAACCATGTATTTGTAGAGAATTATTTCAATTAGGACCCATTGTAAAATGTGTTACATGAGTTTACCTTCAGTAGCATAATGTCGTATTCATACTCCTCTTTGGATTTGTATTGTGGATGTACATGGTACTTCTTCACTTGTATCTTTTGCTGACTTTCCTCCTTCTTGCTAATGTTATGTGCCCCAAGTACAACCGTGAAGTCTTGGTAACAACTAGTAAGCAAAAATATATGTTTTATGGATAATTGATAAGGAACTTGTATCTATTTGAAATATCCTTAAAGGTACACAGAAATAACATGTCATTATTTTTAAATATGCACATTTGTACTGTTTCCAGAAAAGACTCACTCCTTGCAGTGTGCTGCAGTCAGAACATAGTCCTGACGAATAAGCATTCCACCACATACATGTTGACCTTGAATTTGTAGCGATGCCATGTAGGGTCTGGAATGTGGTCTTGCCACTGTGCCACCTGTTATACCGCTCTCTGTTGCCCCTTTAAATGAAAAAGAAATGTGATTTTTATTTTATTATTATTTTTTTTTTGTAATAAAACCTTTTTTGTAATGACGAAAAAAGTCTAGCCGAATAAGTTTTGTTTTTCATTGAGAGAAAAAAGAAAAAGATTTCTTACCACAGATTGTGATTAAAAGAAGGACGTAAATGATACCACCTGTGTGTCGCATTGTTGCAGGAAAAGGATGAATCGTTTAGTTTGCAGAGCCCCCTCACCACCTTTTGTAACCAGCCTCAAAACTCACAAACGGAAACCTGGTGGGGAGGTGTTGAAGAGGTTCATGCATTAGTGTAATCACACCTATCTTAAGTGCTACTTCTCTGAAACACGGCATGATTACCATAAATGGTCAGGAAATGTCCCAACAGGGATATATTTTTTTCTTCAATTAGTGTTTTTTTTATAAAATATAAATGATCACATAGAAATAAGTATTTTTATCACATATACAAAACTACTTTTTTAAATTTTGATAGGCAGTTTGCAGTTTCTAGGCTACGCTATTAATGAAATTTCTTTGATACAGATTTCTGCTCTGATTAAAGGCAGGATGTTTGTTTTATTTGGTTCACCTTTGAAGTGAAGGTGTTTTGGCCCAGCTGAACATAGAAACCCCAACTTTAAACCACAAACTTTCCTTTTTTCTATTGATCATATTTTTTTGCCAGAGGGTTTTTATTGTATAACTTTCTTTTGGGATTTAAATCTTGGTAACTTTTTAAAAAAGGTTTTTACATAAATAGAAAACGTAAACTACAAACATGGGTTAAACTCATGTAAATCATTGACTTCGCCTAAAAAAAAAAACAGTATAACACAGAGCTTAGTGTTATACCACAATGAACCAACACAATCTACTCTTCCTATGCGACACAGTTTACTTTGGTTAACTGACAGGGGTAAGAACTTTTACACTTTAGACCTGCCTTAGTGGTTGCATCCTGTTTTATCTAACTTTTTGTCATCCAATTATTCTATTGCATCTGCCTAAGTAAAATTATTCAGTAGGTTAGATGAGTAAGTAGCTAATCAAGCACTGTGGTACCATGGTCATTAAAGTGGGTAGGAACAGTGTGTGTAAGTCCTGCTTGCACATTCATAAAGCTTATCAGCATAAGGAAGAGTGCCCTAAATCTTTCTGTTAATCATCTGCACTTAATTTGGAGTCAAACTAACAGTAAAAAAACACAGCCTGATGACATGGCTCCCCATATAAACACAAGTTTATTAACTTTATATTAAGCCTTTTTCATGACCGAAAACAGGGGCATCCAGCTATGTATAAAAAAAGACAGTCTATCCAAGACAAAAAAAATTGCACTGACCAACAAATCTCAGCTACAAATTGCTAACTGTAGCCAAATCTCTTGCACAAGGCACAGCATATGACAAGAAAGGGACACAGTCGAGAACAATCACCAGAACGGTCACTTTGCACATGGCCAAATACATGATGTCCATATTGTAGAGAAGAAGGTTTTTGTTAACATGATAAAAACCTTAGACCCATATATGAGCTACATAACAAGTACTTCAAGCAGGTGGGAGAAAAGGCAAAAAAAAAATAAATAAATAAAAACAAATCTGTAATTTCATTTTAAGGCCTTATCACCCAGCACTACTTTACATTGGACCTCAGGACATGTGGCCTATTTTTCTCTTCTCTGTTCTTCCAGTCTCCAGACCCATGAATTAAAAAAAAAAAAAAAACTGAGTTAGTTTTGTCAAAACAGCATCTTTGGATCATGCAAAAAAAAGTAATTTGTGGATATAGCTCGGGTAACGCTTGCTTTGATTCATGGCATGCAAGTGTCGTAGCACATTTCCAGGTTACGTTTGTGTGTGGTTCGCTTAAAGCTCAGATTTCAGCTCCTTGTGAGTACCTTTTGAATCTTCTTCAGACTAGTGCATTTAGTTGGACATTTATTTGGCTTGTGTCAAAAAAGACAAGACTAACATTTCCATGACTTTTGACTTTGTACAGCTGTCGCTGTATAGGAAACCAGACCACAAACTGTGTTTTGTAAAATTAACTGAAGATCCAAATAGATTCACGGAGCCGAATCACAAGTCTTAGTAAAATTACTACATTAAAATAGCAATAAAAAATGTTTTAATCTTTTTATATGCCTAATTAAAAACAGATATAAAACATTCATTTTGGTTTCTCTATCATTAATCCACTTTGTTCCAAGAAGTGTTATTGTGCTCATTTTCTTTGCTGGTTTTTAGTTATTTTTACCTTTATTTATGTAGCTTAGACTACATAAGCTAAAATTTTCCATTTGCATTTTGCAGTCTTCTTACCATAAATATGTTTCCTCCAACACCAGAATCTCTTTGGTCAAACTGTACCTGTCTCTGAATTGATATAATTTTTTCCACCTAATATCCCAAAATTAGCCAACAAATCCATTACTTCAATCAACAAGTACTGAGTTCCACACATTTCAGACCCAATGTGAAGCTTTAATAGTCTATTCTTCTCTGAAAACATGAAGTAATTAGATGTTGTTCCCTTTCTCCCTGATGGTGCTTCAGGAGTCTAAACACCAAAAACGTATCCCCATTTGGTCAGTGACAAATCTCTTGGCGAATGACAAACACTTTCAGCATCACAAAAACTAAAAACTAGCTGATCAAAAATATAACTCTTTATATAACATTTGCTTTAATGCTGGAGATGTTTAAACAAGGAGGTAGTTAACTTTGCCTTATTGACCCCAGACCAGAATTTCTGAATGATTTTTTTTTTTTTCTGTAATGCAGAATTGGTGAAAAATGCAAATATAGGACAACAAACTCCCAATCAAGCTTATTCACTTTAAGTACAGAGAAGTTTTTATTGTTCTGTTAAAAATATATTTAATTGAAACTCTAAACTTCACTTGTATTATTTTATTCTATACTCTCACTCATAATTACTGTATGTATGGGCCTGTCTGCCATTTTTGAATAACTTAAGGGCCTTGGCAGCTCATGTAGATAAGAAACGGCCAAGGGTCAAAGTCTTAACAGTTCTCCACTTCATCATGGCCATCAGGTTTGTTGCCCTAATATTAATTGTCTCTGGCCTGAGATAGAGCGTGTAACTCATGGTGAAATTGTGCAAAATTAATATAAATTCCCACTGTCCCTGTTATACACAGCTCTTATGGCGTCTTTGTTGTACATTACGAGTGTTTGGGTTTGATAGTGATAGCTTCTTGCAAATATTAAACTTTTGGTTAAAAGCTGGTCTCAGTGATTCTGTCAATTTAGAAGATTTTAGATGGTAAAAAATAATTAACCAGACTAACTTATTCATGGAGCAGCATAGGTTACTTTTTGTATCCTGCTTAGGTCACTGGGGGTAGCGCTGGAATCAACTAAGTTTGCTTTAGTGTTTGTGGTTGGACCTTTGCGTCTGCTGTTTTCAGCACAGGTACTCAGAAAAAAAGCCGTATGACTACCATTTTCAAAAAGCTGCTGTGTGAGAAACAAAGAGGTTGAAAATCTTCTTGTCTGAAGAGTAAAGTTTCCCTCAAAGAATAAAGAGGCATTTTTTATGAAGCTTTATTGGACATAATAATAATTCCTATGGATATGCAAAACAAAAATTGCAAAACCTCTATACTATATATTTTTTGTTTTTATTCTTTTTTAAATGTAAATATTTCTCCTGCTCCCTTGGCTAATTAGGTCATATGTCTTATTTCTCCATCATCTTGTTGATCCAGGGGAGAAAGAAGCTAACTTTGGTGAAAACATGTGGGTATTTTGGATTGTCACATTCATTTTCAGCAGTGAAAGCAGTAATTCCTTGAAGCTTGTTTTTACAGATCAAAGGGCCCCCAGAATCACCCTAGAAAAAGAGATGAAGACCTGGATTATATTTTTAGAAAAATACAATAAAGAAAAAAAAAATGCAAACATTCGTTCACTGTTTTTATGCATCAAAATGGAATGTATGTGATGTTTACCTGGCATATTCCTCCCTTGTTCTTGTTAAACTTGGTGCAAATCATTCGCTGAGAGGTAAAATGTTCTTTCCAAACTTGATCACACTCAATCTTGAATTGTGTCTTTTCTGTTCCTTCTTTCAGAACAGTTGAAGTAGGTTTATTTCGTCCAGTTTTGCCCCAGCCAGCAACAAGACACTCCAGGTAGGCAGGAATTTTCTTATCTTTCTTTGGTAACTCAATAGGCTGGACATTTTTATTGAGTTTAGCATTATTTACCAGCTGTAAAACGAAGCACAGATACCTTAAACCTCTGCAGTTACATCAACTTACATTTTAGTTTTACTTGTGATTCAGAAAATTTTTTTTGTCTTGTCAAAGTTTATTTCAGTGATACTTTGAAAAACGGAAATGACTAAGTGTATATCAAATAACATCTATTTCAGTTATAAATGTACAAAATGGAAATAATTTAGAAAATAGATTCCTTGTACAAAGCAACAAATGTTTGTATTTCCTTATAGTTTAAAGCAAATTAAAATTCCAAAATTTGTCTTTTGACTGATTGATTGACTTCATGAATGGATATTTATATAAATAGTTATTGCACTGGGTGTCAAATATAGAGAGACGGGTTATTGCACAGGGTTTCAAACCTACTTCAACTCTTTAGCATGGCAACTAATGTGACAGATTTTAAAAAGGATGTACGGTAGTCATGTAATGTCCTACACATAGGAAAATGGTAAATGTCCTGTACTCATATAGGCATTTTTCAAGTCAGAGGACTTGAGCAAAGCCCTTAGTATTACATTCAGTCATTCATCCATTTACACACACTGATGCTGGCAAGCTACATTATAGCCAAAGTTGCCCTGAGGCTCACTGACTGAAGCAAGACTGCTGAACATTGACGCCGCTAGACCCTCCGACCACCATCAGTAGCTAATTGAGGTGAAGTGTCTTGCCCAAGGACAAAACGACACTAAAAGCCAGAGCCGGGGCTTGAACCGTCAACCGTCCTTCAGCAGATGCCACTGTCACCTCGGAAAACTGACTTCACTATTGATATCAATAAGGAGTATTAGCCAAAAGATAATTGGTAAAGAACCTAACTTTTAACAGTATGTGAATATGGATGGAAGCTGGAGTGGAGGAAAAAGATGTGTTTTCAAATTCAACAGGCGTTGACCATTAGATTTAATAAGATTATCAAACAAGCCCATTCAGTAATAGGGGGCTTTAACAAGGTGAGGATTGTTGCTGTGGTCAGTGCTTTAAGAAGACAGATTTGTCAAGAGCAGAGGTTACATCTGTCGTATGTTTTGTATTAAGCCTTTCTTAACAGCTGACATCGCCAAAAGCACCTTATCTTAGTAAAGGCAATAATGGAAGAGATTTCTGCTTAGGGGTCCTAAATGCTCTTCTTGGATGAAACTAAATTGTACATTTCATGTAGAAATCAAAGTCCCAGAGACTGCAGGAGGAAAATCACTGTTCCACTGATGTTTTCAGTTCTGTTGAGAACCAGTAGGGGTTACTCTGTCTTCTCAAACCCTAATTTGGTCGTGGCAGAAGACTGTTCACTCTGGGTAAGGATCCTTTGTAGGTTTCTTCCTGTTAAAGGAGAGTTTTCCTTTACACTGTCCCTACATGCGTGCTCTGTATAAGGAATTACTCCAAATTCAAGGAAACAATATAAGCGATTTTCCACTGTCACTAAATGTTAATTCCCAAGGAGGGATTTCTTGAAGATAATGACTCAGTGCAACCTCCTGGGTTTCCTTGCTTTATTCATTCTGACTAAAATGAATGAATTTTTCTAAGTTGACTTTTTCCCTCTTCTCTTTAGTTTCAAGCTTTATAGAGATAATGATTTTCTTTCTACGAGCACATGGGGGCAACTAACCCTGTCAATGCACTACTACCTCTTTTAATGACCATCATATTGCTGAGCAGGGCTGGCCAGCAAACTGTCCTAAACCCCACAGGGAAACCTTTTTTGACTGATGAGACACTAATAAGCCCACTGAACACAAATACTCCACCGGACAAGGATAGAGTTTTTAATAGAAGGACATCCTTCCATTCTCCACTTATCTGTCATGGGGGGCTTGTGCTGATTCCCAACAGTCTAAACGAAAGGATGGTTTTGTAGGGTCTTAACATCAAAATTAATTGAAATACACACAAAATATGTATTTTGTTAATGAAATGTGTGTATACATTAAGATGTCTACTTTACTCTCAAAAAGAAAATGCTTGGGGTCAAGCAATGGTGCAGGTTAAGTGTGCAAGCTATGTACAGAGGCGTTGGTCCTCAACACGGCTATCATATCTTCCTCCTTTCTATAAACTCATTTCCTTTCGGCCTACTTTCAAAAATTACAATTAAAGGCCATTAGAGCCTAAAGAATGCTTTATCAAGAACTTTCAATTAGTTTACCTTAAGCAACATAATGTCATAGTCAAATTTTCCGTCATAATTTGGATGCCTGTAGTACTTTCCCACTTTGATCCTTTGCTGACTTTTCTCCTTCTCATTTAGATCATGGGCTCCCAACACAACCTGGTCACTTTGCCATTTGGGGAAAAAAAGCAAAAATTATTCAGCTTTAATTGACGACTAGTGATATGTTTAATAGAAATGTATAATCTACCAGAATTATTTGTTTATTGCACATTATCTAATCAGCATGGCAGCTGAGAAATGCTAAAGATAACATAAACTTTGAGTTTATAATTAAACATACAGTTCACAGTGTGCTGCAGTTAGAACAAAGTCCTCTCGAATGAGTATCCCACCACAAGTGTGGTGTCCTCTGAGCTGGAGTGAAGCCATGTAGGGTCTGGAGTGAGGCCTTGAAATTTTGCCTCCAAAGATGCCACTCTCAGAGGCCCCTTTATGAAGAGGGATCGTCAAATGAATCACAAAAAAAAAAATTACTGCACAAAAATTAATAAATTTGTTTATGAAATGACAAAAAACATGCACCTAATCAAAAGAAAAAGGAAGGATGAAAACATTTCAAGAACACCAAAAGGTTAAGGTATTTAAATCTATACTTACCCGAGAGAATGACCTGGAAAAAGATGAAAATGATGCTCCCTTTGTCTATCATTGGTGCTTTAATAGAAAGGAAGCAAAGTCTGCTTCTCAGGCTGCTTTCACGCCGTTTATCACAGTCAACCAACAAACTGTCACAGCAGAAACTTTGTGGGCAGGTGTCAAAGATGTTGATGCAAGCACAGTCTAGTAAAAGCTGCCATCACACCATGCTCACTATTGCATATGTCAGGAAACTTATCAGAAGACTCTTGAAGCTACAGATAAAATATTTTCTGGTGTAAACACCCTGTTTGAAGTATAGTGGAAATCAAATTTCTACTAGTTCCAAAACCCTTACTTTGTCAGCTCATCACCCTGCAGCATTACCCAAATTCACTTGACATATAGGTGATAAACTGATGCATTTTAGGAAACTCTGGTAAGGAATTTATGGCTCTTCTAAATATGTCAAAGCAGGTACAGACCATCACACTACCACCACCATGTTTGACTGTCAGTATAAGGTGTTTGTTTTTGTTTTTTTTAAAGCTGTATTAGCTTTCTGCCACATAGATTTTTCTATTGTCCGCAATTATTTTGGGGATAATTAAGATATTATTTGGGATTATGAGATAGACCTTTGTGAATTTTCGGTCAGCACGGTTATGTGGTCAGGAAGACTGTCATCATTTGACATTTTTATGTGAACCAACAAAAATTGATCTTAACTGAGGCAAGTAAGACCTGCAGTGCTTTAAAAGAGGATTTGGATTCCAACATGGCCTCCTGGACAAGTCATTGATACATTTTGAAGCGCCAGCCAATCCTGGGAGGGTTCAACACTATTCTGTGTTTTCTCCATTTGTATAAACTGGCTCTTACTGTGTTGTTAGATTCCCCTAAACCTTAAAAATAACTGTCTGGGACATGATGTACTAGAAACCTGTCAAGTATGCAGTGTATGACCACTGGGGACAGAATGGATATGGGTCATAATATGTTGCTTATATGTTGCTCTTTTAAATCTTTAACCCTTCCTCATGTTTCCAGGTGTTTTCTATTCAGGCTCTGGTAAAGATCCTTACCAGTGTTCCCTAAAAATGTGGATTTTTATTATAGTCCAGCCTGGGTGTCACCTGTGAACTAAAATTCCTCTTCTTTTTTTTTTTTTTTTTATAAATAATGACATTTAATTCATGATTTGGGACAGTTTTTACTGTGGGCTTGAGGGCTTTTCAGCTTTTTTTCTTTTTTTTCAGCTCTTAAAAAATCATTTTGAAACTGCTTTTCACAGTTTCTTTTTTGTCTCTCAGCATGTTGAACTTTGCTTAGCATGGTGAGGTGTGGGGGCTTTCTGGTTTTGCTTTAAGAATCTACAGTGATATTGTGTGACTTATTTATTTTTTTTCTTTCTTTCTGTTTTGCAAAGAGTAAAATGTTTTATCTGTTTAAACAGATTAGGTACACATTTAGCCCAAAATGTATTTCATCTAAATAAATAAATCTATTCTCTAGCAACTGTTGCCTTGAGTGGTTGAGTGGGTTTTTGTATATTTAGACCCTAAAAACCACAAAATAACGATCAGGTTTCAAATCTTTCCCTTGCAACTGCATACTTTCTGCTTGTTTTCACTTTGTGGAGCTTCATAGCATTCATTTAATCAACCCAGTACTTATTATTAAGCATAATACATACAGAAACCCAGATGGAATACATACATACAGTGTCTCTTGCTCAGCATAAACCAAGTTTTCAGGATTTGGTCTGGAATACCTATAGCTATATTGTTTGTTTGCAGTTGGTTTGCAAACAGTTCTTTGCACCTGTAGAACGTTTATCTACATGTCACATTGTATTTATAGAAAACAAGTATAGCACCACCCATTTCTGAACTTACTCTTAAACATAAAATAAAAAGTAGAGTTGGTAGTACCATAAATGATTAGCAAGAAAGTGTTCAGCTGCTACAACAAACAAAAAAGGAGAACTCAGGAAGTTGGGTTCCTGGCCCGGAGTCTTTCTGCATGGAGTTTGCATGTTCTCCCTGTGCATGCATGGGTTCTCAACAGGAGCTCTTCCTTCCACAGTCCAAAAACATGTTATTAGGTTAAATTACTTCTCAATGGATGGACATCTGTATTTATCTGAACATTTAGGGGGGAGTTGTAGCCTAGTGGTTAGAGCTTGAAATCCTGAGGTCCTGAGTTCCAGCCCCACTCCCACAGACTGCCACTCTGGGTCTCTGAGCAAGACCCTTAACCCCACACTGCTCCCCGGGCACAGCAACAAACCAGCCCACTGCTCCCCAAGGGGATGGGTTAAATGCAGAAGTATAATTCTCCAATGTGAGATGAATACATTTCAATTATCAATTAATTAGGAGTATATTTTTTTTATTGATTTAAGACTATAGAGGCAAAAACAATATAAAACATATAATCATAATGAAAGTTTCACACTTTATTAAAAATACTTCCTTATTTTTATGAAAAATAAAAACATTCTTAATATTAGTAATTCGTCCGCATAATCTGGTTGATCCACGGTAGAAAATAATTGACTTTTGTGAACACATGAGGATATGCTGTATTATCACATGCATTGTCGGCCGTGAAAGCAGTTATGCCTTGCAGCTTTTTTTTGCAAATGAGAGGTCCACCAGAATCCCCCTGGAAAACAAAATAATAAAAGACATGACAGTCGTTTCTCAGAAACTAAAATGATGTAGACTACAAAAGAATCTTGTCATTTGACTGTTTGTGTTATTTTATCACCTGGCATATTCCTCCCTTCTTCTTGTTAAATGTGGTGCAAATCATATGCTCTGAATTGAAATGCTCTCCCCAGGTTTTTTTACATTCAGCGATGGACTGGGTCTTTTCTTCCCCTTCTCTCAGAACGTTTGATCCAGGCTCATTTGGTCCAGTTTTTCCCCATCCAGCAACAAGACAACTAATCTTGTCAGAGACTTTTTTATCTTTCTTGGGTATCTCAAATGGCTTCACATACTTATTCTTTGTGGCATTATTTACTAGCTGTAAAGGAGAAGGCAATATACAGTTAATCCAATGCAGTTGGTTGTTTTTCAATCATAATTATAATCACTATTATACACTTTATAAAACCTTCCCGTTTAATCAGCCTTTAAAAAGCATATTTGGATATTTAAAACAACCATAGCTGAGTGCTGAATACCAATGTGAACATAAACTAGATACTGAGATAGAGAGAGGAGGAAAGCACAGGCTAATAAAAATATGAATGACTTTATCACAGCATTCGTGTACCTTAAGTAGCATGATGTCGAAATCAAATTTTCCAGCGTAATTCATATGTGGAAAGAACTTTGCTACTTTGATCCTTTGTTGACTTTTCTCCTCCTTGCCAATGTTATGTGCTCCAAGCACCACCACCATGTTGCCTGGAAATCTTAAAACATGAATATTGTTCCTTCAATGACAATCCCTTTTAATGTAAAACAAGCCAGCTCACAGAAAAATACACAACTAAAGGGTAACACAAAATGTTAACAAATAGAGAATGTCCAATGAACTAACAAGGAACCAATGGGTAGTTAACTAGGTATTCACTAGGGAACACTCAGCCCTGCCTTATAATGGGACTATTGCTTTGTTACCTGGGAAACACAGAATTACTAATCAGTAACTAATGGATAGTTACCAAGGGGGGAAAAAAACTACAAGATAGTTAACAATTGCTTATTAGCGTACTACTGGTTTGTTACCATAAAAACAGAAAATACATTTTCCATGTTTTTTCTGAATAATCCTTAAACCTGCAAGATCAAAGTTTATAAAAAATTTCATTTTTATTCATTTTTTTATTAACTATAAATAAGACCATAATATGCAGCTGCTTTTCACACGTTTCAGAAAGTCAGATCACATCATCGCCCTTTTATGTTCCTTAAATGGCTTCCAATATAGTTTATAATTTGTTTTATAAAATTCTCATGCTAAAATATGGACCACAAAAAGACCAGGTCTTAGTTTACTACTTTAACCTTCTAACAAAATATACTGTTTTCCAGAGGTCAAGAATCATTTAGTTTTCCCTTGCAGCAGTTTAAAGACCAAAGGTGGACTGAGCCTTTCAGTCGACGGCACCAGGGCTGTGGAGTAGTGCACCTCTACAGCTATTTTTCTTAGAATCTGTGGTCTTTTAAGATTCAGTTAAAAGCCTTGCTTTTAAAGAGACTTTTTAAAAAATTATTATGTTATTGTATCAGATTTGTTGTATATGGTGAGTTTTTGTCCTATCTTTAACATTTGATTTTAGCTACTGATTCTCTACAGCATTTTGTGATGGTTCCATCTGTGAAAAAGCACTTAATAAAAACATTTACTCACTTTACTGCTTGTTATATATCTAAAATATTTCATCACTGTTTATTAAGAGAATTACCCACTGTAAAATGTTATCCGTTTCATTAAAAAGAACCCGTGTCACAGAAAATAAACTCACTGGCAGTGCGCTGCTGTAAGAACAAAATCCTTCCGGATAAGTATGCCTCCACATGAATGTATGCCCTGGTACTGCAGGGATGCCATGTAGGGTTTCGAATGGGGCTTGGAAACTTTGCCTCCAACTATGCTGCTTGAAGTTGCTGACGTGCCTGTAAAATTTAGTCATTTTAAAATCAGCAACAACAGAAAAGAAAATATAAATGAGAAATTACATATTGTGCAAACATTCCAAAGAAACTACATAACTCTTACCAGTGAGGTGGACGAACAGGAGATAAATTATGGTCCACGTGTGTATCATAGTGGCGGAGAGCGAAAGGATGAAGTGTAAATGGCTTGCAGACCCCCAACAGCAACCTCTATAACATCTGGGAGAATTCTAGGTAAGGTGTCAGACAAGTTCTATTTCCTGTTAAAGCTCTTTCCACACATAGAGTACTACAAAGTTACTTTGCGCTGCATGCAAAACTGTCTCGTTAATTATATATTTTATTGCCTGCATTTTAAACTTCTACAATGCTTTATTTTCTTGTTTAACTTTAGCTTATGGTTGCTTATTTTATCAAAAATTAATAAACAAATAGATGAATATTCCGACCACAGGTATAAAACAACACAAAAAAGGCAAAACCACAGAAACCCCAACAATGCAAGTTTATAGGTCACTAATTTATTCAAAAGTTTATCCACAAGGTGGTGCTTTAGAGCAACCCTCTTTTCCTCTTAATAAGCCCAGAACCCGTTATTATAGTATTATCTGTTCTGAGTGTATAAAAAAGGACATTAAAGGGTTTCAGGTCTCAAACTCCTCACCTTTAGGAGGATTGAAAAGAACACTCTCTTAAAGCATGAAGCTGTATTGCACAAACAGCAATTAACAAAATCAAAAATTGTGCTGATGTCATTGTCAGTCCTTACTTCATCTCACTGTATAAAAGAAAATATGTCTGAAGAAAAATCTTTCTGTCTAAGTTTCTGTATAACAGAATAAATTAGTAAGTTCCTATTGATTACTAAACAAGCTAGTGTGTGCAGTGACACATGATGTAACAAAAAGAGGCATTTGCTTTCGTGTGAAGGAACTTGTTTTCATTGGTAACCTTTGTGATTTGTGACAGCTAACAGAGATTTAGAAATACTTATGTCTAAATCTAGACCGCCAATAGTTAATAACTTAGTTTTTATTATTTGTGTAGTGTTTGATGTATGCTGATCTGTGTACTTTTGTTACCTTATATGAGCATGCTGTGGTGTGGGGGTTGATGCAAGAAACTGAAATCTTAGACTTTAAGCGCACCTGATGGAGCTAAAAAGGTGTGGTTTTAGGATATAAAAGGGCAAAATCTAAGTTAGGCTTTTTTTCCATTCTGCTGATAAAGCAGAATGGAAAAACCAAACTTGAGTTACAGGAGTTGTTTCCCTGTATAATTTGCTCATTTTCAAATGTTTTGTTATACTTAATTTGAATAAAACCTGTTAAAACTTGAAATACTTTTTCCTTTTTGCATTACATAGAGATTTCTCCCTTGTGAATAAAGGATCGGAGATCAAACATTTCCAGTGGTTTTTGTGTGATTTTTTTGTCAGCAAATTCAACTTTGTACAGAAAAAGACAAAGTATTCAATTAGAATATTTTATTCATTGAAATCTAGGATACGTTTTTTTTAATGCGTTCCCATTTTTTTAAAATCAGTATATATATGGGTAAAATTTCCAAGAAATATGCTACTTTATGCAGACTTACAGGTACCTGTGGGAATCAGCGTCTGATCTCTATGAGGAAAAGTTCTCTCACTGGGTTTTCAGTTACGTTTAGGACTAAGATGTAAATTGAGTTTAGGTAAGGTTTAGAGGTTTAAGTATTTATTACTAATGGTAAGGCTTAGGCCAATGGTCTGGGTTGGGCTATAGAAATGACTGAAAAACTAATGGACATCAAAGAATAGTGGAAAATCAGTGTGCACGGATGTAGGTTTTCTTTTGTTCTATTATTTTGTTGCATGTTTGGTTTTTTGGTTGTTTCTTGCATTAATTTGAAACTAAAACAGACACAGGAGATGTCACCCACATTTTTCTGGGAGAACAGGTTAACTTTTTCTCAGTAGCTATAAAACATGTCATAGCTTGCATTAGGTGTGCTTTGAAATGTATTTTCTTGGTTGTGACATTTTTCAAAGATCAATGCTTTGGGGGATGCTGTTTTATAGGAGCTTTTTCAATTACTACTTTATCTTTGTCAGTGCGTTTTATAGTGCACAATATTTTATTCTCCACTCTAAAGGAGTTGGTATTACTTTCTAATAGTTTTACCATAGCTAACAAAAATGGTTAAAAGCTGTTTCATTACACAAACACTAATTAAATCTTCCTAAAGGCATACATGGTATGTTTGCTGCTGCCGTGTTGAAAAGATGGTCTGTCCTGATCTGTTGCTCTGTTGGTTCTGTTGATGTTTTCACTTTGTGTTTTGAGTTAGGCTTCGATTTATGTTATTCTTTGTTTGCTGTTAAGATTTATATCACTTTTGAAATACTTCTTAGTTTAGCCATTCTTTTTTGATGGTTTTTCAGTTATCTCCTGTTCAGTATTCTTTAGTATTTGCTCCAGTTTAATTTTGCCATTCATTGGTTGCAGTTAGGGCTGCTCAGTGGCACAGTAGGTGGCACTCCTGCCTTGCAAGAAGGTTCTTGGTTCGATTCCCCTCCCTCGGGTCTTTCTGCATGAAGTTTGCATGTTCTCCTTGAGCATGCGTGGGTTCTCTCTGGGTACTCCAGCTTCCACCCACAGTCCAAAAACATGACTGTTAGGTTAATTGGCTTCTTTGAATTCACCTCAGGTGTGAGTGTGTGCATGAATGGTTGTTTGTCTCTGTGTTGCCCTGGGATGGACTGGTAACCTCTCCAGGGTGTACCCCACCTCTTGCCCGTAGACAGCTGGAGATAGGCACCAGCAACTCTCACAACCATGCTAATAAGTGTGACAAAATGGATGGATGGATGGACAGTTGCAGTTATCTTTAGGTTATGTTTCCCATGGCTTCATAGTTGTCTTACAGTAACTTAAATCGTCACCAAGGGCCATCAGTGGGTGCTCCTCATCTCCCTGGGCCCTTCATGGTCACCCCTCTCCATCTGCTGTGCCGCGTAATTAGTCCTAAGTGGCACCTCTTTAACTGCTCCTCCTCTTTGTGTCTCTCAAGCTGCACCACCTCACTGTGGGTTTAAGCTGCGGCCACCAAGGCTCCTGCACCACAGTTTGCGCTCTAGTTTTATTTTGCCATTAATTGTTTACAGTTATCTTTAGGTTATGTTTCCCAAGGCATAATAGGTATCTCCAGTCCCTTTTCCTATCCTCTAGTTTCCTTTTGGTCATTCTGTATTTTCTAGTCATTAGTTTAATTCCCCTTTAGCTACATTAAAGTTTCTTCCTAGTTACTGTATATTTAAGCCCTATTGTATTCCCTGGTTACTCTCTGTTGCCCTCTAGTGTCCTTCTCCTTTCCCCTAAGCTCCCTCTGTCCACACCTTCACCCAATTAGTTCATGACTGCATTCATTGTTCTGTTAGACATATGTACTCCTCTGCAGTTACACAATACTGGGTTCTCTTCAATACCTCCTGAAGTTTTGTGTTACCCTCTGTTCTGATTCCTGTCTTACCTGGGTTGTTTTTGTTTTTTGGAGTTATGCTTTTGTTGTCACAACCCCATTCATTAAATCTGCAAGAAACCATCTCTGTCTTTGTCTCTGCATTTGGGTCCTCTACAAACCTCCACTCAACTTGGTGAAGTTATGACATATCTATAATCTTAGGTACCATAAAATTAATTGTTGTCATGATTTGACCAAAATAATCAATAAGAGGAAACAAATTACTATAATTTCAACATGTTTCTATGTCCAATAAATATTTGTTGGTAGCAATAATAGGTGATAAAACATCCAAAGTACATTAAAGTTTTAGTGTGATTTTAAAGTTAAAATCTTGGAAAAGAGCAACTTCTTCTTTACCTTGGCTAAATGCGACGAGACCTTGAACACATTCATATAAAATAAGCTAAACACATAAATTTCAGTTGAATATTATTTTTTTGAATAGTAAAGAACTAATAACTTATTTCCCAGAATTGTATGTGCCCTGGCACATGGATATGGTTTCAAGCCTGCATTGTTATTCTTCAAAATAGGAAAAACACCACAAGTTAGGTGTGTGGTGATTTTCCAAAGCAAAAGGTGTAGGTTATCAAATTTGGCTAGAAGAGGACCCAAGAGATTTGTTTACAGGTTTTATACAAGTGTTCAGCACTGGTGGTAATAATTTAAAAGGGTTTACATTTTGTCTATATAAAGTTTAAAACTATAAGAAAATACAACCCCTTGAATTTCACCACCCAGTGGAACTAAACTACTTTTAAATCAAACTCTGTCTGGGTAAGTTCAATAACCTCATTTTTTCGGCAGAGATTAGAGTGTACTGTCACTAATCTTACTAATATTTTTAAAAATTGTATTTATTTCAATCACTGAGAAAAGCTGGATGACAAAAATATATGCCAACTTAGTTTTTTAGATTTTTCTGGCCAAATAATGAATAGCATTATTCACATATACACATTTTACAGTACACCAGACAAAACATTTACAGTAGTGTTTGAAGTATTTACTTTGAGATGGACACTACTCAGATTTCTTCTTTCCTCCTCTCTTTCCACAGCACTTGCGAGTGCAAAACAAACAGGATTTCAAAGTCACCCACAAAACGGTGACAAAAACTAAAAGTAAAAACCCGATAACATCCAGGCTGTGGTACTGGAACCAGTTCAAATCATGTGCAGCTACTCTTAGATGTGGGGCTCCTTTGTGTCTCATTACGAACTCAGACCAGAAAACAGCCAGGTCCAATGGCTCCACAGGGCGGTCCAGATGTATCTGCGAAAGCTTCACCATCCGTTCTTTGTATCTATTGAGAAGACATAATTAGTTAGTGAGGAAAGGAGGAGGGGCTAAAAAACTGATTATGAATAAAGGCTGGAAATCCAAATCTTTTTCCATTAATCAATTTGTTCTTTTCCCCATCTAGACCTGTCATGTCAAATTTAAGACCTTTTCAAACCTTTAAATTCTGGATTAAATTATTTAAGTCCTTAGGTTTTAAAAATGGTTCAGTGAGAAGTTTTCTATGACCAGAAAATACCTATATTACTAAGGGGACGTAATCTTTTTTCTTTAGAGAGGCTGTTTGAATAGCTTTATCACCAAAGCTATACAAGAAAATATCCTCCAGGCAGGATTTGAGCAGAAGCGGCAGTCCCTTTACAGCAAAAGTAATTTCATCCAAAAATAATCCTAACCATATAATACCGAATACACATTTCAGAGCATCTAAGTGGAGTTGTCTGTGATAGGCCAACAGAGAAGTGTGCGTTTAAAGGATATGTATACACTTTTCAAATCTAAATTCTGAAGTGTTGCTGGAATTTATTTTCTGCAGCTTAAAAATATCCAGTGCAGACAATTGCTTTCAGAAGTCACAATCAAATATATAGAGGACAACAGTCAGTAATTTATTATTTTATGTATGTATAAAACATCTGTGAAAACGTTAATTGTTAAACTTTGGTTGTTGTTTCCCTTGTTTCACTGCTTCAAACAGATGCAATAATGCAACTCTTTAAAGTAGTATGAATCCCTGTGAAATAGAATCTCAATAAAATACAGTTAACACCCAATCACCAAAGATTTCAAATAAGGAACGCTAAATTGTATGGGGAAAAAAAAAAAAAAAAACTTGTGCAAGAAATGTGTGTTTTCAGGTGATCTATAAAAGTTCCTCTCACAAATGATAATATTATTGGTTTGCCCAATAATGAGTAGATTGCATGTACTTCTGTCAGTTTTAGAGAGCCATAAGTCTTTGTAATACTATACTTTAGTAGTATAATTATTTTAGAAATGAAAATACTACATATTAATTATGGTGCACTTTATATATTTATCTAAGAGTGCTACAAACAAAAGTGAAGAACTAAAAGTAAAAGTTAATATTAAATATAAATGATGAAATATTAAACATGGGAAAGTTGTTTTTGTCTGCTTGTTTACATAACTGGATTTACCTCAGCCAATTCCTCTTCAACAATCACTTGACCCAGTATACTGCAGAACAGCGAATGCCCATAGCAATTTCAGAAAACATAACTGTGCTTTTTGCAGAGCCCATTAAAGAACATTAAAGGCAAAAAAAAAATCCTTTGTAGCCCAAAGGCGGCTGGAGTTTGCCTGAATAATTTTCAAATACAATTAAGTCTGATTGCCTTCCAGTTTAAACCTGATATGTGGCGGAAATGTTTATACTATAAAATAAAAACAGCAACATCTAAATGTTCTGGATGACAAAGATTGAGATTTTCCAGACTCTGCTTTAATTATTCTAGTTCTTTCCACTTGCTTACTTATCTGCCTCTCTGAGCAAAAATCCATTTAACTGATGTCTTCTGAAGATGAAATATAGGAAATTGCAGTTTCAGGCAACCCTCTTTAAAAAAAAAATATTCAACTAATTACAAAAATGTTTATATAAATTTTCAATTATCCTTTAACCATTATTAAGTTATAAATTAAGTTTCTTACCCTTTATCGTTGATAACTTTTTTCAGCGCAGGTACCAGTGTTTCTGTTTTCAAATCAAATATATCGTACTTCTCAGCAACACTGCGAGACACCATTCGGTGTACGTTGTCCCCCTGGTCCCCAAAAAGTGGAAGCATCAACATAGGAACAGCATTACAGACACCTTCGTAGATACCATGGCTGCCACCATGAGTCATGAAGAGTTTAGCTTTGGGGTGGGCTGTAGAGCAAAACATGTCACATCGATTTTATTATCTTACTTACAATACCGTGAGAATTTTTAATTAAAATGTATTTATGCACTCAACATACCTAGGAGATCATTCTGAGGTAACCATTTCAGAAGCTTGACGTTCTTGGGCATATCTTTGGGTACTTTACCTGTATATCTCCAGAGCACCTGCAATACAAGCCAGACCAGCTCATAAACACGTGCAGACTGGATGTTCAGTCTGGCACATGTGCAGCAAAGTAGAGAGCAAAGTTCAGTAGCTCAACATAACCTTACCCCCATGTGCTGTGTGTGCAAAATTTCAATGTAAAATCATTGATAAGATTGAAGTGTTGAGTTAATGTCAACTGAACTGACTGAACCAGTGATGAAGTTGTGAATAATTACCCTCTGAGGAAGTTGGCGAAAGGCATCAAAGAACACTTTGGCCTTAGTTTCTGGCATGTCTGATACCATTGAGCCAAGTGTAAAGACAATGAAGCCATCATCTCCTGAGCCATCCACAAATTCCTTCAGGTCCTGCAAGAGGGTTGACAAGACAGTAAAGTAACCACAAGAAAAGTGAACTATAAGCTAAATCCAGTGTAATTATTTCACAATATGTAAAAAGTACATGTATATTATAAGACTTTAGAGAATTAACTGCATGTTTACAGCTACCAGGTTTAAAGCCTTTTTGAACAGCAAGCATAACTGTCTGCCTATAAAAACAAATCTATTGTTTTTGAAAATTACTTGATCCCTGTTGTCACAACGGGGCCCCGCATTTCCTTTCCTAGAGCCTTTTGGAGGAAGTCCATAAATCTGGATTACATTGCTCTCAAAATGTTTCACATTAAGAGGCAAACTTAGTCTACAACAGCCATAATTCCTAAAACAATAAAAGTACTATAAGCAGAGTTCAACTGTGTGTTTGAGCTTGCTATGGAATATGATTTTTTATTCATGTTTTTCTTCCTCTGGAAATGGGTAATGATTTAAAGTTTTGTACATTTAAATGAAAGCATTGCTGTAATTAGAGCAGCTCTTTAACTGATAAATATGTTTAACAAGGAACATTTAATCAAATGCTAACATGGCACATTTGTCTTGCTCAGAATTCATTAGCAAAATGTTTGTCTTTTTTTACAGCTTTATGTTGCATGTACCCAAAATGTTTGTTTAACAGATTTGCCTTGATTAAATACAGCTAGAAAGCATTCTTTCTTTGCCCTGAACAGATAAGTCTTCCTACTCACTTCTGGAAGAGGAGCTGTCTTTGCACAGTTGATCCCGCCTATCAAAATCATGTTTGGCATGAGAGGTTTGGGCCAGTCAAAAACAAAGTCATATCTGAGAAGCCAGATGGCCCCATGGCTTATGAGTTCTTTGTAAGACATGCCGTCTTTGATGCGCTTGCTGACCAGTTCATCAAAGTGGCGATACATGACTGTGCATATGTGAGACTCCAAAAAGGACATCATCATGTTTTTAACCCTCTCTGGGAAGGTCATACGGTCTGTGTTACCAGAGAAAGCCTTGGGGACGTAGGAAACAGGAGAGGGGCACTTGTTAGCTTTAATGTCCAGCTCACAGGGAAGACCGCGCAGAAAATACACTGCAGGAATTGAAAAAATATGTGCCAGAACAGAGCCACAGGGAAGGAAAGGATCTGTAAGCAAGATGTCAAAACCTTCTTTCCTGAGTTGATTCATCAAAGGCTCATTGTCCAATAAAGCTTCACAGCCCAACGACTGAAGAGAGGTAAAAGTCACCAGACGCTCCACATTAACAAATAAATCTGCAAGTCCTGGTTTTTGGTCGAATAATCCTTCCCGGAGCTTGTTAAAGTTCTCATCCAGTTCTTCTTTGGTATAAGGCACTTTGTAGACCTCAGTCTTGTAGCTTTCAGAACCTTGGATCAACAGGCTGCTTTCAGGCACCAGGACCGTGACATCATGGCCTCTGCGGCCGAGCTCCTTTACAAGTATCTTCATACTAAGCCAGTGGCTTCCATCCACGGGCATAACCAACACCTTCCCCCCCTGAACGGGCCCCAGACCAAGGCAGCATAGCAGAGCCAGTAGCCCCGCTGGAGGAAACCACACCCTGCTTCTCATTGCCTCCTCTCTGCGCTGCAAGCTGAGCTTTGTGTGAGATTTAGAGCTGCCTGTTCTAAAGGGGTGGCGTTCTGTGTGTGTGCCTGTGTTGAAATTCTGGAAGAAGTGCGGGTTGCATTTTAAGTCAAGCCTTTATATAACCTCAGGAGGACAGGGAAGATTCCCAGAGCTTTGTAGGGGAAGTGTCAGCACTGAGTGTGTCTTCAGTTAATCATTGTTTTGTATAACTTCACCGTTCCCTTTAAGGAGTTGTAATATTCCTTTGAAACTCATTCAGGAATTTTATTTCATTTATTTTTTTGTTGCATGACCGTTTTCTGCATTCTAAAAGTTTTTAAACTATAGTGTTTTAGAACTTGCAAGTCATCATTTGACTGCATGTTCTGCTTGTAGATTTGAGCAAAGTCCTCTCTGTTTACTTTATCTGTTCCCTCCCCCTGGAAAGCACGCAGACTCGTGCCTGGTATGCATTTGTAGTTGTAATACCTGTTTTTTGTGTCACGCACATAGATGCATACACTGCCGTTGTAGTGAGAGCGATGGCGTGCGAAGCCACTGGTAATAGGAAACCAACTCCCCTCTGAAAAGAGGAAGTGGATACTATCAAACCATCAATTCCTGGTATTATAGCACTGGTCACAACTTGCCTTACCTCCATAAGTCTAATATTGAAAGAGAGAAGAACAAATCTTGGAGTACTCATTATTCTATTATTTTAGATTGTGGGGCACCAGCAGATTTATCTAAAACAATCAAAGCTAATTATTAAAAATGGTTCAAGCTTGAACTCTGCAACCTAGAGTTCCTTCCCATTCTGCCCTTCCCCCTCTATCCAACTATTGTTGACTGTCTTAAAGGGAAAGCTTGTATTTTTTTGCTTCCCTTTACTTTTTGTTTTGGGTGGGGGTGGGGGGGTCTAGTTAAAAGGTATGAGTAGCTACTTAAAATACCTTACTTTCCAAAAAAAATCCCAATTTTTCATGAACAAATTTACTTTCCCTAAAAACTAAACTAAGAGAAAGGCAGAGTGGGTGCAGTTCTGAAGGAGACTCCCACCATCTGATAAAGATGTCAAAGAAGTTTTAGTAGTCCGTACAAAAACAACTTTAGAAAGGTAAAACTGAACTGCAATCAGATTTATATAAATACATGATTATTTATAATTATGACGGATACTTTATTTTAATTCTGTTAACTTTCTGGTTTGTAACTTTACTCACCTGAACCCATAAAGTTTCCATGGAACGTGGTAAAAATCGCATGGAAAGAGAAGATGATGCAATGTGTGGGTGGAAATGTCTTCTTTGCATTTTGAGATGATACAGTCTGAAACGTTTTAGTTGAAACAGAAGTAAATTGCGTTGTTATTTTATTCAAATATTCTTTTCATATGATTTCAGAGTATAAAGTCATGTAAAGTGAAATCAGGTGGCAGCATCAGAAAAGCTTTTGGGTGATGGGTCTAGATAAGTAGTTTTAAACCATTCATTAATATACAAATAGTGTGCCACATTCATATAAAGCACATACTCCCTCCCTTCAGCACATTGTATTTTGTGATAGCTAAGGATTCGATAAACTGTAATTCATATAATTTCATTTGAATGAGACAGTGATTGAGGCCAGAATATTGCATTACCGGCTCCACCCGGTTTACAGACATTAAGTCTAAGAGCATTTCGATTTAATCAGCAGAAGAATGACAGAGCAAACACACCTCACTGCATGCAGCCTTTTTAATCAATCATTTCTTAACAAAGTAAAAACTGTTAGAAAGAAGCCCCTCTGCTCTACATAGGAAACCCTTTGAAACATTGTCTCATTTCAGTTGCCTTCTTTTGTTAATTCTTCAAAAGATCTGTCAATTGTAAACAGTGAGTGGTTTAAAGTATGAATGTGTGCTTTCAGCCCCACTGACCTCTGAACATAGATAGCAAGGTGCAAATAGGTGTGCACCGGATTTTAGCAGCTTTAACCCACTCACTTGAAAAATCTAAAAGTATTACTGGACTTAACGTAGCTTGTTAATATCCAAGAGTTAAATATTAAGTACAAAAATCTCCAAATTATATTGATATTGCACAAAAATTAAAATGATCACTGCGGTAGCAACCTCTGCGGCAAGAAGTGATAACATTTCAGTCGTACTGTATGCACTGGATCTTCCTTATTTTGCATTTTATTACTAACTACACTAAACCTATTATGAGATTTAGAAAGCAGTCAAAGGAGAAATTCAGACTTCCTAAACCTGATATAAACTTTAATGTCCCTAACTTTTGTCATAAGCTGTTTAGACATCTTGGACCCCAACATGTTAATGATGGAAGTTACATTCCACTGTGAATTGTTAACCCACTAAATGTGAAGTGCCTCTAATTGAGTAAAGTATTTTGTAGTTTAGAATATTAGATTGTTCCTGCAGATGCACTCAACAAATCACAATTATTCAAATGTCTATTAATTTCTTTATATCAGTTCGGAGAATGAAACTAATATATTTCTTGAATTCATTACCCATGAATCATATGTCCTAATTTTTGTTCATTTAAATTACCCGTTTACCATATTTGTAATGATTTTGGTGTTGATGGCTGACTTGATTGCTCATTTCATTCACCTGTATAGCTCTGTCCTGTTTTCTCATCACTGTTCTTCTGATCAACCTGCTCCTGCTTCTAATTAAACTCCTTGGTCCCAGCTATCAGTGCCAGATTATTCTTGAGCCTTTGGTGTTGAGAGTTCTCTAGCGTTTCTCTAGTGTTCTGATTGTCTGATCCTGACCCATTTCTGTATCTGGACCTTTGAGCCTGCCTCCAGCTGTCTGATCTGTTTGCCTGGCCTGTCTTCGGACTCCTGTCGGATTCTTCTGTGGACTGAACCTGGATCTGCCTCTTGATTTCGCCCTGTGGATTATCCTCCCTTCTTTCGTCAGTTTGGATCTGATCTGCTGTCAGCTCTGCAGCCTTCTAGGCTTCCGTGTCTGGAACACTCTGGCAGCGTCCGCTGCGTCATTTCAACCGACTGGCTGGAATCATCCTCCATCAGATTATTGTGGTCACTAACCTGTGTTTCTCTTTTATACACGTTACTGTTATAGACGCCCTAGCCGCTGATACCATGGATCCATACCCCGTTTGTTAAATAAACGTTTTAAGGTATTTCACATTCTGTCTTGCCTGAATTCTGGGTCCTCTGTTCCGAAACTTTACAATATTTTTAATAAAATGTGATAATTTAAGAACTGCTATGACTATATTATGACTCACACATTGGAAGACTGCTGTTTCATGTTGTTGCACAAACTTTTCAGTGTTATTCTAATGAATCAGTAGCACCAGTATTATTTCAAAATTCAAAGGCTCTTGGAAGTTCCCTACTAATCTTGGTTTCTCAAATCAGAAGTTTAGTTCCTTTATTGTTTAACAATCATGCTTTTTTTGCCCGCTAATTGTACCTATACCCCTTCAAATTAAATATAACATGTTTGAATGTTTTTTTAATAGTATGAGTTGTTTATTTGGATATTACGTGAAAAAATTTCACCGCCATTGTTAAAGTTCAAGTGGCAAGTACTTTTTTTCCTAGCTTTTATTGTTATTACACTGTCACAAGTACAGAGCAACGAAATTATCTCTTTTTATTTTACCCATCCTCTTGGGGAGCAGTGGGCTGCCATTGTGCGCAGCCCGGGGAGCAGTGTGGGGTTAAGGGTCTTTGCTCAGGGACCCAGAGTCGCTGACTGTGGGAACTTCAACTCAGACCCTCTGGATTCCAAGTGCAATGCCCTAACCACTAGGCCACCACTCCCCATAGATTTACCTCTGCATTTAACCCATCTCCTTGGGGAGCAGTGGGCTGGCCCTGTGCGACACCCGGGAAGCAGTGTGGGGTTAAGGGTTTTCCTCAGGAACCCAGAGTACAGGCTTTGGGGCTCAAACTAGGTACTTGCAACCTTCTCAGAGCACAATCGCACTGCTGTAACACTAGGCCAACACTCCCCCAAGAGCACCCTACCTCTCAGTAGGGCATCAAACTTTAGGATAAGTCTTGTTGTTCCCCTGCATGGAAATCTTTAGGAAAAGGGGAAAGATTTGTACGATCTGAAGAGAAACAAGAGTGCCTCACAAGACTACTACTTCCATCATATTAGACTGTGTCCCATTATTGCAAGGTCCCAAGGTCCCATTATCTCTCTATGTCCAGCATAACACTGATGTTTTTGAGAACTGTGGTTACATTTTCACCTGAAGATAGTGCTTCTGTTTAACATGCAAAATCTGTAATACAACCTGAATTAAATCCAGCCCAAAGATAAGTTGTAGCAAAGCTTAAATCAAATTTGAGATGAAAATATTTCTTTACAAGATTTATTTGGAGATGAAGATCTAGTTCTAGTTACCATCAGAGGAGAAATTGTTGAAAACTTGATATGAATTAAAAAAGTCTGAGGCTTTTTTTTTTTTTTAGGTCAGATTAAAGAAAGTAAGGAGAACGTATAAAGAGAACCAAAGTGCTATGCATACAAATGCTCAAAGCTGAAATCAGTAGGTTGTGTCATTTATCCATATGATGGCACCAAATACCAACAAAGCAGAAATTATCTTCTGAAATATTTAAAGCTTTTCTCTTTTTTGGTTTAGATCCCGAATGCTGATCAGTATGTAATAATTTTAGAGAATATACAGCATATCAAATAAAGTCTGACTATTAAGTTTGCTGATGATTGGTGATTTTGTTCGTGATTCAATCACAGATCCGTCATTCAAACCACTTGAACGTTTTGTTTGCATGACTGGTTGGTTCTAATCAGTGTGTCAATAATTTATTTTCATCTGAAGCAGCCTAATCCATCATACAAACCAATTTTCAAAGGTTAGATTACACTGATGGCTCAGGTCTAGCTCATAAGAAAGGACGAGAGTCAGCTTGTCTGACATTATTCACTCATACATACTTATTAATAGGCCTACCTCATATCACCTGTACACCAAATACATGATTAGCTTCTGTAGTTCAAAGACTTGGGCACTTAAGTTATATTGAGAGTGATAAGACAAAAAGTGTCAAAAGTTAATTCTGTGAACTTTAGACCTTTCTTAACTCTGGTACATTACTTGTCAGACTGAAGCTTGGTCAGTGTTATAATTTGTCATTTTTATTGAGTTGTTATTGAACTGGTTTTATCAATGTTCTACAATAGATATAGAGATACAACATTTAATACTATATAGAGTATTGAATAAATGCATGACTTTGCTCTTCCTAGGTTTTTTACTTTACTGTGCACTTTTCCATGTTAATGTACTCAATTAGCTTATAATTTTTTTTTTTAAACTGCTCCAGTTATTTAACAATTAAGGACTATGTCAATCGAATAAAGGGTTTTAAATAAAACATGAGATCAATGTCACTTCTTTTCCCTCTTCATTTATTCCGATCAGGATATTTAGAAATATAAGCTTTTTGCAATAAGATTTTTTTTTTCCTTGTAGAGTATATAAATGTAAATTCAGCATACTTTGAATGATCATGGGTTATATATCGAACACTATGAAAGGAGGGGTGATCATAAAACAGCTAACAGTGCTCCACTAAGTAACCCTTTATTAGAGAATGGCAAAAGAAATGCTTTGAAAGCAATAAGAGGTTCCGTTTGCAATTTCCCATAAGCCATGTTGGGGACACAGCAGACATGTGTGTCAAATTTGAGTCATGTAAAATTTTCTGGGTTAACTAGTAAAATTCTTAGTTTCAGAAAAGAATGAAAATTAAGCTAAACTACCAGTTCCTGGTGGTGGTAGTAGCATGCTATGGGGAGGCTGTGATGGAGAATCCAGAAAGTATCCCTTTTCCTTTTTTCATCATTATTGTATTTCTTGCACCTAACAGACACTTTACAGATAACTGGACACAGTTTACCTATTTTGCAAATAACTGGCAAAAAGTACCATTATAATGGAGTAATGTGAAAATACAAACCGAGTCACATTTCAAAATCTTACTATGAAAAACATAAATAAGAACATGTAAAATTGTCTTCCACTTTTAATTGTTTCAGTATCTGTCCTATATGTTTCCCTAAAAAACATTAAAATCAGGACTCGTAAATAAAAAAAGGAAAATAGGCTCAACCATAATGAATAATTTTGCATGACACTGTGGGCATAAATCACATTCAGCAAGACTTCCTCCATAAAGGCTAGAAGACATCAGACTGCGTGTAATTATTCTATTAATGTCTTCCACTCAATTAAGTTAGTGAAAAAAATGCTTTATTCTAATTAATTTATTTTGACTTTAAAGTGTACATTTTTGTGTCATTGCAACCGCATGGTGGAGCCAAAGTCCCAAAAATCATCTCAGTCCGCCAGTCTTGGTAACTCTGAAAGACTGTTTGCCATCGCTTCTAGTATGAGTTCAACCGCAGTTTCAGACGTTTTCCAAACGATAAACTTTTACTAATACACTCTGATTTTAGAGAGATTCCGAAGTACGATTTGAGAAAAAAACATTTGCAAACAGAAAACTAATATTTCACACGCAATAACCGAATAGGTTTTGTTTCATATCAAAGCACCTTCAATAATATTCCATAATGACCGCTTCTGTCTGCCTTGAAATTTCCCATTCTCCATGTTCTTAAAACTGGAACTCATTCACTTAAATTACCTCCTGTACATATAAAGGGTTAAAAAAATTATTTAAAAAAGGGAACAGATAACTCTGTGACATCAAGCCTCTTACTTCTGCCTTAAATGAGGAGAGAGGGAGCCTCTCAGAGGAAGATCTTCAGGTCTCGCAGCAGATGCGCGCCGTCCTTGGATGCTCCAGACGCGCAGCGGAGGATTTTGCGCACTGGAATCAAGCAGAGCTGAAGAAACGGTCTGCCTGACTGACCGCAGTCTCACAGGCACTTGGACTCATTTGGTAGCATTTTAACTCCGCTCAGAGACAACTTCCTGCTCATATCGCTCCGGATTTAACAGAATAAAACTGTTCGGCTGGATTTGAAACTTAGAAAACTAAGTCGCTGCTTGAAGAGGAAATTCCCACATCCTGAGAGACGGGGACGTTTAAAGAGGATTGTAGAACTCTTTGCTGGATTGGACAGGATTTACTCCAGCTTGAGGTATCTATAAGGGAAAGTTATTTTTCTTCGTAACTGTACCAATAGAGCGTCTATCACTTGATATATATATATATATATATATATATATATATATATATATATATATATATATATATATATATATATATATATATATATATATATATATATATATATATATATATATATAATTTTTATAATTTTTTTCTGTGTGTGTGTGTGAATCTCCCTCTTATGCTCGCAGGTGATGTTTCAGCGGCATGCGTGTCTTCTCCTCTCCAAGTCTTCCAGAGAGGTTTAAACCGCCGCTTATCTTGAATAAACCGAGAAGTCGCTGAAGATGGGAGCCCTGCAAACATTCTTGCTGTTTTTCCTATTGCACCAGGTGAGTAATGGGTTGACTCTATATTGACTGGTTATTTCTATTCTAATGTCTCTCAGCAAATTGCACTTTAAAACTTGTTCTATCCATCTATCTTTATGCAGAAATTCAAACTGCATCATTTACCTTTTTTTTTCTTTAATGACACATAAATTCATGCCATATTTGAGTTTTATAAACTGTAGTGATTTTTTATCTGGACTGAAGTTGCTTAGTGCAGAAGTGTCCTAAAAAGTCGTTTATGGTGAATCTATATAGATGATCTACTGCAGCATTTGGAGAAAATGTAAATTAAACAATAGCAAAACAGTAAAAATTCAGTAGCATCTTTACAGACAGAACCTATGGCTTTGTTGTGATCTTCGGCTCTTGCTCAAAAAAATCTAATGCTTTGAATTTCATAAAATTTTTTGAGCTTCTCTGCAAAAAACATATTATTACCACATATAATTAAAGGTACCTTCTATATTACAGCTATGTTTTAATTTAATTTAGCTCAACTTAATCTAGAATAAACTTTTATTTAAATAATAATTGAATCCTGCCGTGATAACGCCTTGCTGTCTCTTAGAAAATGATTTCAAATATTTCTTTTTGCCTCATTTTCAATTTTCAGTATTTTATTTTAACAAAGACGGTTTTAAGGTTCTGTTTTTGTGACCCATTTAAAAGACATTCTTCTTGTAGTCAAAATATATATATTTTTTTGTCCTAAGTCTGGGGAAAGTTGGATCACTGATTTAAATCTGGATAAACATCGGATAAATATTTTTGTTGTCAGTTTTTAACAAAATATGATAGTCTTCTAAAATTGACACATTAAAATAAGAGATTAAAGTTGGGGGGAAAAGGGCGATGGATTTTTTAAAGCTTTAGTCGCTTCTTCTTTGTAAATCACATAATACTTAGAGAGCAAGGAAAAGAATTTTGGCTTAAGTAGAAATTCAACGCGTTGAGCTTTTTTGAT
Organism: Cyprinodon tularosa; assembly: GCF_016077235.1. Taxonomy (NCBI): domain Eukaryota; kingdom Metazoa; phylum Chordata; class Actinopteri; order Cyprinodontiformes; family Cyprinodontidae; genus Cyprinodon; species Cyprinodon tularosa. The sequence goes on along the minus strand of NW_024039740.1, from coordinate 376,586 downwards.
ATAATCTTCCTCTAGTGTAATTTTGTTTTCATTGCAGTAATCTCTGTATAGAAAGATTGGGATCTCTTGGGAAATTCAAAGGGTTTTCTCTTCTTTGATGAACATCTGCTGTGTCCACTCTCTATTTTTTAATATATTGTGGGTTTTTTTCTTTTTTGGTTTTATCCTTATTATCCGCCTTCCATGAATAGAATTGAATGGTAAATGCCATCGGATTGAAGAAGTTCTTCACATCTGTGCTCAATCCTCTAAGAAGGCTTCTTTTAAAGATAGCCTTGAACTGTGCTGCAGCTGCAGCAGAAAGCTGTCTCTTCTGTTGTAATCAGCACTGAGCCTGTTGGGAGCTCTGCCTCCAGAGAGAAAGAGGCAGGCCACCTCCCCGGGGAGGCTCTCTTTATATGCCCCGGTGGCTTCCCTCCCAGCACACCCACAAACGTCTGACCTGGGACATTTTAGACTTTATCAATATTACTTCCACTTTGTAGGCTTAAGAAAGGCTTAGTTCCACTCAAAACATAAAATAAATACACAAGAACCGTCTAAACATCATATACATTAATGAATTCAAATGAAAAAGAAAAAAAAACATACGGAAATCCAACAGGATGCAAAAATGTTATATTTTAAAATATTTGAAATCTATTTATTTGCGGTCGGAAAACCATGAATATATCCACCTCCTCCCACTCAGTTAATGCGCACCTTAAGTGGTGAAAAAATAAACCCCAGTCTCAGCATCTGTGCCAAACCCCAGGGACAAATAAGAGGGTCAAAGCCATCCTGGGAGAATTGGTTCTACCCTGTGACATCTGCGGCAGTTATCCCCAGCTTAATGACAACAGGACAATGTAGATGAACAGGAGACATATTAAAGCTTCTTCGCTGTCATCCTTCTTCCTGTCTTGGATAACATTATTCCCAGAGTTTCACACAGTGAAATATAGTTTTTTAAAACTCAGATTAGGATTAGTTATAGGGAGACACTGACAAAGAATGTAGCGATTGGGGATGTTATAGCAAGTCTCTGTGTTGTTTTTTTATTTTGGAAGAAAGCCTTAACAAGACACTTGGTAAAGGGCTCGTTCACCTTCTGTGCCTCCTAGCACATACAGTGCTATCATTATGGGGACTTATATATGTATGTATATTTAAAGTATGTTTAAAAAGTAAATAAACACCTGGATTAAATCAGAGAGGGAGACTGTATATATTTCATTTTCATAATTCTGACATGCCTGCGGTCTTTCCATCAAACTTTGATGTGCAGTGATTTAAGGGATTACAAGTGATTTCCAAAAGCTTTTGGCAGTAGTTGTGTACTTATTTATCAAAGTGCAGTGATTGCAGCAGAAGCCAGCTCAAGAAGTGGCCCTTGGGAGGCCCGTTCTTACTCATCCTTTTACCATTTTGGTTTTCATGCCCATCTCAATTTATAGTTATAGTATTGGGGGGAAAAAGAAGCAGGAAATAAACAACCCAGACATCATCTTATTTTTTGTTCTCACAAAAAGAACAAAGGTTTAATGGATTTTGAATCTCTAGCTCATGTGAAATCTAAATGAATGTGAGTGAATTCCTTTTTATATAATTGTAAATAAATTGTGGCAGTAAGAGGTTAAAGTATTCCTGATTGGTCTAGAATTATCCAATCTGGGTTTAAGCTGTGTAATTTAGACTTTGTACAAAGAGTGGCTGGTTTTATTTATTCCTAAAATGATTAAATAAATAAAAGATATAAAAGGTAAAATTGCCCTTTAAGTTTGTGCAAAGACAAAATCCAGGTCCGCTTCATTGTTTGTAATGTTTATGCTGCTCCTTGACAGGGGGATGCCCTGGGCAGTGAGCCATGTCAAAAAAGCTGCATGATGAGTTATCTCTCTGCAGAGGATGAAAAAAGTAGGAATGTGAACCTAAGTAGTATTTGTCACTAGTTTCTTAAAAAAAAAAAAGACAGTTTTTCATCCTCAGTTTCTCTGCAGCGGCAGAGTGAGCGGCGCTCCTTTCAAAGTCAGTAACGGCTCCGGCAAGGACAACACTTTTATCCCTGTCTTCGTAACAAAACACAGATTCTACACAAATTCCCTCTCTAAGGACCTTTTAACCCTCTTTCCCTTACCCATGCTCAATTAGGTTTGGTTTTATTATTTATTTACTGTATGTTTAAAGGCAACTTAACACTGGGAAGTGTAATAAAATGTACAGTTGGGGGGATTAGGAGCAGCTCTTTAATCTCACGCTCCTGATAATGCTGCTCGGGCTGATTGATTAGTTTTTCAGGAAGCTTATGTCAGAAAAACCTAATCCGTCTTTGGATTGTGCCAGCCTTGTAAGGTTTTCCGCGCTGCCACTTTATCATGGTGGCGAATTACAGAGCTGCTGGGCTGTGATAAGGTCCTCGTCTCTTTTACAGACCCCACCGCCCAACCCTTTTGCACACTTGCACAACCCGCCCCCCCTCCCTCTGGACAATAAAAAAATGTGTTTATATTCTTCACATCCCTGCTCTGCCTGGTCTTCACATCAACCTCTCCCAGGATTTGCCTTGTAAGAAAGAGACCAGGGAGGGGGGAAAAAATAAAAAGAGAAGAACTTAAGTCTTCAAAAATCCACCAGAGAAATTGGGTGGAGAGGGAGAAAAATGTGAGAGAAAATGGGCAAAGCAAGGCCAGAGAAAATTTCTGTGGAAGTGATTAAAACATGGATTTGACAGAGTGAAGAGGGCATGTATGCATGTGCTGCCTTCCAGGAATCCTTTAGGAGCTTACATGGTGCTGATGTGTATCTCTGCACATATTGGGGTCACAATCTTTCCAGCCATAAGGCTTGACTTGATAATCCCTCATAAACAATACCCGTCTGTGACATTTGCCATCCACGGTCCGCATGTTGCTCATCACCCCTCTGAAGGAAAAGGTTGTCGTTTTTTGAGGCTTAAATCCCTCAAATGCAGCCTGCAGCCACAACAGGTTGTGCTTTTACTGTATGGATCCCTGCAAGCTGTTCCTCTCTCGATCCTCATTTACAACCAACGCGGCAATGCATCCTCGCTAAAGGTCCCTGAGTGAAAAGACAGAAGCTCCCAATGATTGATTGCTGGCACACAATTGCCCTTTGCACTGACAAAAACGCTAATCTGGAAAGTGGAAAGCCCATTAAAGACATAAGCCAAACAGTTATTAACGTTACGATTATTTTGACGATTGCTGCTCTTTTGATGTAAGCAGACTAATGGAGTTTTGCATTAGGCGTGGGGAATTATTGTGTCATTTATCATTATCGTAAAAATAATCTATATTTTGCTGAAGAGTTATTCTTTCTAATCTCTAACTAGAGACTTTTGCAAACTGCGATGGAATTAAATTATTTTCCAGAGTAACAGTTCAGTTTAATACAACAGTCATGGTTTTCTGGTTACTTTTATATTTAGACTAGTGTTTTTTAAGTCATTAAGCTCTAGCTAAATAACATGGTCACAAATTTTAAAATAATTTATTAATAATAAAAGGAAAATAAATGCTCTGCATCATTGAGTCCACATTACCCCTGTTTAGAATAAACTGAAATGCAGAGCTGTTTTTTTCAGTCATCTTTCTGATCGGATTTGGTGTTTTTGATGGAGGAAACATAATGTTAAATGTGTTGTTGAGATTTGTGGTCTTGGTCCATAGCTATGAATTTTTATAGCTGTTTTTCAGCCCTGGGCGCCTTAGAGCGGGAGCCTCTGCTACCTTATAGCTCTGTCATTACTGCTCTGCAATATCTAAAACGGGCAGCATTTTCTGATGTAGAACTATTACTGTTTAACAGACTGTTGACTGCGTTGCTCTTCTTTCTGAGCTGGGCTGTGACAACTAAAACCACGCACTTATGCTTTATACCTTTATTTTTTGTGATGAACCAGAACAAAGTTGTGTTTAATTGTAAGGTTGAAGAAAAAATGTACATGCATAACATTTTAACTTTCACAAAAAAACATGATATGCATTTGAATAGATGCTGCTTTTTTCTGTCTTTTGCAGCCACCTTCATTCAGAAGTTAAATTGGTTACAGGGACGCATAAGAAATCCTCTCTGTAGTTTGTCAGATGAAAAAAAAAATGTAGCTTACTGGTCTACTGTATGCATAACTGGTCTACATATAGCAGAAAACCACCATCATAAACACAACATCCCTACAAATGAACTATGGTGGTGACAGCTTCCTGCTGCTGGGATTTTCTCCACCAAACTGGGAAACAGATCAGATCACCCTACCCTAACAGGGTAACAACACTTAATAAAACCCCAGAATTACAAGAGAATGATGATGAAGATCAAAGCATGTTCATGTATTGGAACGGCTTAATCAAATCACAGAGCAAAATTCAACAGAACAATTTCGGAAGTTATGCAGTAAGGATCCCCATTGGATCTGTGCTTAAACCAGTTTGTGAAGACTTGGTCACAGGTTCTCTCACTATATTTTCAAAGATGGTAGAGGCATAGATAAAAGCCTTTAATCAGATTTGGATTTGTAGAGAAGTCAGTGTTTGTCTATCACATAATGTCAAGAAATCTTTTCCCTTCCTCTTTCCCCTCTCTCTCTAGAATATGTTTCTACTATGTTTTTATAGATGACAGACAGACAGACAGACAGACAGACAGACAGACAGACAGACAGACAGACAGACAGACAGACAGACAGATTACATTATAAGAAGGAAAATCACTAATATGTTTATATGTTTTTTTGTTTTGTTTTTTTGATGCATTGTATGTTTGCCCTTCTTTCAGCCACTACATCTATAACATAAAGAAATCAGGTAAAAGTCTGGCGCTGGTTGACAAACCTTTGCATCCCATTAAAATACAATAACCTTTTTTATGGTCGCTAAAGTGGTCGGCTTATAAAAAGATGTAACCATCAACACAAACACCAATGGAACCATCAGAGCTTAGGGAATTATAAGTTTACTTATTTTTATAAAAAAAAATGTATATTTTATAGGTTTCTAATTTAGAACTTGTTTGTTCAATACATTAAACTAATTTGTTATCTTGACCTCAGATTGTTACACAATAGAGGTGTTAATAAGAGTGTGAAAGGATGCAATCTGAATCAAATGTTATAAAATAATTTTCTTTCATTTATTCTGCATTTTCACTTCTTATGTCTCAAACCAGCCAACGGTTTCTGCTTTTTACTGTCTGACGTGCAAAGTTTTTAATTACCACCCGCTTCGGTCCTGTAGCAGGCAATCACACCACATGTCAGAGCTCAGGAAAATGATTGACCTCTTTAATTAAAAACTGCATGGTTTCCCTGTAAAAAGGCAAGGTGTGACAGCTTCAGAATAAGTACAATAAATCTCACCCTCTGATTATTCCTACTTTTACATTTCCTCCTGCCGCCAAGCTTTAGAGGCCTTTCTTTTGCTGCTTGTCATTTTCAGCCCTAACAAAGCTCTGTCAGCTTCCCAGTGTCTTTGTGTATTTCTTGTGATGTACCTGTCTTCAGAGCGTCTCAGAGAGAAAGGAAGTAACGTCTTGCCAGCTCTCGTTTCTTCTTCAAAGGGAGCTGTTTTCTGTGAAATCAGACGCTGCTCAGTAAGCTTTTAGTATGGAAACATTTACTCTGTCAAATTTAGCGGATGCACGTTTGAACAAATCAAGCAAAACAACCGCCTGTTTTTTTGTGTTTTTTTTACTCTTATCATTTCCAGCAAGGAATTGGAAAGAACAAAATGATAAACGATAGTTTTCACAGAGAAGCACTAAAAAGTTTAGAGGAACATTCAGAAATTTTTTTCTTTTTAAATTGGAATCTGAAAAAAAAAAAAAAAACTCCTGACAGAATATTAACCGTACAAGGCACCATGATTCCTCTTGAATAATGTACAAAGTTTATCGTTGTTGTAAGGTGTTAAAATTGGCCAGGAGATAATTACACTGAGTCCTACATGCTTTGTGGTATTATCCTCTTCAATCCCTGCTATCAGAAATCCCGAGGTGTGCGGCAGGTGTCAGGAGCTTGCACAAGGAGTTAGTGCTCTGACCATGTAAGGGGATTATGAAAGTGATGATGCACTGAAAGGTAACGCCTGCCTAAAAGTGAAGTGTTGAGGGCTTTGCTGCTGTGGTATGTGACAGGTTCCGAGATAAAACAAGTATCCAGATTACCTGGAGGCTCTCTTCTAAGACGCTCCGCTTACCGACTCCTCCTCTCCTGCCAAGACCGTCGTTAACACTTCCCCAACATCTGACAGCATCGCTACATTTAACTTTCCCACACTTAGTAAAGCCCAGTAACATCTCATTTTCACCCCAAGGGCCTTTCGCAGTTCATTCTCAAATGGGCAGGAAGCAGGATGTCACAAAGTGTGCCACAATTGATATTTTAGTCCGTTTTCACTAAACTGAATTATTTAAATCACCTACATTTCTTTCAGTGTAATTTTAATTATTAATGCCTGTTAAAAAAAATTTATGAGCACAATCTGAACATTGTTACAGATTGTGCTCATTATGAGCTCTTGACACAATCTGTATTTACAGAAATCTTGACAAATAGTATAGTAATTATTGTGATTTTACCTGCTTATCAGATGAACATTAGATTATGGTTTTTAATATATAATTGGATTTAAGTTCTTTCTATCCTTTGCATTGATTTTGATTTATTTTCAGCAGCAATATAAAGCTAACATGAGCGGAACTGTTGGACAGCACAGTTGACACACACCTCGGATCAGACCTTTCAAAACATTTTTTTTTTTTTACCAGGTTTACCATTAAAAAACTTCTGACCTACAGATGCAAAACAAAAGAAACGTGACAACTTAATGGGTCTTATTCTGATCAAATGAGATATAAATACAACCTAAGGGAATCTTCTGTATTGGTTGTTAATGTCAGACTTTGAACAAGCGGAACCAGCAGTTGCCCCCTAAACTAGAGAGTGGCAGCAGTGACTATTGACAGGTTTAGCGCCTGACTCAAAGAAGTCCAGAAGTATTACTGAAGACTAAAACATGGGAAAGGTCTCGATCTTTTGATCAAATAAAAAAAGCAGAGTGAATCAAGAAGGTGAGAACAGAACAAACACCAGAGGCTGCCGACACACGCTGTGCCTTATTTATAAACTTACAAAATGTTTTTAAGGAACTATTACCAAAGGTGTCCCTCATGCCAAGGAACATTTCATTAAAATGTGGCAATGGTCCAAATAGTGTGTTTTAGCTATAGGTGTAAATCACAATATCGGTCAAAATATGCTGCCTGGCGGGGGTCCACTCTCTAAATTTTTTATTTTTTGTCTAGAACTTCCACATGTCTGTGTTTTTCCCCCAGCATGCTATAAAGGATAATCCTCCTCCAGTTTGTTGAATGATTTATAGGTATTTCCTTTGCTCTTACTAATAACCAGTCCCAGTGAGATTAATAGTTTAGAATCATTTAGCCTTCTGATAACTTGTGCCAGAATGGACAGTAAAATGAAAGGGATTTGAAAGTGCCCACTTGCTGAGATCCAGCATATTTCATAAGTGGTGAAACACCTTGATCTGAATCAAAATAAGGGATTTGATTCTTCCTGATGTAGATGTTGTCTGGCTCAGAAGTTTGGATGAAAGTTGAATCAGCCTAACATTCATCTGAAGTCCAGAAACATCCTTTTTATAATCTCCCCTTTCAGTTTAAAGTGAAGTATGTGACTTAGAAAAATGCCATCAAATCACTTTCTTTAGGCCTTCGTTAGGCTTAAAATATATCTTATATATATAGGCTTATATATATTTCATTTTTAGATGCTTTTCCAATTGATAAGTATTTTATCAATACATTCCAGGCCAGAATATTTTACCATTAAGAATTAATGGTCAGTAATACAATTAATTTAATAGAATTATATTTCTTTTTGTTGCTAGTGTGATGTTCCATTTCTTGTTTAAAATTAGAAACTCTGGTAAAAGCAGTATAGGGCAATACCTTGCTCAAAGGGATTTCTTCAAAAAATAGGTAGAAGATGCAGCACATCTATAACTGCTAGAAGTTTCCAGAGAAGAACACATCACCCAAATTCTCTGCAAACCTTTCAGACTCCCCATTATCTACAAAATGCATTACACAACTGCCCTCATCACCCACCAGTGTATTCATGGCAATGATGCTGAATACTTCAAGGACCTCCTCACACCCCACTCATGCACCCGCTCCCTCCACTCACATAACACCAACCTCCTCCATCTGCCTCGCACAATGGTTGACTGGGCCTTCTGTTCAGCTGCCCCTAGCCTGTGCAGCTCCTTCCTCAACCACCTGAAAGCTCCACAGACACTTGCTGCTTTAAAGACTTTGCTTTGTAAGCAGGCTGTTTCTGCCCCTGACTGAGCTTTAGTTTAGAAATTTTAAATTGTAGCATTTGATTTAATTAATAGGGATGCATTATTATTAGTATTAACTCAAAATAGTTGTTCAGTCATTGCTGAATTGCTGTTAATCTTTGCATTGGTTTTTCACTTTTTTAATCCTTAACTTTAATCCTGACAAATATACAGAAATGTCCGTACTATACTTATATACTATAATTTGACTGTATGATCTGGTGAGATGACATGTGTTGTGAATTGACACTATATAAATAAACTGAATTGAATTGAATACTTTTGATATATAACAGAGAATAGAAAGGTCAAGAAGTATTACCATATAATGATTTTTAGAGATTTGATATTATGACTGGTTTATTAGCATTGCTATAAATAGAGAATATAATATCACTACAGCACCATTACATTACTTAAAAATACACGTATTTCCTCCTTCTTGTTTTGAACATTTCATTATTTGAGTAAAACTTGAAATTTCTACATGTAATATCTAATTACAGGTTAGAAAAGTGTTTGTATTTGCTGTCTGAAATCTAATTTTCTGAAACATCAGTAAACTCATATTATTATTTTCTTACCATCTCCGACAGCTAACTGACACACACACACCCACACACACACACACACACACACATATCCCTCCACACACATACAAATTCATTACTCCCTGTCTCTTCTCGCTCACTCATGCATTCATTGCTGTTTTATTTATGTCACCTGTCTCATTCACTTCAGCTAAACATCAGTTAGTTAGAAGGTTTGGAATATGATGAAAGGCGGGACAAACACCAGCAGTTTCAGTTGGAAGCATCCAGATTTGCTTAGTTTCCCTGAACAGATTTTTGATCCATTTGTCTCATTATCATTATTACTGTTATTATTATCTGCATGTCTTCATTTTGAGAATTTCCACTGAGTCTTTTACCATCCATGAAGTAGATTAATAATCAGTTGTATAATAATAAAAATAATAGGAAAAAGCTAAGTAGTATTTTGAGGGGAATCCCATCAAATATTTTTTTCTTTCAAATTCACAGATAAACACCTTTTTTTTTTTTACATGGTTTTACTACTTTACTACTTTATCACTTTATAACTTTATTAAGATTACACCAACCCTAGACTTTAGATGGGTGTGGTATTAAAAGGCCCACTGTTGTATTTGGTGTAGGTATAGGTGGTGCTAAATTTTCCAGTTGATCCAAAATGTTAATTTATAAAGATATATTCATTTCAGGTGGTTTTAATTCTAAAAGCAAGATGAAAAAAAGTCAGTTTTATACACAGAACTGTGATTATTCAAAATTGTGGCTATAAAGAGGACAGAGAATGTTGAATCATCAAGAGATGTTGATAAATCATTAAAGAAACAAAATAATCACATTGCCATAGGTATAAATGAATATTGCCTCCGATTATATGAAAATATACGTTTAAATGTTAAGAAATCCAACTCAATACATTCCATGTCCATAAAGTATTAGTGTCATCTAGAAACATCTCTATGTTATATAGTGGTTGTGCATTGGGAGGAAGGATGTGCTGCCACACGAGGACAAAATAAGATATTGTTTTGTGTAATTTCCATCTTTTCCCATTTGAGGATCATCTGACAATCTAAACTTAGTGTTCAGTGCTATCTACACAGCATCTGAGTGTGCTTCAATATCCCTGCAAATTAACTGCATAAATAGGTTACTCAGCCACTTTTTTAAACATATTTTATTGCTGTGAGGCCAAGTTGCATTGCTGATGCCATAGAATTGTTTGATACGCGCCATAATTGTGGAATCCTGATTTAGAAGAAGCTCTAATATATGGTCAATTATAGTCAATAAGAAAATAAGTGGAAAGTTCATTTATTTCGGTAAATGAAACACATTGTGGGCTTAATAAAAGATTGCTAATTTAAATTATTTAAACAAGCTTAATCTGAACATAATTTATTCTACTGAATATGACTGCATATATGCCACAGTGTCTGATGCATACAAAGGTGATGCTTGAGCATTATTTACTCAGTGGTGGGTATTTCTGTATCCTGTTAAAAGCAAAGCTCCACACAGATGTGTGAAAGCAGGTCAAATGGGGCAAAGAACAGAGGATGAGTGGGGGCTGCTTTACGTTTAGCTCTTTATAACTGAATACTGAATCAGGTTTCTACAATTTCATGCATACAGCTTGTTTACAAAAGGAAAGGGAATTGTGAACAAGCTTTGGATTTTAGTGTATATCTTCTTGCAGGGAGTGGCTTTAACGATAGAGAACATCTGAACATTCCAACAGTCAAGTTTGTCACTGTCCAAATTAGATGACTCTAGGCATCATTTGAGTCAGACTGCTCTGACACAGAAGAAAAATACTGAACTCTGTGATTGAGGTAGAGCACAGCTACACTGACACTGTAAACATGAATAATGACTCACATTATAAGATTTATGGTAGCCAGAGGAGGGTTAAGTCACATGCTATAATTTATGCTAATCACAGAAGAACCTCAAGTAACATCAGGAGGGCACAAGAAGCCAGATTCAGAAAATGTTGCTTGAATACACTTTTTGACACCAGAATAACTCAAGTGGAGCCTATGTCTGTGTTAGTATAATTAAAACGTTAGAAGTAAGCGTACATAGTGTCTAAAAAAAGAATATGGATCGGACTTTTATTTTACATGAGAGTAAAAAACAGTAACTCTGGATAGGGCTGGGTACCGAACTTCGGTACTTTTATGGTACCGACCGAAATGCTTCGGTTCTACAGAGTATCGAAACATGCCTCGTCTTTCGGTACCAAGTTTCGGTGATTGGCTGGAACACTTAAGGTGATTGCGTCATCCAGGAAAAATACACAGGTGGTCACGCCTACAGCCAGGGTTCATGTGTATCTTTTGTGAACTGGTTGCAGCGTCGCGGAACCCCTTTACATGCCCCCCAGGTCAAAAGTGCGGCTTCACTTTATTAAGACTGATGCTAATAGTGCACAATGCAATACATCGTGCACGGAAATAATTTAAGAGCAGAAAGTCGCTCTGTGTTTGACTGCAAGAAGAGCGGACCGCAGCCAGCGCGACCATCCTCCTCTCAGCAGCCCGTGGGCAGAGCAAAGCCAGAGCGGAGTGAATCATGCTGCTTTCAAACTGGACGCAGCAAGAGCAGCAAAATCTCGTCTGCTGCTTCATTTTTGCTGCTTGTACCAGCTTCTGACGCGCTGCTGAAGAAGCTTTGCTGCTCTGGCTGCGCGGTCGCAAAGTGGGTCAGACGCGCGTTGGGCGGAGCTACTCTATCCTTTATTTGCCTTGCAGCTATATTTGCTGTGATCAGTGGGAATAAAGTAGTTTTATTATGTTTTTAAGTGGGAAAATCCACCTGAAAACGTAATCAGTGCAGTCAGTTCATCCTGCCTTCAATATTTCTGTCGGAGCCGCTCAGACCCCCCCCATACCAGCGGTGCGCTGTCAGTAGGATCCCATTCAACGGGCTTGTTTGTCAGACATGGTAATTTTTCTAAAGGAAAACTGCTAAGTAAAAAGGTCCTCACAATGTAACAGTGAATATTAGACACTGAATTATTTATTTTTTTATGTAAGAGGAAAAATGTAAATGGAAAAACAGAGCTTAAAATAAAACTCAAGATTTGTACTTTTTTATGTTGTGTAATTTTCTTTTTTTTCGAATTGATATTATAAAACTGGTATCGAAAAAAGTATCGTTCAGGAACCGGTATCGAAGTGAAGGTATCGGTATTGGTACCGGAACCGAAATTTTTTTAACAATACCCAGCCCTAACTCTGGATGGTATTAGAGAAACTGAACTTTGTTTAGGCCTCTCTCCGCTAAAGTTGACAATTGCAAAATTAAATCAAAGGGCATATATATTAGTATTTGTACAACTTTTACTTTTAAGCTGTGTTCAGACTTGTTGCTCTTAAGAGTTTTCTTTGAAAATATTTAAATAACTTGTATATTTCCCTCTAATATCTAATATTTCTAATATCTCCCTCTGCTGTTACGTGTTCATATTGGTTTGCCTCCTGTGCGTTGTTTCATACTTTAAGATTTCCTGGTTGTTAAATAGGAAGATATTTGCCTTTAAGAAATTGGACAATGGCCCAAACACCTATCTAGAAAGATATTATCAACATTATTATTGACATATATGGTATACTATTAAATAATTTATTCAGTTTTCACGGTTATTTAGATTTTGTCTTTTTTAAGCAGAATTTCGGAAGTGAAAAAACAGTGCTTAGTGCAGAAGAAAAAGTTATTTAAATGGAGTTAGAATTAGCTGCCAAAATCATTTAAATGATAATAAAGGTGGAGCAGAAGGTGCAAAAATGGGCAGGTGAAGCATGATCTACTGTTGGAGGTGATGGGAGAGGTGATGATTTTTACAAATATAAGTCTTCAAGGGATTGTTTGAAGGATGAGTGAGATGTTGCTCAGATGTAGCTTCAATGTGAACTAAAGCACAGCCAGTCTGGATTGCTCTGTTATTTAGGTATTGTGAGGATATTTTCCTTAGATTAGGGAAGATGTTACTAAGTCCAAAAAGCTGAGTGCTCTATTGACAATCAATATGGATTTGCATTATAGGTACCTCAAACTGTAAGTACTGAGATTTTCTGGTTTGCAAATTCTGGCTGTTGCTTGAACCCCATATGCCCATAAAATATCACATCATGTACATTTTCTAATTAGATTTTCATGTACTAAATATTTTTTATGTAGTAATCTTTTTATATGTTATAACTTACTTTGCCAATCCATACAATAAAAGAAGATCTTTATACTGCAAGCACACATGATATGTTTTTCTCTTTTTTTATCACTTTTTAATTCTGTTTTCATTTAACACAGCTAATTTCATAATAGTTAATGAGCTTACAATTAATTCAATTGATTATATTACACAACATGTTTCCCTTAAGAATCTTATTACTGCTTTCATATTTACGATCCAGTAAATGGAAGAATAGAGAATTTGATTTTTTTTTTTTTTTAATAACACATTTTCTATCATAATTTGAGTTTCTCAGTCTTTGAGATAACATGGAGTGAGTAACACAGACTAATGATCAAAGGAAGGGGACAGTTCTAAGTGATGCATAACATTATAAACATTTCACTTGCTTTATTCCATATCCCTATCTATTCACTTACCTGCACTGCATGGCAATTAACATGAAAAAAGAAAGAACCGTATGGAGAGAGTTATAAGCATTTATTGGGAGCTGCATGGAAAAAACCTGTTATTTAAATATTTAAAATCCTTGCACGATTTAAATTAACTTTAAATATTCGTCCTATTTTGAACAATATTTCTAGTCTGATATGTGAACAAACGACAGATATTCAAACTACTGGAATAGCCTATTTTATATATGTGTGATACATGTAGTGGAAGTTAAAGTGTCACTTGTTTGCAAATAATCCAGGTGTTGTTTTTTGGTTTTTACTTTTGTAGGTTAGATTACAGTACAGCATCATATTTGTCAAAAGGTTATTCTTAGGGTGCAATCTGTAACACTTATTGAGCTCAATATGTCCATCTGTCATTAGGTTTTATCCTGTTCTATAGCCTTACAAGGTCATGTTGAGCCAATGCTTCAAATGTGGTTGGAAGGTAAAATGCTGATGTACAGTTTATCAGACAGGAGTTGCAGTCAAACAATTTTTCATTCATTTGGTTCAGACACTAAGAAAAAAAGGTTCAGCTGAAGATTAATATAGTGGCTAACATGAGGAAGGGACGAGAGGAGAGGGCAGCTATTGCTTCGAAATGTGAAAGAACTGTTAAACCTCATGGAAAAGAAAAAAAAATCCCCATTCTTTAGATTTAAAATTTTTCTGACCATGAAATGTGATGTTATATGTCCTAAAAACACTGAGTGCTAACATAGATTATAAGAAGTCGGGGTTTTTATTATGTAGTTTGTACATAACTGTTACTTTTGTAAACTGGTCTTGTGGAATTCATTTTTCTTTAGGTCTAAAAGTAGGCCTAAAAACTTCAAAGCCTGGTAATACCTAAAGCTAAAACTTATATTTTACATAAGTCTGGCACTAATCTGATCTGAGCAAATCAAGTATAATATATTGTAACATGATTACATCAAAAAGCTCACTGTATATTCACTGCTGTCAATAATTACCATAAAGAATATCAGTCAGATAATAAATTAGGATTTAAAAGTTGTTGAGCAGATGAGTGCAGGCACTAAGCTGTCTAAATTCCCACAGAGGTCGGTTGGTAATGGACTGAAGGATTATACTGAAGGGTAGTAGATATGGTGCAGGCTTACGCACACACTAACGGTAGCTTTCTGTGATTGGTAAGGCACACCCCAGTGTGGATTTGCTGTTGCGATCCACCACAGTGCTGAAGCACCTGCCATGTATTTCCCCGACCGGCCTCTGATTAAAAGTGATGGCTCTGGAGCGTGAGGCTGTTCCAGCGATCAGAGCACCAATCTATTCTACAGCGGGGTGGAGGCTCTTTGCTCAGTGCTTTCAAATCGCCTCAAGGGGCTCCTCTCCTGGAATCGGCTGTGGATGTGAATCATTACAAATTATATGCCCCGTAACATCAAGAGGAAGATGGCCGGGAAGGTCTTTGGGCAGGTGGGAGATTGTGGGGCTGAGAATGGTTTTAATGTCAGCTGAGCTGTTTGTCATGTTGGATGCTTGAAAGCAAGTTGCTGCAGCCAATCTGTGCCCTAATGCTAACAGCAGCGGCTGAGCAGCTGACAGGTGTTGTGTTTCAGTGGTGTTGGAAAGGTAATACCACAGGCGATATTGAAGGTGGTGCAATTTTAGTGAAGTGTCCAGATTTGCACAATGCAGGAAGGTATCAAGTTAATGAAGCTTCAGGCACAGAAAATTAGTGGAGAAATGGATTGCACCACCAAAGTGAGGTCAATTTACACAGATAAATCCATGAAGAACAGCAGGGTGCATGATTGGGACTACTCTGCTTGCACTGATGAGCAGGTTAATTGCCCATTTTGTTTATTGTGAGAAATGCCCAACACCATTTTCCCCCAGACACATATCCAAGCCTTATATGCTGGGAGAAAAACAAATCCTGTATGAAAAATTCAAACAGATTATATTTGGCGCAGAGGCAGCATGTTAATTTAAAAGAAAATGTGTTTTGCTTACCTATATGAGACTGTACCGTTAGCTGTATCAGACTGAGACACATTTCTGTGGCTGCCATCAAAAATGGCAAAAATCGCCCGCGGCCTTGGACCCATCACAGCCAAGCGCATCATAGCCAGCTTCTTGTTGCAAATACACTTTAATGGTGTCTTCTCACATGATGCAGATGCCAGATGTCACTGGCTTCTTAATAACTTTCTAGAGGGCAGTTCTGGTCACTGTGGCAATTACCTTTATGTCAGGCCTCTAAAAGATATGTCTACCCACGGGACAAACAGGCAGCCAGCTCCTTAATGGTCATTACAGACAAACGTCGAGACTGATTCATCCGCGTAAATCTTTGCTGCTCAGGCTACTGTCTGGATTTCAGTTGTTAACTCTCTCAATTAAACTAAAAAATGTCTTCTTAATTAAAAAAAAGTCATTTGCTGCACATTCTGTTTGAAACTTACAATTGCAGAAAACAGAAAAAAAGACATGCACCTAAATATTTAAAATGACATTCATTCAAAGAAAAAAAAACATTCTTTGTAGTGTTATCTTCTCTGTTAAATGCAAAAGAGTAAAACATTCTTTATATTTTCAAATTTAATTTAAGAACAAAGCTGTCATCAGAGAGATTTGTTGAGCTTAGGATGCACTTCTGACCAACATGAAAAGGTGTAAACTAGACCTACTACAATAAGTGCTTGTGAAGATGAAAGCCTGTAGGTGCTTCTGAGATTGAACAATAAACATCATTTTTTCTGTGATACAAAAAGGAGAACCTGGCTTTGAAAGGTTTTTTTTTTTTTTTTAAAAGCTGTTAAGACAGAATAGTTTTTTTTTTTACCGTACCATTCAGATATGCTAGTATACAAATGCCTGAATGCGTTGTGCTTCTGTACTGTTTTTCTCTAGAGGCAATTATGTTCCAGTGTTAAAAAAGAACATTTTGTAAAGTGATTTATCAAACCTGACAATAGGTGTAAATGTTAGTTTGAATGTTTGTCTCTTTGTTCAGGCCTTTTCATGAAGTAGCCTTCTGTGCGGGATATACGCAGTTTATTATTTCCTTCATTCTGCTATGGAATAACTGAAGCTACTAGGATTTTTAAATATAAATTCTCTGCGCTTTATTTAGTAACTTATTAGCTTTAATGAATAAAATGATCATGTGTGGCACATATATGAGTTTTGAGTTCATTGATTCATTTAATACAAACATAGGTTACACTTTAATTAACATGGGTTTAGTACACCATAAATAGTGCTATTATCAGGCATATAGCAAGCATTTTGTTCTAAAACAATTCTATTTATTATTTTAAAATGTAAATATAGAGAAATCTATGCTAGTATTAATGAGCAATAAATATGTTTTTTTTAACAAGCTGTCTGACAGTATTTTAAATATCATGCTTGAGGTGAAAAAAATATTTATCTTAGTAATGGTTTTCAAATTGCATAACTTATACACAGAAATAAAAAAATTTGAAAAGCAAATGTTTTTAACATTATAATATTTTATTACATATATAAAGAAAAAATAATGTTGGAAAAAGTTTATAATATTTGGACCACATTCATTTACCTATGAAACAAAAGTCAGTAAAGCTATTTTTTATTTACTTCTTTTTTATGTTGTTTAGAGGCTTGTTTGTTTGTTTGTTTGTTTGTTTTTGTTAATAAACCTTGACTTCGGATATAAATGTGTCTCGACACAGGGGCACATTTCTCCCAGACGGGCCATGCCGTTCTAGAAGGATTTATGCTTTGGTTTCACTGTCATGCATATTAAGACTTGGATGAAACCATTCCCAAAGCTTCCAGTAAAAAATGCACCGAACATTTGGAGGATGCCAAGTCTCCATAACAACCACTAACTACATGCAAGATGGTTGTATAGGAGGCATAAAAAGAGTTATTTTCCATCCTACCATTGCTTTCGAACATAAAGGCGTTTTGGCAAAACTTAGATGGAATTCTAAATGTCACTTTGACCAAGACCAACTAGGCCCCAGCTGAAAAGGGAAAAGGTTAACAGGCAGGTCTACTCATGCTTTTACCATCACAGACACATTCAGCCACCGAAACTTCTCCATTATTTGGATGTTGATTAGTCTAAGTCACATTTGTGTGTCCTGCCTGCAGTAAGTAGATAACAAATAATATGTAATTTAAAGCGCACCAAACTCTTTTAAAGTATCTTCTTAAAAGTTATTCCACAAATAGAAAGATTGTGCATATTATTGCAACCGTGGAGGTTCAACTAACTCAAAAAAAGTAACTCACAATGAAGATATAAAAAAATAATTATCCATATAAAGTTTTTGTATCTAGTAATGAAGAATTTCCCAACTTGCAAGATAACTTGTTTTTTTGCTATTTTTATTCTTATTATTCCTTTTTTGCTGAGAGGGATTCCAACCATTCATCAGTCTATTTCTATGCACTCTTCCATTCAGAGTTGTGGGGGAGTTGGTGCCTATATCCAGCAGACTTTTGGTGGACGGCAGGAAACACCCTGGACAGGTCACCAGTCAGTCCATCACAGGGAAACAGTGAAACACACAGGACAAACAACAATTAAAGGACACACTAACACCTAAGGGCAATTCAGAGAAACCAATTAACCTTGCAGTCATGTTTTTGGACTGTGGGTGGAAGCCTGAATGCCCTCTGAGAACTGGGTATTGCACCTTTATGCTTGAGTCAAGTCGGATCAGTAGGCGGTCCCCAAATGTGCCTGAGGACAGGGCTGTGCCAACCTAATGCAGATATCATTTTTTTAGGCTACCTCTAAAGGTGGGCTGAAAAAGGAGAAATAAAAAAAAAAATTGTCCCTGATGCATCTTTAAAACATTCAAAACTGTGTTTACTGCTGTCTGGACACAATGAGATAAGCATCGGGAAGCAGTTCAGCTCTCCCGGAACTTGCGCAGGCATTTAAACAGCTTTAGTATTCAGTCAAGATGTGGGAGTTTGCAGGAGAGTTGCTGCCGTTTGGAAAAACAACCAGACTTTTGAAAGTTGCGAGTAAAACACAACAAGTATTTTGGCTAATATGACTAATTTGTTTTTGTTTACCCTACTACAAACATAGATTGGGTAAAAACACTGCCAAATTAGATAGGTTGGTTTAACCAAAAGATTGGTTGAACACATTACCTTCAACCTGATTAAAACTAAAAACTGTGAAAAAACCTAACATGTTTTATTTTTTATTGTTTGAATAAAAATGACTAACATCTTTCATTTTGCTCATCATTGTCCAATTTGCACAAACACTTTCACTGTCTGCTTGAGCTTATTTCACTAAAATGGCAAAAAAAAAGGTGTACCTTAACTGGTTTTTCTCTTCTAAGACACTTTACACAGTAAAGAAACTTACAAAAGATTGTATTACACAGACCAATCATTAACAATTTCAAAGGAACTTAAATGGCAAAAAAGATAAAGAAAAACAATTGCAAAAAAAATCACAGATTATATTACTAACTGTAGTTATGCACTCCACCAGTAGGTGGTGACATGTTCACATGAAGTTTCATGAACTGCGGGGATCGTTGAAGCTATTAGCCCAAATGGTTCAATGCCTCATGAGGCTTCATATCACCATCACTAGTAGAAACTAAATCTGGGAAAACCAGGTACCAGGAGACCTAAAATTGGTTAGTGAGTATTTATTGTTATTTTTATAATTCAAATTAGCATTTCATTATTTTCTGACCCATCACCAAGAGCCTGTTTGACTTGGGAGACCCTATCAGGGGCATTTATGCCCCCGACAACATACCCTCTGAGATCATATGGGCACTAAAACCACTCCACCACATTAAAGTGGTGGTTAGTTCTTAAAAAAAAAGTTGTTTAAAAAAATCTAAAATAATGAACTTTAGCTTATTGTTCCTTTAATTTATGTCTGAGTATTTTGTATGTATTCTTAACTGTGCATCTAATGGATTTTTCTACAGTATTAAAGTGACAAAAAATCTCTAACAAGATCCAAGATTAGCCTTTTACCCAATTCAGAGTAAGGGACAGAAAGAAGGAGATTATTTGAGTGAAAAGTGTAATAGTCAGTGCTTTGCAGTGTAATTATACATGCAGGCACTAGTCCAAGTGCTGTCTTATATAAAATGACCTGGTCTGGCATCCCACCTGTGAGTATAACTCACAATGCTGTGTTGACAGTTTTCAGTTTTTAATGAAGCTCAGAGAATAGAGGTAAACAAAGTAAATTATTTGAAGACACTGGGAAGAAGAATACATTTAGCCGTATGGAAATCATATTTAAATTTTAAATCATTTTGTCTTAAACATGTATATAAAAGTACTCTTTTTCAGACCATATTGTTGACCATAGTGTGTGTGTGTGTGTGTGTGTGTGTGGGGGGGGGGGGGGGGGGGGGGGGGTGGGGTTCTTCATTTCGTATGTCGCAGTTAATATACACAATGGTTGAAATAAGAAATAAGAGTCATTTACTGTACCACTGAGTTCTGTCCCAGTGTTCACGGGGATGGACGTCTGTGTCTGCAGCAGGCGTACAGCTAACAGAACTGGCAGCGTTGCGAGGCAAGGGCTCCAACATGTACGGCTGTAAACCTTCTACACCAAACCAGGCTCCTGCCCTCCTGGCGTCCTCTTCCACAACATCTTTGTCCTCATTTTCCTCCTCTAAATAAAAAAATGTATGATGTTCAGTGGTCGTCTGGAACACTTCAGATAGGTTGATATGCGTTAGAGATAAGAAAAGTTACTCGTAAGTTATGCACACATTACTCATAGGTTATGGACAAGCTAGACACCACAACTTATGAGTAACTTACATTTTACGTATGTCAACGATCAGATAACTTACCTATAACTTTTGGGTGACGTCTGACATACACTGGCATAAGTACTTGTCGTATGTTGACGTTTACCAGCATAGTTCAGCGTGCTCATAACTTACACAAAATGTACCCATAACTTATCCATCATATGCAAGCATTTTTGCTAGATTTTTTGTACATCAGGCATACCAAAAAAAGTTTTTTAGCTTAATAGACAAAACCAGCAATAAAAAACTGAAGGGTGGGCATAAGAGAAGAAAACATGAACAAGATTAGGATTCTAGATGATTTAGTGAGCTTGTACATTGAGAACATTTTGAAAAACCCTCTATATATGTTCCAACCTGAGCATGAACATTTATTTAAATGCTTGGGGTTTCATGTCAAAAGAAGGATTTCCAAAAGGTCAACCCTATTATGTAGATGGGCAATGGCCCGGCTGGTCCTGTGTTGTCCCCCACTGTGACTGAGCAGTTGGTACATATGGATGATTTGTTTATCAAGAATGAGCGGTCATACTTAGGAGGCCTCAAGCTGGGAATGAGAGTAGATCAGTTTAACCTTATTAACAATATAGGCATGGCTTACCTGATCTATGTAAATTAAAATAAACTGCACATAGGAAACTAAAACAGCCAGTTCAATTGAGTAAAACCCAAATTGTGGTCTGTGAAGTTTTGCTTCTGATTACTTTTGATCCCCTGACTAAAATTTGATCATTTATTTTGATATGCCTGGAATCAGGGAATGTCCACATCTACAAACATGTAAAATGTAATGATGTGGCAGGGTGTGATACTGGAGTTGTATAAAATGCTTCATGGAGAAGCAAACACAGTTGGTAAGCACTGCCTTCTGTGACCCTAAGCAAATTCTCTGGTCTGAGCAAGATTACAATTTATATAAAAATCTATTGTTATGTCTCATGGTTATTTAATACATATACATTATGAAGTGTTATTTAAATAGTTTGACCCGAGTTATCTCTTTTCACGGAAGAATCTGGGATAGAAAGCTTAAAGATGTGAACACAGACATTTCCTTTACAAAGATAAGAATACACTAGAATGATATATCTATCTTCAATGTTTGATTTAAATTTTTATTTTTTCACTGTTTTTGTACATCCTGCGAGCGGTTGCTTACAAAAGTGGAGGGTGCAATAGCTGAGCTAATAATACAAATCAGTTATTTTGTCAGACTTTTATTTTCATTTTGTATACACATAATGTATACAAAACTAAATGTCCTTTTGTATAGCTTTCAGGTAGTAAATAAGCAGCAGTTTAGCACTGAAATGAACATTACTATTTCATAAAGTGCAGCAGTGATCAAATGTAAACAGTATTGGGAGAAAAAACATGGTGCAAAACGCAATAATATGGAAGTTAAGAGCATTTAAAACCAAATATATATGGTGCAAATATGCAGTATTTTGTTTTGGTGTTAACAGTGATGCAAAGTCTGTGACTTGATTTAGAGTTGTTTTGTAACAGGAAAATGATGTTCATACCATGTAATATTCAATATATTTTGAAAGACTTGTCACAGGTTCAGAATTTGTTAGCGAGTCTGATATAACATTAACTGATGTGTTGCATCAGGGCAAGGTTCATGCATTTTTCTTTGTTTTTCTGTCAGACATACAGGAAAAGGAAGAAGCCATACCACACAGACAGATATTCACCAATCTTTGCCTCGTGCTGCTGAAATGAAGTCTGCAGTTATTATCATAATAATGTCTTGTTTCAAGTCCCCCTGAAATGCCTCTAGCGCTCCAGCACCGATTAAGAAATCTTAATTAAGCTTTTGTAGATTCTCCTTCATCAGACCTTGCCTTGTTTTTTTTTTTTACTAACACTCATACTCTTTTTGTCAGATTTTTTTTTTTTTTTTTTTTTTTTTTTTTTTTGCGACAACACTCACCTAAATGAACAAGGGGTTGGCAAAGACAGTTAGAAAGGAGGCAAAAGAAAAGCCTGTGTTTTGAGTACAAGCTTTTAAGTTTCCTGTGCTTCATCTCTCCCAAGGCATTTAAGTATTAGATATCCCTGCGCTGATCCGCCTGTTGTCACAGCAATTTCCCCAGTTGCTCATCATGCTTAAAACTGCTCTCTCATTTCCATTATAATCATCCTCGACAAAGCTCACCTGAGATTCACAATGAAAGACAATTTAGTTTCACCTCTGGAGCAACGCAGCATGAAGCGCACTGTGTAATGGATAAAACAGTTTGAGGTTGTTGGAGAAAACAAGAGTTACTTCTTTGTTTGGTTCCAAGGGTGAAGAAATGTTCCTGCTGGGACTGCACAGATTTTACATCCGGTCAGAAGTGTTATTTTTTGTTCGTGGAGTTAAATCAAATTAACAACAGAGCTCACTTGAGGTACTAGTAAACGCAGAGCATCTGCTGGGGATATTGCCACCGGTGCCTGGTCGATTAAATGGCTGTGGCTGTCATGAACTACACAGGGGGAACATTATTACATTGTTGCCTCATTTATCCATGTTTACAGGAAACAACTGTCTTAATTAAGCATTTTGCAGGCTGATGGATTGGCTAGTCTAACTTTCTCTAGCAGACTTATTGATTTCACATTCCATACCCAGATAGCCGAGTCTTTTTCCTCCGCTTTAGGCGTTAGGGTGCCACTGCAGCGGGGGACATAAGCAGCATTTAAAAGAAGCTGTAATTATAAAAGAGCAGCATAGGATGCATGCAGCCCTATTACGTGTCAGATGGAGAGCTTGGTAATGTGAGTGCGACAAAACAAATTGAACCAGACGACCTACTTTGTTAGCTTTGTACACATGTGTTTCAGTTAGGCTTACAGCAAAATTATAATTAGTCTGGGAGTAGTGCACAGCATCTTCGGTGAGGATTCAAACAGCCGCTGCCGTGTGCTCTCAACATCTGCTTCTCTCAGTGATCCCTATAACATGGCCTGGGGGGAGAGAGAGCACTACTAATTACTAATAAAACTAGCTAAGCCTATTGCTGTGAATTACTGCAGCTTTATCTGAAGTGGACCAGAAATCAAGCCTGAAGCAAAAAGGGGTTTGGATACAAACAAGAATGGAACACATTTGAATGCAGTGTTTGGATTAGAGCAATGCCTGACATACGTTATGATACCACAACAGTGGTGGACATTAGTGCGGGATTCTGAAATCTTACTGACAAAAAAACAGTTGAGAAATTGAACATGAATCTTAGGCAGCTAATGCTAGTTGATGCTATGATAGTTTATTTTTGCTCAAGTAACCTGAAATACCTTCATCTGTAGGTTGAATATTTAAACAAATGTTGCTCAAAGGGAAAAAAAAACAAACAAAAAAAACAATTTGAATTTAATTTGAAAAGAACGCTCCAGAAATCAATGTATTTGGGTCTCTTGAAACAGAAATATAAGTTATAAAGAGGATTAAAATGATGACTCCTAAAATTACCTAACAAAAACTAGTGAATTAAATTGGGAAGTAGAAAGCTATGAAATGGCTCTGATCTCAAAACAAACTGTAAATGCAAAAAATTAGTTCGAACTTCATGCAGCTTGAAGGAATAATTTTTGCAAACTTCTGTCAGACTGTTATGTGGCCACAACTACGTTTTGTCACTTCTGCTTATACTGCTCCTTTCTGGTAGAAAATGCAATCCCACCTGAAGTTGCAATTCCTCCTTTTAGAGACAGGATTCACCATGCAGGATCTAAATTCTTGTTTGACATGACTGGCATGCACAGAAAGGTGCAGACCACAATTATTTACCACTTCTAAGTTGGTTCTATTTTTTGACTTTATAATAATTGAACTTTATTGATTTAACATTGGAGAAATTACCTCTGCATTTAACTCATCCCCTTGGGGAGCAGTGGGCTGCCATTGTGTAGCGCCCGGGGAGCAATGAGGGGTTAAGGGTTTTGCTCAGGAACCCAGAGTGCAGGCTGCAGGGATCAAACCAAGTACTTGCAACCTTCTCAACGCACAAGCGCATGGCTCTAACCACTAGGCCAGGGGTCACCAACATGGTGCCTGCGGGCACCAAGGGGCCCTCAAGGACCCTTAGAGTCTTCTGAAAATAGAACGACTCAACAGTGAGCTACGTTTGAAATTTCACTGTATTCTGTTGCTCTTCTTTTTTTAATTGGGTTATAGAACATTTCATCATTTAATCATATATGGCATTTAAGCATTTATAGAGATTTCAAAATAAAAAAAATATCTAAAAGAAAATTATAAATTTAAATAAAAATTATAAAGATATGTTTATAATGTATGAAGTTTAGGTGAACGTTGACCCTTGCAATTCACAGGTCAGTATGGGTAGCCCTTCCTGTGACTCAGTGCCCCTGAATTAGCCCTCAACGGTAAAAAGGTTGGTGACCGCTGCACTAGGCCAACACTCCCCTCTAAGACTTGCAGCTAAAATAAGTTTAATTTGGGTTCAACAGCTTACCTAGAACCGATTAATACTCCAACTTAAAACACAAATCAGGCACATCATAACTTCACCAGAGTCACATTGTGAAAGGAAGTGTATTAGCAATTTGCAAAGCACCTCACTTTGGCGAATGACATCATAGCACTATGATATTGGGTGATCTTCTGCCATCTGCATCAAACTAGGATTTTTTGTTTTTGTTTGAAAAAATCTGTTTAGTTGGACACTTTAATTGCTTTAACAAAAATGACACAAAAAAATATGTATTACATCTGTTTTATGCACAATTGTTTTAAAAACCTTTTAGCATTTGTATTTGGTTACATCAGTTAAACATTATTGGAAACTTGTTTCTGTATGCTTACAGTCAAATTACATTAGCACTCCAGGTTTTATTACTCCACAGCAGTGGATTCTTATTTCTTCAATTTTTACCTTAGTCCCAAACAGAAATGTATCTTTAAGAAAGTCAACATTGTACTGTTAAAGGAAAGCAGAGAAAAATGATTAGGATTTCAAAGAATAATTGGTTAGTAATTGGTTGTAAATAATATTTGTGAATCATATTTTAATTGCTTTGAAGGCTGAATGCCCGGCGTGATGCGTCTATTTTAATATGTGCTTTATTACCTGCTGATGCAATTCTATATCGAAACTAAGAAAATCAACTGTGAATAGATGTAATCATATTTATATTTTTCTAAAGTTTCTTTGGATAGCTGTAAAAGGCAAATGAATAATTAAACATTTATTGAGTAATTGATTCTGAATTATTTATTGGTTCTCATAAATCTCCCAAAAAATTTTGCAAAGTTTTAATCTAACTTTATTTTTTTTCTCTACCTTCCCCCTGATTTTTATGTAGGTCACGTGCAGGAAAGTGCATGGAGGCGCCACGGAGCTCATCGAGTGGAGGGACGGTGACAACGGACACAAGATTTCTCCCACGGGGGCAAGTCCACGGATTCTCAACCCCCTGCGTTTGTTTGCCAGAGGCTCCCCGGAGCTCAAAAGCAACATGAGGGAAATGGCATATTTACAGAACACGGAGGACTTTTGGGACTGGTTATCTAACCAGACAGATGTTCAGAGTGCACAGGCCAGAACTAAACGCAGACCCATCGTGAAGACTGGCAAATTCAAAAAGATGTTTGGGTGGGGGGATTTCCACTCAAACATCAAGACAGTCAAGCTCAACCTTCTGATAACTGGGAAGATCGTGGACCACGGGAACGGAACGTTCAGCGTTTACTTCCGGCATAACTCCACAGGAATGGGAAACGTCTCTGTCAGCCTGGTGCCACCCTCTAAGGTTGTGGAGTTCGAGATCGCCCAGCAGTCCACATTGGAGAACAAAGACACCAAATCGTTCAACTGTCGCATTGAATACGAGAAAACAGACCGGAACAAGAAGACCGCCCTGTGTGGCTATGACCCGTCCACGGTGTGCTATCAGGAGCACACACAGAGCCACGTTTCATGGCTGTGCTCGAAACCCTTCAAAGTCATATGCATCTATATAGCCTTTTATAGTGTGGACTATAAACTGGTGCAGAAGGTATGCCCTGACTACAACTACCACAGTGAAACACCATATTCTTCCACAGGATGACATAACTGTTAGGTGGCAGCAGCCTTGTGTTTTTTCTCCAAATTATGTAAATGTGAAACTCTAAACTTACTGTCCCTAAAAAAATAACCCTGAATACCTAAAATTGCTCAAACAAAGTCACTTTGCATTTAGACATATACACTTGAAATATTTGACAAAACCTCTGTAAATATAGCACATGTATCCAGGAAAAAAAAAAAAAGCTTCAAACAGTAGGTCTTCAGACTTGGTTTTAGAGGTTTGAAGAGGTCAAAAAGCAGTGCTAGCTCCCATCACAACAGAACAGGCTCGTTATCGTAATTAGTGTGTTGTCCAGATGTTTTCCTTAAAGCTAGACCATGGGCAAAGTACAAACCTGCATTCTGCCAGTGTTGGAGCCAAAAATTGTGTCTGCTAATTGTAATAATTCTAACTTAACATATGACGCTATTTTGATTCATCTTAATAGTTATTTTCTAAAAAGATTTAGTTATTTAGTAGGTCACACAGTGATTCAATAATGCAGTATATTATTTAAAAAATGGGTAAATGGTTTATTGACTTTGAGGTATAACTGATTTTCATTTATGCAAGGAAAACTGAAAAAAAACGTCAATTATTTCAAATTGATTCAGCGAGTGTCTTTTCTTAGGGATTTTAATAAGCAAGGATTAATACATTTGTAGTTATCTTTCTCATGTATGGCTTAACAGGACAATAACCAAGCATTTCAACCTTGAACATGACTAAATGCATTGATCTAATCTGTTTTAAAGACTGATGAAATTGTTCAGAATTAGTGTTCTGCAAACATATTCCCTCTGCTTGAACTTTTCCACATAAATCTCCCATAGGTGAAGATGTAAATCCTTTTTACTGCAGTAAAATCTAAAGGTCTTTTGGGTTGTGCTTTTTTTTTTCTTTTTTAAGTTGAATCTTTGTAGGAGTTTATTGGTAATATCTCTGGACTTTGAGGAATGCTAACTAAAGAGCTTTGGCCAGGGTTGTGTTTAGGTCTGTTGTCCTGCTGGAAGGTGATCCTCCACCCCTGCTTCAACTTTTTGGCAGCCTCTAGCAGGTTCTTTTCCAGCATTACCATGTATTTAGCATCCTCTATTTTCCAATTAACTCTTCTAATTTCCTAACTTAAAAAAAGCATCTCCACAGCACAATGTTGCCACAACCTTGTTTCACTGTAAGAACAGTATGCTTAAGTTAATTTCTACTGTTAGTTTTTGTCACAGATGGTTTGCATGTAGACAAAACAGTGACCAGAGCATATTTTAGTGTGTTTTTTTTTTTTATTTGTGGACCTTAAATGACTTATGGTAAACTGCACATGAGATTTCTTAAGGGTTTCCTTCAAAAAATGGCTTTAATGAAAGCCAGATTTGTAGTGTGCAAATCTAATAGTGATAATCCATCCTCGGTTGCGAGGTGTTTGGTAGGGTGTAGGATATACCTTGGACAGGTCACCAGTCCAACACAAATTTATAATGGTCAAACAACCAAGTATCCATACAGTAACTCTCAGTTCAGTGTGCACAGATAACCTATTACGTAGTTTTTTACAGTTTTTCCATGCTCACAAACAAGAACATGTGCACAGCACCTAATAACGTATTCCCCTTCCTGAGCAGTGGATCTATGCAGCTCCTCTGCTACCAATGCCTACATGTTTTTAAGTGACGTCTGATGCAAAATGGAAGCAAAGTGTTATAAAACTAAAGAAATCACATGAAATCTCAATTAAATTGAGGTTTTGTGGAAAAGTTCAAGAGGTAGAAATACTGCATTAAATTTCAGCTCTAGAGTGGATTTTCCTGTCCCAATTACCCGAAGGTGTGTGTGTGTGTTAAACTGGTCTGAAATCCAACATCTGTGTTTGCAGGATGCAGTTTGAGGCATCATCCTGCCGAGCGAGCCATGCAGTGGATTAATGTGTCAGGAGAGGAGGGGAGGCGGATGTAATAATTGCAGGACAGGTGGATTTAGTGAGTCTGGCAGACAATTATCAGTACTTTGTCATGGTCCTCCTAGCAGCCCTGACATTACCTGTCTTTAATAGGCTTTAATTAGCCTTGGAATTTCTATTCACCAAGAGAAGAGAAGCTGAAAAACGGAAAGAAATGGGCTGAGGTAGAAAAAAAAAAAAGAAATCTGTAATTTTAAGAAGTGGGAATATATTTGAGACATCAGGCTTTTCCCAATCGTGCAGCAAGACTAAGCTGGCAGACTTAAAGTGGAAAACATCCAGTCTGTAAGTACACGGTGTAATGTGCTTTGACATTGCA
Source organism: Cyprinodon tularosa (assembly GCF_016077235.1). Classification (NCBI taxonomy): domain Eukaryota; kingdom Metazoa; phylum Chordata; class Actinopteri; order Cyprinodontiformes; family Cyprinodontidae; genus Cyprinodon; species Cyprinodon tularosa. The sequence continues at coordinate 347,913 of NW_024039740.1, read as the reverse complement.
ATCACCAAGACAGTTTTAAAAGGTTTTGCTGAAAAGCATCATCACACAGAAAGCCGTAGATTGCGTTGCTTGCACACACCCCGGGGTCTTAGGTTAGGGCATGTGACACAGATGACACTGCAATTATTTCAGTTGATGCTACTTCATGGTCCCATCATCTGTAAATGATCCTGTCACCTTTTGGGCGAGGTGAGGTGTATGATAAACCAGAGTCTCTACTGTACAGTGATATTTTTAGTTTTACTCGTGCCAATGCTGTGTGTTTAATATGTAACTCTAAAACCAGATGTATTTACCATGGCTTCAGAGGAAATGATGTCAGCTTATTTCAGTTTTCCTTAAATGATCTACCATTATGTGTGCTTTTGGTGTTTTATCAGAACTATCATGTACATAAATGTTAAACCTACCGCCCATTGTCACAGACTGCTTTATTTTCCATTTTTGTAATTTCACATTGTGTTTTTGTTTCCCACTTGGTTCGTTTCCTGTAAAAGAGGGGAAAAAGGGGGAAAACATGTATGTGTGTAGTGTGATTACACATGTTCATATTCAAAGGATTTTAATTTTAACATTTAATAGTTCAGGATCACTTTAAGTCTTTATGGCATTAAATCTTAAGAGCAAATTGGCTACCAGCATCTTGTCACACCAAGTCTGCCCTGGTCTATTGATGTTCAAAGTTGTCTCGTTTCATTCCTGAAAGGACTCCTCAAAAGGATAAACACACCATTTTTAAGAGGTACATTTCGGTGTAGCTTTTTAATGGGCAATAAATCTGTGTCAACAGGCGTGGATGATACCAGAGGTACACCTGAGGGAGCACATCCATTTTGCTGTGGCCATCAGAGACAGGGGTCTTTTCATTCGCTTCCATTACTCTTATCTGATCAGCATGAGGCAGCTACTCCTTCAGCATCAAGTCTCTCCCTGCCTGCACTCATCCAAATCCTTAAAAATCATGCTGATATGTGTTTCTGTTTTTATGTTTCGCTTCTCAGAGTATTAGCTTTTAAAATGCCCACTTATGTGACGATAAAATGAGTTTACATAATTTACAGCTTCATATTGAATACAAATAACACATCTCGGTTAATTGACATTGATTGCTGAACGAGTTCAAGACCAAATGAAACTAATGAGATATGAAATTGAAGGGACAAGTCAGAAGGAAGGCTTTGTTAAAAGATTATAGTATATCTTCCTGGCATAAATCCAGATTTAGTTGGTTCTGGAGGCTAACGCTAACAGCTAAATCTGAGTGTCCAAAGCCAAAGGGTCTGCCGTGTTAAAAAAGCTGCAGTCTCAGAACAGTTTTATAAACATTTCATAAACAATTTAATAAACAGTTAAACTGATGGTAGATTTAGAGCAGATAAATATTTCTGCCAATGTTATTGTCTACGTATAAAATATAGGAAACCAGCAGAACATCAACAATAAATTTAATGTGTAAAATAAAAATGAAGCAGTAAAATAAGGAAAAATATTGTAGCGTTATTTCTATTTAACTTCCTTGGCTATTACTATCACATTATTCTCTAATCCCATCGCTCTCAGGATGTTTTATACAAAATAAAAGATGGACTATATTTTACCTTTAATCATCACGTACATTAATTCCAATTGATGATGCCACATGGGCCAGTAGTAGGGCGAGTGCAACATGTGCAGAGGCTGCAGTCCCTAAGAGTCATGTCCTGGTTATTTTCTGACCCCTGACAACTTGATGCATGCCCCCCCGTCCTCCATTCTTCACCCTTTTTCTAGTGCATCTTATAGAAAATAAAGGCAAATAGTACCCCAGTAAAAAATAAATAAATCTCTAATCTCTTTGTGAAACATTGGTAAAAAGAAAGAAGAAGAGAAACTGTAAAGTTTTATGGATTAAAGTTCATCAAAAAGTTTTACAGGACCACGACACATTTATATGGTAAAACTATATTTTGGTTTAGGAAGTCATTAAATTACACAATTGGACGAATTTTATATAAACCAAATATGTTTTTAATAAATCGACAAAAGGAAAAAAAGATTATCATAAATTTTTTGAATAAAGGCTGCCGAGGGATGCACAGTTCAAGGTAAAGAATCCCATCAGTGTTCCAGTGGCCTGTATCAGGCACTCCCCAAAGTAGGGCAAGCTACAAAAGGTCACTGCTAAAGAAGCTGCTGGGAAGAGGTCTGCGTCCGAGCTTATTAATCGAGAAAGAAAAAGAAAAGAAAAAAAAACAACAGAAAAAGATGCACAAGCCTCCAGGATAAAGCCCGGAGAGGATCATAAAGCCATGATCCGAGACATGGGATACATCTGTCGACATTTTAGCTTTAAAAATAGTTTTGCAATGAAATATGAACATTTTCTGAGAAAAATTCTTTTGGGGTTTTCATTAGAATAAAAACTGAAATAGTAAAAAGGGTGCATGAAATATATCCAAATTTTAGTCTGCCTTTTAGAATGAATTTACTGAACTGAATTTACCTTTTAATTTAGTGAGGTGCTCATTCAAAGCAGACACCAAGAAATGGACTTATAGCAGGTGGGTTCAGTTCACTTCACAAATACGGACATATTCCTTTTGGTTTCTCCTGTTGTTGCCTCATCTAGTGCAAAATTTGCCACCATCTAAACGACAGAATATTTCAATTTTGACAGCACCACTGCGGGCTCCTTCTCTTTCAAGCACTACAGTTAGTGGAGGAAAGCGAAGGAGAAAGATAAAAGGTTGGAGAGGCATCCTGAAGCTGAGATGGTATCAGGCCTTTTCGAAGGATCTGTGCTGAGAGGGGCGGACGTGGATCAGCAAGCCGCTGATGAAGATGTCTCTTCCAGCAGGAAAGAGCGGCCTCGCATCCACTTTAATTAGAGCTGGGCCCTCGCATTCACATAAAAAGAGAGGGAAAAAGTCTTTTATCTGTTTTTTCTTTTTTTAAAGAGGGGGGGTAACGTCTACAATGGCACTTTAACAGTGCAGTCTCAGTGCATTTCTTTTTGATTAGGCCTGTTAGGCTTTGTAATTATAATTGGGGGAAAAAAAAAAGATGCAGGAGAAAGGAACGGTAAAATCACCACAACATAACATGCCCATCCATTAACACAGTGATAAAAAGAAGCATGGGATGGTTTTAACCCTTCTTCCTGTGGTAGAACAGATCCTAACAACCTTCAATTAAGTTAAGGAAAACATTAATGAAGCTGAGTCACTTCAGACTGCTGGAAAATGTTTTAATGGGTTAATGCAGGCATTCTTGCAGACAACGACTTCATAATTTTTCCAAAGTTTCAACGTGACGCTGATTGACGAGCAATATCATAGAAAAATGATGTTACTCTCACTTTACAAAATCCTCCGAAGTGTCTGTCACACCACACTACATACAAGACGGACTGAATAACCATGACAACACCCCCCCCTATTGAAACACAGAATAACATTGCCAGTAGAAGTGATGCTCAGCATCCTACAGATATCCAAGCATGTTAGAGGAACCTTTTTGCACATACTCAATTCATGTAATTCTGCACAGATGTCAATTAATTGCAGAAAACGAGTTGTTAAAAACATAACTTTTGACACTTTCTTTTGACAATAAAACAACCATGCATTAGTCTCTCCACTTTTAGTTCACCACAATATACTGAGGATATATATTTGCAAGTTGGCAATACTAAAAGGAACAAATTCATTTTTTTTAAGAAGAGTTCACAGATGTATGGTCTGGAATATGTAATTTGAATGGGAGACGGAGAGCTTATTTCCATAAACTTCAAATGTTTTTTTTTGTATATTTGGGCCAAACAGAAACTTTTCCATCATACATGGATTGACACTTGTCTTCATGATGGCAGATTACTACCCCCCTCCCCCCAACAAATACACAATAGAACACACTTTCTTGTACATTGGTCTTCTAAAGATTGTTCAATTGTCATTTACATAGAAATGGTGCCATCAATATGGGGCATACGCATATTTTCAAAAAGTGTAAAGAGCTGACCTTGCACTGAGCGTTCATGCTTTTTAATGTCTAGTCACAAAACGGGCTAAACATTACAAATATATAATATTTCCCATTTAGTTAAACCTTTGTTACGTTCCTATAGAACTCCATATCAAAATGACTATACATGGGAACTAGTGCAACCTGGAGGAGGCCTGGTCTTTGTGACAAGGCAGGCACGGAGTAAAATAGACGAAGTGCTGTAGAGCAGCTCCAGAGCAATGGCAGATATATTAAGGCCATTTTGAAAATTACAGGAAATAAAAATGTAGAAGAGAGCTTCGCTAGCTTCCCGTGCTGAACAGAGTTCAGACGAGACAGCGAAGCAAGCAAGCAACACCGATTGAATCAATTGTTTTCCAATCCACAGATGACAGACTTCCATGTGCCAGCCTCCCCCCCACGTCTCTGGTCAGAAAGCTCCACTCCTCTTTATTCAAGTGTGTTTCAGTTTTGGTGGAAATAAGAGTGGCACACTCACTAGTCCTTTCTTTGTAAAAACCCCCAATTCTTCACACCCTTCTTTATAGTCCAGGAATAAAGTCGGGCAGTCAGGACTGTTTTAGGCGCTTCCTAGGAAGACCAAAGGGTGGGCACTGTGCTGAAGCCAGGGCACGGAAGGCTTCAGCTACCAAGTGAGGATGGGACTGGATCATTGACTTCCAGCCTGCGGTCTCCATTATGTCTGTGGCGTGACTGTAAGCACAGGAAAAAAATGAAGTCAACACTAAGACGTGACAACACATTAAAAAGCAATAAACATAAATGAGATGATAATGCAGGAAAGCTCCGATTCAGCAACTTGATCATCTAGAAAAGGGACACTGGTTCTTTCTGATAATTAATAAGAAATCTTTGTTTGATTCAAGCTTTAAAAGAGCTGGAGAACACTTGAAGCAAATAATATGAATCCTGAACAAAGTGTCGTAAAATAGCTCTTAGTTTGTGTTTTAAACCCTCCCTGCCTGCAGATATAGTCTATTTGGAAAAGGTAACCCTTTTGTAATCTTAAGGTTAAGGTAACCTATAGATCTAAGTTCTCAATAGAATAAAACTTTATTGATCTCACAATGGAGAGATTCACTTCTGAAATAAGCTCTTATAAACAACAGAAAGTGCACAAAAGAGGAAAAGGTGCAAGAATCATCAATATACAGTATCATATGTACAGTAAAGTGGTGGCAGGTAAAGTGCAGTTTCTGGTTTGTTAAATAGATAAAAAATTGTACAACCAAATATTGAAAGCAATCACTAGCTTTGCTATCTGCTAACATAAAATAGTGAAGACTGTTTAAAACATCATTAATCATTTTTCAATAGAAAAATCCTGTTTCTAATGATATCTTAATCCAAAGATGTCACCTTCTGCTACTTGAAAAAAAAAAAATCAATACTGCCAATTCAACTCTTCAGAAAAAGCAGCGAAATGAAAAGGTTCTAGAAAATCCTGCTCAGGCCATCTCTAATTCAGCATCCACCAATGCATGAGCAAGAAACAAAATGAAGTTCACCATTTCAAGGTGTCCTGTAGCACGGCATCATCAAAAAAGAAAAACTTGTCCGCTTCCTTTTAAGAACAATCTAACAATAATCCTTTTCCAGGGTTTATCCAAGTATGAGTCTATTAATAACTTGGATACAAAGATATGGGGCTTCAAACTGAAAAGGCAAACAGCACTCTGTCTGCCGTGGCTAAAACAATGAATTCTAATGCATCTGGTAGGGTAAGAGATAAGAGTGTGTTATTAATCTTGTGTCACATATATCAGCTAATTACATACTTGCTATTCCAGTTCTTTCCATCTTTACAGCCCAGCTGTCTCAGGACACTGCACCTATGGCAAGGAGATAAAAAGGTAAGCATTCGGGGCTGGTAAACAGAAATGGCAGCAGGAATTTATCACCTGGCTTTTTTTTTTTTTTTTTTTTTTTGCAATACTTGCCTGTTGATAAAATCTATGGCTTGTGCTTTGAGTTGCTCCGCGCTGTGCAAGTCAGCCAAGATGAGGGTGTCGGCCACATTCTCCACTGAAAGGCTGTTGCACAGGGCCTCCTCACACATGACCTTTAAACGCTCCAGAGCATACTGGAGTGGGGGCAAGAGAGGGAAACGGAATACAGCAGTGACTGAAAGGTTGGGAGCTACATTATTTGGTTTGTTAGGTACAATTATTTTAGAATGTCTGCAAATCAGCTTTTAGTTAAAGCTTGCTTACCAAATCTAAAATCCCTTAGTAATGTTTTATTAAACTACCATTATCACAGAAGAAGGAACTTCTTTCTAAATTAAACTGGCTTAAAAGTGCAATACATATTAAGCTTTATCTGCAAACCAAGAATGATAATGGAAAAAAAAAACACACACACACACACACACACACACACACACACACACACACACACACACACACACACACACACAAATAGCTTCCTGGGTTACCAGAAACAAACATTCCCTTCAAATATAAATGTGCAGGTTGGATATAGCTAGCATCTGACTTGCTACCCGTGGCTTTATTTTGCCAGTAGGCTCCTCTTGTTATGCCTACATGTTCAATGCGTCTCCTGTGGTGCATCTCCTCTGTGCACGTTAAAGTAAAGCCAACAGAGGTGGAGGAAGAGGTGCTCCGTTCAGGGGCTATCAAAGAGATGTGTTCAAAGGGGATGGAATGGTGGGGGGAACTAAACTTCCATGTGCAGCATCACCAGGAAAAACAGTGTGTTCAGGCAGCAATACATCGATACAGTAACTATTAGGGGTGTCAACCCCTTTTTTTAATCCCAATGCAATATTATCCTGATTTGGCATTTCATTTAAAAAACAGCACTTTTCCAATTAAAGAAAATATAATAAACAACTTGGTAAGTGCAACCTTGCGTATTTTAAAATAAAGATGAGTCTTCATTTTGCATCAATTTAATTGGATTAATCATTATTTAATCCATGTATAAGTGTACTGTTACACCCCAACATCGTTCAAACCAAAGGAATTCCCTATGACGACACATGTAAATGTAGATGGATTTTAATTTGTTGAGTATTGCCAGAATTGGAAAAGGCAGATTAAACGTTAAAGAATAATTAAAATACAAACTAATCAATATGTTTATGTTTATCAATAAACAAAGTTTCTTCTTTCTAGTCTCACGAGTAAACAACCTAAATACGGACATTCCATGCAAACTATCAATTCTAAAATTACAGAAGAGACCAGAAAAACAAACATTAATTTGCATTTGGTCTGTTTCAAAAAGAAGAGCAACTTTCAAATGTTTCAAATGCCAATGTTAAGAGTTTGTTTAGCATTGCTGTTTTAAGCCTTTTGATATGAGGTTTGTCAGAGTCTGTAAATGCAGTTAGACAACCAGAAAATAATAAAGACGCCAATGTGTTATAGCCACATAGGTTTCACAATTTCCCATAACCTTCTGAAATAGAGAAAGATCAAACAAAATAAATGAAACCTTTCAAAATTTGTTAGACCATAGAAATTACAATTTCAAAGAAATACAATGGATGGTTGTTCTGTGTAATTGCTTTATAGGGGGCCTTTCACACTTTCTTGTGTAATTATTTTTACTGCAATACAATAAGAAGAAAAATCTGACCTTTTATTCTAATCAAACTTAATTGAAGACTTTTTAAAGTGCATATTTTACTTGGATTAAATTGATCAGCAGTGCAGGAGCTTTTAATTAGTAACCCTTGCCTTGCCGTTTTCCAGCTGTGGAGTATAAAGGTGCTCCAGCAATCATTTCTCTCGGGCATTGCTCATAAATGAAGACGGTAAAGGACCCTGCTGCTCAGCTAAGACAACAGCATGTTGATTTTCTTTAGCCATGAAATAATTAAAAAAAGGTCTAAGAAAGGACAAAGAACCCATATGTGGAAGGATGTAGATGGTAATATTCCTACCTGCAGGTCTTAACTCATTACATAAGAGTAATACAGGTTAGGCACTGAGATATTTCAACATACTTTACATTCCTAGTGGGACATATAAGGGCTCTAAAACAGTTATGCACAGCATCATAAAATGAAGTATGGGGAGATTTTATTCATTAGTGTTTAATTTAAGCACTTCTATCTATAATAGCTTTTTTGTTATTCCCAAGCGCTAAAGTAGAAGCCATTAGTTGTTGTTTTTCTTCAGATTATTAACTAATATTCATTTAGAATTTTAGAGGAATAGCAAAACTCCATCCTCCACTTAAATAAAAGGTTAAAGGGAGATAATGTTCGATCATAAATAGAGCTGACATTGCTAACCTTTCACAGGTACTTACTTTATCAGCAGCCGCCAGCAAATTGTCTGCCATCTTTTCCAAGTTTGGTGCCTTCCCTGTATAAATGAAGCCCATCATTTCCCTAAAGACATCTGGATCCACATCACTAATGTCAACACGATTCTGCAGATGAAACAAAATGCTTGTTAACTACACATAAAAACATGATGTTTGAAAGCATAGATTATAGAGACTTGAAAAACTTATGAATTAATATTTTTCTGTTTCCCCTCACATTTTGTAAACTGATAAACCAGTACAAAATGACACAATTGTGATATTGAGGAAAAGGATAAATATCTTGCATCAATGCAATACAATCCTGAAAAGTATGGATTTATGTGTAGTCAAGTATTTTTATTGTGATGCCTTAAAATATTGGCTGGTAGGGGGGGCAGATAATTGAGTCCTAGTCCTGAGTTCCTCATTGCCTGTATAATTTAAATGTGTTCTCCAGCACACCTGAATCAATGGACTGCATTTTCCCTCAAGGGCTGCAGAGGTCTGTTAATCACCCATTTATTTAAGGGTGTCTAAGTATCAGGAGGCAGAGAAACAACTAAAATAATGAAGGACAGTGATTTTCTGGGGGAACTGGATTGAACACACCTGCTTTACACAAAATCCATGGCAACCAATTGAATCTAGGTCCACCTTATTAGTAGGTGAATCCAACTGTGTATAATCTGGCCTCTACGAAAAAAATAAAGGGATTAAGTTTCCAAAATTCCCCATAGCTGACACAGCAAACATACAAATCAAGAACCTACAAGCAGATAAGATCAAACTTTTTGGCCTGCATGAAGAACACCAAGCTTGGTTAGAGCCAACAATACACGTCACCTTGAACTAGAGCTGGGCGATATGACCTCAAATCAATAGCATGATTCATTGGGTAGGTTTACGTCGATAACCATAAATGCACGATAAATGCTCCTGCTCCTTTTTCAGAAATAAATTTATTGAATAAACCATATTACATATTACTTTAAATTTAACATTAAGGTATTGTACTCATTCAGGTTTAAACATTCAACAATGTCTCATTGAAGAGGAGAACATTTTTAACTCTCTTGCAAACAGCTGGGCTGTAGGTGGTGGAGGTTGGATGTGTAACTGAGTAGTCCCGACTGTTTTCAGACAAACTTTTCATTTCGTGTTCTTTTGCTTAACATCTATGGAGTAATTTTGGTGCCATCGAACTGAGCGTGCAGTGAGAATATGTACATTGTTTAAACTTGCACACCCTTGTATCCGTGCGCTCAACTCTAACAACGAGCTCTCGACTTCTCTGAGTGTTCTCTGCTCTCGTTCGGCTCCACAGGATTAACTGATGTAGTGTCGTTTACAGCTGTGTTAAGACGCTTTTTCAATGGGCTCATCTGCCATTCTCCTTGTTTACGCTTTTGACTGGATTGGTGGAGTCACGTGATTACACAACTATTGCCGTGTCTTAAAGGGGAAGGAAATACCAGCCACCAGTGCACACAGGAGAAACGGCAGAATTAAGTTTATTTCCTTTACCAACATGGAACAATTGTCACCAGTAATCGCAGTGAATGACGGTAACTGTAAAAATCTGGTTTATTGCCCAGCCCTACCTTGAACACCACATACCCAGACAGTAACCTGTTTGCGGTAGCATCAAGCTGTGGGAAACATTTTCTTTATTATTTCACCAAATACAGACCAATCCAAGAGGAAAAAACTCAAGTCTGGGAAAAAGGTTCACACTTTAGCCGGACAGCAATATTATAATTTTGCCAGTCATGGTCAACGGATTAAAATAACAGCTTGTTTACATATTAAATGTCCCAATCAATGTCTAGAGCTAAAACATATTAAGAGCCTTTGGGACGACTTAAAAGATGCTGTTTAGAGGGAACCTCCTTGAAAAATGTCTTTTGATAGGAATTGGTTGCAATGGGTTTTACATGCATCTTTACTATTATTTAGTTTTGCATCATCAAACACATTTTTGGACAAGATGTTGTTGCAATGGCTCATGAAAGTGGTGGCGGTAAAAGAGCAGAATCATTAATTATATACAGTTAATAGAGCCGCAACAAAATTAACCCAAGTTAGTTTGATGGCGATTTTATTACAATTTTTCATTTCTTTAAGGGTGCAATAATAAAGGGGCTTACTATGCAGGTATTACACACTTAAAAATGTGTTTTTTTCCCCCTCCAAATGCAGTTATACACTGCTTTTACTTGGTGTGTGACGTTAAAATACCAATAAAAAACACAATGAATATTAGAAGTACAACAAGACAAGACATGGAAAAGTTTAGGAAGTCTGAAGCATAGCACTGTAAAGCTAATAAAGATGTGTTCTAATTGCTAAAATATATTTCTTAAACAGTCATGCCTGCAGCATGACGAGTCCCTCGACAGGAATCAAGTTACTCAGTGCTGCTCTTACCTTTTTACTTTCTTCCATTTCATGTTCGAACATTGCATTAAAGACTGGGGACCTCGCTGTTAAAATAGATACAGAAATGAATAAATAAGCGTGCATTTAAAAATGATTGGTCAATGTCTCAATAAACACCTTCAACAATATGGCATGCCTAACATGTTTATTTGCACTGCTTTAAACATTTCATTCACCTCTGCTTTGAAGGCTTTTGTAGGTCATACTGAGAGCCAGAGTTTCCTACAGTACAAAAGCTCAAATGCTGTTGCTCACTTGTTAGTTACTCTGGATTAAGGTCTACGCTCACTAAGTACAGTAAATATATATATATATTCAACACTCTAAAAAAGTGCAGCATTACTCCCATAATATTCACGCTGTAAGCATTTTTCTTCTCGGACAGTTCAGAAACCGCCATGACTAATCGAGATAAGCGCAGACAGACAGCCTCTCAATCTCCCAGATCCCACAGTCATCTAGGTCAAGCAGAGCCAAGCAGGAATGAAGATGTGGATTAGCAACCACTGCAGAACTAGGCAGCAACAAATCAAGCCCAGCACACAGACCCTTCTTAGCCTCTGAGGTGCTCAAGGCTCTTTCCAAGAGGTCATTCAGAAGAAGCATCGATGTGTCTTTTTTTTTACTGCCACTTCTGATGTTGCACTGCTGAATGTTGTGTGCCAGTTCTGATGGGGGATGAAAATGTCCTACCTGCGAGGATGGATTTGTGCGCTTTGAACTCTTGGCCTCCCACATAGAGGCTGCAGTCTGTGAAGCGTGAACACTCCCACAGGTTCCCGAGGTCATCAGACAGCTGACACTCTGGTACTTTCAGCATGTTCATGTTGGACTGACCCGAAATGTTGACAGAGTCCTGGACGACACTTACCTGCACACATAAGATAGACAAAGAAAGAACATGAAGCAGTCATATTTCAATTATTTAGTTTCTTACATGCAACAGTATTCAAATCCATCTAACTTTTTTACATTTAGTAATTTTACAAAAATAAACTTTACAGTATTTTTCTTCTGATTTCACTAACAGACCAGCAGGAACTAGAGCATAATTGTGAAGTAGAAGGAACAAGATATGGTTTTAAAAAATGTGTACAAATAAAAGCAGACCGTCACTTTTTTTTTTTCTGCTATGACAATATTTTATAAAGCAACTTTGTCTTTAGGGCTACAATAATGGTAAAATATTGGTCTTCAACATCAGTTAGAAACATTTTTTCTTAGCAAAATGGCTAAACAAGATTCCAATGAGCATCAAACCTCAGGTTTTAAGTCCAAATCACACAGCAAGCATCAAACACCTTTCAAATATAATTTTGATTAAACATGCCTGCATTCAATAATTAGGGTATTAGTAGAATTATTTATAATTGCAAAGTTGATTAAGGTAAAGTGTAAAGTTTGTTCTATGACTTCTGCAGCATTTTGCATACAAGCAAATAAAAGTTCAATTAGGTCTTATCTGACTATAGGAACTGCTTTCACATATTCTCTCTGTACCCTGAAGTTAGTGTGGCACACGGGTTAAAGCAGAAGGTCTGCAACCTGCAGCTCCATAGCGGCATGCAGCTCTTTGGACCCTAAAATGGCTTTTCATGGTGGCTAAAAATAAAACTAACTAATGCACTATAATAAATACCAGTCTTCAAACCTTTTGTGCTTTTTTTATTACCGTATTTTCACGACTATAAGGCGCACCTAAACGTCTTTTTTTCCCCTCAAAATGTGGGGTGCGCCCTATGGTGCGGTGCGCCCTATCTGCGGACGTTGTTGAGACCACCATGAGTATGTGAGAACCTTAAAGGGGGAAGTGTGGGCATGGCTTGTGTATAAAAGAACAGGTATGTGCTTTATGCAGAACATTGTTGTCTTAACAACCCTGGAAATGGCAACGAGACACGCCTATGAAGCCCAGTTTAAACTGAAGGCTATCAGCTACGCAGAGGAACATGGAAATCGAGCAGCTGCGAGAGAATTCAATATAAATGAATCGATGGTTCGCAAGGGGAGGAAGCTGGTGAAGAAGACGCAGCTGAGTTTCCGCGGACATAAGGCGAGGTGGCCCGAGTTGGAGGAAAGACACGAGCGGTGGATCGTGGAGCAAAGAACGAGTGGGGCCAGCGTTTCAACGGTCACTGTTCGACTAAAAGCAGTAAAGCTGGTGGAAGAAATGAAAATTGAAAATTTTCAAGGAGGTCCATCGTGGTGCTTCCGTTTTATGAAACGGTGCAATTTTTCCATCCAGACCAGGACTACAGTTGCTCAGCGACGTCCGGCGGATTATGATGAAAAGCTGGCGAGCTTCCACTCTTTCTGCAGCCAACACATCGCTGACAAAGTCATCCAGCCAAGCCACATCACCAACATGGACGAGGTGCCGCTCACTTTCGACATCCCGGTGATGTCGGATTTAGCGCAGCTGTTTAATTCAGAAACAGAGGATGAGGACTTTGAGGGGTTTGATTAATACTCTGTAATAAATACTTGAATAAAGCACAATCATACTCGGTTTTGCTCCAGCTCTATTTTTCTACCTGAAAACTTAATTCAACAGCAGCCTCTGGGCCGCGGCGCATCCGGGCTCACCTCCGCAGGTGTTTTTTCATCTAAATAATCTAAATCTTTTTAAGTGAGAAAGTCCACCTGAAAATTTAATCATTGCAGTCAGTTCATCCAGATTATTATCCTGCCTATGTTTTAAGTTAATTTATGCGTCAATAAACTGTATCAGAGGAGTAATCACAGCCCTGTGTCAACAGCGATGTGTCTCTCACGGCCGGTTCCCAGGTTTGAATAATACTTTGTAATAAATACACCTTGCAGCTTTATTTGCTGTGATCAGTGGGAATAAAGTAGTTTTAATATGTTTTTAAGTGGGAAAATCCACCTGAGAGGACATGTACCTGTATATAAAAAACGCGCCCTATAGTCCGGTGCGCCTTATGTGTGTGTTAAATACAGAAATGGCACACATAACTGAGACCGCGCCTTTTAGTCCGGTGCGCCTTATGGTCGTGAAAATACGGTAATAATATTTGAATTTTAAAACATAATGTTTAAAGAAGCAGAAATGTTTTTAGATCAATATTTTTTATTACCTTTGAAATTATTTGTTTTATTAAAATTGTTTTATATCACATAATTCCTTATAGAAAAAAATACATCCTTTATCTTTATTATATCGATTTTCCTTATTTTACATGCTAAAATACAAATAAACTGTTGTTTTTTTTAAGATGGCAACAGATTTCCAATGGCAGATATTTAAAAAAAAAACCTGTTAGGTTGTGTTTTATAAAAAAAAAGTCATAATATTTTGCATCTCTAAATGACTTTAATAGGCCGGACTCGGTACAAAATACATCCTTGGTTATGAAAGGTTGCAGAGTCCTGCATTCAATTAGGCAGTTGGTTGCAAGGGATTATATTTAAAAGTAAATAGCGATTAATGATAAAAAAGCATAACTCATTAATCTTGTTTTATCTTGTAGAAAATCCACTTTCTTTCCACACATTTTACGATGCTGTGCTTCTTTGCACCGGTCTATCACATGACACCTTAAAAGTACTCCAAGTTGTAGTTGTAGCATGACAAAAAGTGAAAAGGTTCAATATGTACAGATACCCTTGCAAAGCGGCATATATTTATATATATATAATTTATGAGAATAGCGTTACCCTCTCTGTGGAAATTGGCAGTTTTTCACGAATCATGGCAGCATTCAAGCAGCTACACTGATACACTATATTGCCAAAAGTATTTGCTCACCTGCCTTGACTCACATATGAGCTTAAGTGACATCCCGTTCCTAATCCATAGGGTTCAATATGACGTCGGTCCACCCTTTGCAGCTAGAACAGCTTCAACTCTTCTGGGAAGGCTGTCCACAAGGTTTAGGAGTGTGTTTATGGGAATTTTTGACCGTTCTTCCAGAAGCGCATTTGTGAGGTCGCACACTGATGTTGGACGAGAAGGCCTGGCTCTCAGTCTCCGCTCTAATTCATCCCAAAGGTGTTCTATCGGGTTGAGGTCAGGACTCTGTGCAGGCCAGTCAAGTTCATCCACACCAGACTCTGTCATCCATGTCTTTATGGACCTTGCTTTGTGCACTGGTGCACAGTCATGTTGGAAGAGGAAGGGGCCAGCTCCAAACTGTTCCCACAAAGTTGGGAGCATGGAATTGTCCAAAATGTCTTGGTATGCTGAAGCATTCAGAGTTCCTTTCACTGGAACTAAGGGGCCAAGCCCAGCTCCTGAAAAACAACCCCACACCATAATCCCCCCTCCACCAAACTTTACACTTGGCACAATGCAGTCAGACAAGTACCGTTCTCCTGGCAACCGCCAAACCCAGACCCGTCCATCAGATTGCCAGATGGAGAAGCGCGATTCGTCACTCCAGAGAACGCGTCTCCACTGCTCTAGAGTCCAGTGGCGGCGTGCTTTACACCACCGCATCCGACGCTTTGCATTGCACTTGGTGATGTATGGCTTGGATGCAGCTGCTCGACCATGGAAACCCATTCCATGAAGCTCTCTGCGCACTGTTCTTGAGCTAATCTGAAGGCCACATGAAGTTTGGAGGTCTGTAGTGATTGACTCTGCAGAAAGTTGGCGACCTCTTCGCACTATGCGCGTCAGCATCCGCTGACCCCGCTCCGTCAGTTTACGTGGCCTACCACTTCGTGGCTGAGTTGCTGTCGTTCCCAAACACTTCCATTTTCTTATAATACAGCTGACAGTTGACTGTGGAATATTTAGGAGCGAGGAAATTTCACGACTGGATTTGTTGCACAGGTGGCATCCTATCACAGTTCCACGCTGGAATTCACTGAGCTCCTGAGAGCGACCCATTCTTTCACAAATGTTTGTAAAAACAGTCTGCATGCCTAGGTGCTTGAATTTATACACCTGTGGCCATGGAAGTGATTGGAACACCTGATTCCAATAATTTGGATGGGTGAGCAAATACTTTTGGCAATATAGTGTATCTGAACAAAATGACACCTCATTTAACTTCTCCCTTGAAAGAACATTTTCCATCACATTCCCTCTTCTTGACATTCTCAATTTAATTATTTTGAAAACAAGCATCAATTTAAACGTAAGATGGGAGAAACATTTAACTCTGTAAAAGTAAAATGTCATTCGATGCAAATTTAAACTGTGAGACATAATTCAGTAGCTCAAAGTTGTAAACTGGTCATGACATGAATTTATTACTTTTTCTATAAGAAAGGTTAGACACTTGGCTTGGGTGTGAAATCAAGACACAAAATACTTCTTAATGTCTTCAATAAACTTTGAGTAGGTTTAGCAGGAAAACAGAGAAATGAAATGAAATGCCTATTTGGTAGGTGTAAATACAACGAATACACCAAAATTATGATCATATTTACCTCACAGAAAAGTGTGAGTTTGTCATCTGGAAGGAGACCATTAGCTTCATCGAGGAGGAAATCTCTCCTTATAAACTTTTTGAAGCCCCAGTCTTTGCCCTGGACAAATCTATACGCTCTTTGGCTCTCTGCAAACAGAAGAGAAGTAATGCTGTGTGTTAGAATCCACTTCAAACTTGCAAATCAAAAACACAAAAAGCCTGTTATCACTTCGACTTACCCATTGCTTTTGTTTCCTCTCTTTTAGCATTCAACAAAGAAAATTTAAACTTTGCTCGGACTTCACTTTTTGGACAACTAACAAGAAGTAAATACAGTGATAGATAATCTTTGCTTTCATCATCAAGTCCCTTTGGATTGACTCGCAGACACCTGGAGCAGGAAAAACACAATGAACATTAGATTATCTATAATCTTTTGCACATTTCCAAATTTTTCCATGGCCAGAACATTAATCCAGACTGTAGAGGAAACTACTTTCATACCATTTCATTTTGTCATTAGGCCCCGAGGAGAAGGTTGAGCTCTTCAACACCTCTCCCATTTCTTCTCTGCAAAAACTAAAGTTGTTTATGGTCCACATGTAAGAAAACTTCACAACTTTGACCTGAAAACAGAAAAAAATAAATAAAGCACATGAGATCTTTTTAACTGGAAATGGTGGAATTAGCAATCAAGTCAAACATTGCATGATGAACAAAATGCAGCCATAACCTAATTCCAATATCATAGCTAGGGCTGGGTATTGTTAAAAAAATTTCGGTTCCGGTACCAATACCGATACCTTCACTTCGATACCGGTTCCTGAACGATACTTTTTTCGATACCAGTTTTATAATATCAATTCGAAAAAAAAGAAAATTACACAACATAAAAAAGTACAAATCTTGAGTTTTATTTTAAGCTCTGTTTTTCCATTTACATTTTTCCTCTTACATAAAAAATTCAGTGTCTAATATTCACTGTTACATTGTGAGGAGCTTTTTACTTAGCAGTTTTCCTTTAGAAAAATTACCATGTCTGACAAACAAGCCCGTTGAATGGGATCCTACTGACAGCGCACCGCTGGTATGGGGGGGGTCTGAGCGGCTCCGACAGAAATATTGAAGGCAGGATGAACTGACTGCACTGATTACGTTTTCAGGTGGATTTTCCCACTTAAAAACATAATAAAACTACTTTATTCCCACTGATCACAGCAAATATAGCTGCAAGGCAAATAAAGGATAGAGTAGCTCCGCCCAACGCGCGTCTGACCCACTTTGCGACCGCGCAGCCAGAGCAGCAAAGCTTCTTCAGCAGCGCGTCAGAAGCTGGTACAAGCAGCAAAAATGAAGCAGCAGACGAGATTTTGCTGCTCTTGCTGCGTCCAGTTTGAAAGCAGCATGATTCACTCCGCTCTGGCTTTGCTCTGCCCACGGGCTGCTGAGAGGAGGATGGTCGCGCTGGCTGCGGTCCGCTCTTCTTGCAGTCAAACACAGAGCGACTTTCTGCTCTTAAATTATTTCCGTGCACGATGTATTGCATTGTGCACTATTAGCATCAGTCTTAATAAAGTGAAGCCGCACTTTTGACCTGGGGGGCATTTTAAAGGGGTTCCGCGACGCTGCAACCAGTTCACAAAAGATACACATGAACCCTGGCTGTAGGCGTGACCACCTGTGTATTTTTCCTGGATGACGCAATCACCTTAAGGGTTCCAGCCAATCACCGAAACTTGGTACCGAAAGACGAGGCATGTTTCGATACTCTGTAGAACCGAAGCATTTCGGTCGGTACCATAAAAGTACCGAAGTTCGGTACCCAGCCCTAATCATAGCTCAGGATTTATGAAGTGAAGTTCAGTTTAAAGTTTATAATCAGTTTATACTATACACTGCCTTACTTTTTTCAGTTTCACTGACAGAAAAAGATTTACATGTTCTGTTATTTTCTCTGCGAATAATCCGTTCAGAATAATTTAACTTATATTCAAAGCACTTAAAACCCAACTTCAATCTAAATACACAGACTCAAATTCTATTACATGCATTACAATTCGATACTGAATATAAATCTATGCATTTAATTACAATTTATGCAAAATAATAGATTGCTTCATTAAGTGCATGGCACTGCAGCAATCTCTCCTCTTTTGAAATATCTATAGGGTCCTTTGCTATGATAAAGTTGAGCAAACCGTTATTGCAGTACCTTTCTATAATGCAAACATGTATGTGTTATAAGGTTCATGGCATAGAGTTAAGATTATAGCTTCTTAAGAATGAGGTCTGCTTATGAAAAGACCGCTCTCAAGACTAGCTATTAGTTTTAGCCTGGGCTACCAGCTAATCTAGATTTCAATAACTTAAGGGAATGCCAGAAATGATCAATGCTGGGTAAACATAAACTGATTGTAGCATTAGTAATGATCTTGCCTTCAAAAAATATCATCAACGATCCACTTAGCCTAGTAAACTAGCCCCACCGATCAGCAGCCAAAATCATTTTTGCCTGCGAGTTGGTCTAGCCTCGATCAACGCCCCAGGCCCTAGAACTGGCTGGCCAATCACAACGCAGAGATGTGTTTAGAATGTCTGGATGCAAAGCGGGCGGGGTTTTGAGAGCGTGACGTTAAAGCTGCGCGATGCTGGAGAAATCACAACAATAGCATGCGTTGCGGCAGCAGCAGCTTTCAATGGAGCGCTCCATTGAATGTTAAAAGTTCTCTTTGCTGTTGTTGTTCAATAAAAGTACATTTTAAGATAATTAAAGGCAAGAATATTATACTTTAAAGCATCACTATATGATCCATTTACCAATTTCATGCGTAATTAAAAAAACAATTTCCAAAGTTGAGGAACGCGGCAACCAGCGGAGCCCCAAAGCTAAAGGCAGCCAGGGCTAACCACAGACTGTCTGCAGCGGCCCTCTCTCGGCATAGTCATGTGTGAAAGACCACTGGCTCTGATGGCGATTTTTGACCCAGCTTTGGAATCAGTTTTGGAAGGTTTAGACTTGGGGTTTTCTTTGAAATATGAGCAGGAAGAGGCGCTATGCTCAATTTTAAAAGAAGGACATTCGTCGTTTTACCGACAGGCTGTTGGTTTACACTCCCCCACAAGCTTCCTGTCACGCTTCCTACATCACAGTCAGCTGCACTCATTGGTCAGAGCGTTGGCCAATAGGCACAGACAGCGGTTTGAAAAACAACGGGTTGTTCTCATCAACAATCTTCCGATGTCTCATTCAACAGGGTCAGAATAAATAACACATTTCATCTCCCATTTAGTCTGGTTTACCGGTCTACTATCCACTAATATTGACAAGTCTTAAAAATCTCCATACTGACTGTTTGAACGGATTCTCTATTTAGCACCAGTTCTCTTTCAACAATCCAAGAAGCAATCTACCCCCGCCATACGGGTGTGATAGAAGAAACAACTCAGCTCTAACGAAGACCTCCTGAACTGTGGGACTAGCTTTGACTAGCTTATTTCAAAATTAAGAGCCACTTTAGATGCAAGTGGGCCCCATTGAAAGGAAAACAATAAAAGCCGATCTAAAAAACCGAAGCTGAATCAGATAATTGGTTCTACTTTAACCTTAAAGTTGATATCACCATAGATCACATTGTTCATGCAGGACATGCACCACATAGGAAAACTAAAAGTGCTGCTTTTAACCCTTGAGGAAAACAAATGTAAGGGTTAATATGATTCAAATTAATTATATTTATATGCTCAGGATGCTTTAAGTAACTTGTATTTTTACGGGGTTTTCAGTCTCTGGCACTGTTATTTTGAGATAAATAGGCTGAGATGTTTAAGAAACCGAACTCTGATAACTTTCCAAACTCTCTAGAAATCTTTTCATAAATGTTTCATACCTGTGTGTAACACCAGCTCTCTGCCACAGGTCCACTTGACATCTCCCCAGGAGGAGGAGGGGTAGGAACCCGTGACATCACTGGTTCGGATGTACCACTCACTGACGTCTTTAAAGCTCTGACAAACAGAAAAAAGAAAAAGGAGTGTTATCTCTGGATAAATTATCATGAAATATGATTTCATCATTCTCTAACAGATACCTGGCAAAATGTGGATTAACTTGATATTTTAATAAGGTTGCGCTTGATTGTGAGGTGATTTTGATAAATGTCAGTTGGCAGGAATGTGACATTTTTAATATGGTATCTTTGAACAAATACATTTCTCAGTTCAAGAGAAATTTCTCATGTTAGCAGCTCTTCATTACTGAAAACTAAAATCTGTTCTATTAACTGTATGGGTTTTTGGTAATGTGAATTGAAAATATAATATTTATCCTTCCAAAGGTGGTTCAAATGTGTGAGTCACTAATTGTTTTAGTTGTTTAGTTCATAAATTTGGATGCTGAAATCTTGCCTTCATTTCCTATCATATAATAAAGAAACAGTAACATTTGTTGTTGTTTTTTTTTTTATAAATGGAAACAGTCGGTGATGCATTTTTTCATGTGTAAAATGAAATGACTAGAAAAATGAAAATGGAGACTAGAAAAATGGGTGTGCTAAATTGTACTTGTGCTAAATTTTATATATATTTATATATATATGTAAATAAATTAGGGCTGCTAATCAATAAATCTGTCAATTCCTTTTTTATTAATTGATTAATAATTGGATAATGAATCGTTCTTTATAGAAGATTTACATATTAACAGACAAAAAACTTTATTTTATCTTAAATGCAATA
This sequence comes from Cyprinodon tularosa, assembly GCF_016077235.1. Lineage (NCBI taxonomy): Eukaryota > Metazoa > Chordata > Actinopteri > Cyprinodontiformes > Cyprinodontidae > Cyprinodon > Cyprinodon tularosa. Next base: position 327,070 of record NW_024039740.1, on the reverse strand, counting down.
TATTTTGTTACAATTTACTAAGTAAGTCGCTATGTCAGCTAAGGGCATGTTTTAGAGTCTCTATACTCCAGTTAATTATGAATCGATTACTAAATTAGTCAACGATTATTTAAATAATCGATTAATCCAATTAATTCTTTCTGCAATATATGAAATACACACATAGACACACATTGCACCCCACCAGAGTAACCTCACCAAAAGAAATTATACTGCCATCATAACTTAGTTTGACAATGATGGACCTGGTGCTCAAAGTTACGTAAGCATGGTGAATAACATTTTCTTATTCCATGCCCTTAAAACTTTTTAACCTAAGTTATTGCAATAAAAACAAGACATTTAAACTTAAATTCCGAAAACAATAAAAACAGAAGTAAAGGATGTTGTAAAAGAGGTTATTAAATCATTTGTATAAGGCTTTTCCTATAGACTGCACCAAGATATGCAAATAAGCAAAACATCTATTTATAAGCATGCTCTTCAAGTAATCTATTAATGTTTTTTAGCAAGCTCATTTTAACAAAATTAATTAAAAGAAATCTGCAACAACTGACAGTAGATGTTTTACCTGACCAGTGCCGTTTGTGCTTAAAGTACATATTACGATACATTAGTGAGGGTATATACTCCACTCTCTGCCTTGGTTACAAAGGGCAGCGCTCTGTTACTGCTACTGAGGTATACCAAAGTTCTAAAAGAAAAGTCTCAAAAACTAAACAAGTTGTGTTTTGTGTAGTTCCTATGGTTTAAAAATTGCTTCAACGAGAAACAATAGAAAGTTATTACGTTTTCTGCAGTTGTAATCTGTTCACACAATCTGTTGCTGTGCACTGCTAATCAGCTGACTGATAAAACACAACAACCAATTTCCAATCTGTGCGTCTGGAAATATTATCAGTTGAAAATACATAGAGATTGTGTCTACATTAAGGTGTTATCCAATTTATCATTTTAGCCTCTTTGTCATTAGATATGCAACACCATGCAAGGCAGAACACATGGGTGCTGTATATATCAATTTTTAAAGATATTGCGAAAACATTCAATAAACAGATCTCACACAGACCATACATGTATAAACATGCATAGACTTGCTACTCCAAATCTATTTAGTACAGGATGTCTGCCCCCCCCCCCCCCCCCCCCCCCTCCCCAGCTTACCTACAAAATCTGAGTAAAGCAAGATGAGCAATGAATGAAATACGTTTGCATCACCTTTTGGATTCTTGAAATGTATAATAATGGAGTTCTTCCTCTATGTATTCACCGACTCCTTCATTGTCCCATCTTCAATTGACACCCTAAGAAAAACACAACAAAACAAATAACGATTGAGACACGAAACTGTCCAGGTTACTGTCTAAAAACATAATACTTTCAGTATTCATAGCAGAATCTGAAGCCCCCCCAACTTTAAAAAGAAGCATCATGGACACAAAAAGGGTATCACGACTAAAGAACTGACTAAATATTAAATTTAGACATGGGCTCATGTCGAGAAAACTAGTCTTAAACATAGAATTACTGCAAACTAGCTTGATTTTAAACATTTAACCTTATGGTAAACCTAGTTTCGAAGCAAACGGTCTCGAAAATCAATTTGATGAAGTCATGAATTCACCAGAAACTCCTGTTTGGCTAACACATTAGCTAGAGTTTTGCAACAACGCCAAAAATGGAACTGTGTATGCAAAGCGGACATACGTCCTTCTAGAATATCTGCACTACACCAACCGCTGTTACTTGCGTTTCAGGAAAAAAAAAAGAAACAATTATCGATATTTAAGATATAAAACGGGTGCGACAAAAGATGGGATGAAAAACAACTATTAGCAAACACGGGTTCCAGTTAAAACAATCGTTGCTGGCCGTCATCTACATTGTTCCACTGTTCAGTTATTACATATCAGTCTGTTAAAGAGTTCTAAAAAAAATGGGTAATCATAACTTTATCGAATGAAACCTTGGTGTTATAAGCGGTACACATTTGGCTAACCCTAAGCTAATGTTTCCATTAGCTAGATTAACTTCACTTTAGCAATCAGAGCGGATATTTAGCGAATATCTGTTCACAAACCATTTGTAATCCCCCCTTTTTTTGCTGTTATTCCTCGACCGTAACCTTCTCAAATCAGGAATGCGTCAAGTTAAATCAGGAAGGTGATGTTTAGGCTCCGCAATAGCCGGTGTAAAACAAAGGCCCTTTACTGATCCCAATGACAGGATGCTAACCAGAAGCTAATGTAAACCCTCACGCTCTGATACAGGAGGTAAAAACAACATCAGCTAGCAAACGGCTAATCCTTCCCCCTCCTGGTTGCTGACAAAAAGTTTAAAAAGACGTCGTGTTGGCGTACCTTTTAATTTTATATTCCCATATATATCGTATAACACATATGGCTTTGTGTTTTACTCGCTCCGTCCACCGTGCGTCACTTTGGACTCTTTTTCATTCAGTCTCTTCACAAGGTTTCTTTGTCTAATTTATCTGGGCTAGCATACAGTTGTCTAGCTGGCTTGTAGCTTCACAGGCTGAAAAATATAGCTCACTGCGCACGCGCGAAATTCTGGTAATGCTCAGAGACTGGATACTCTACAAATACGAATCTTTAACTATATCCAGATAATTTAGTCATGTAAAAATAAAGCAAACTTAAATATTTATTTAGATTATTTGCAAATATACTGAAAAAATGTCCAGCTGTTTCTTCCCCACTGCCATCAGAAAGCTGAACCGTTAAAAAAATAAATAAATAAATAAAATAATGTCAGACTCTGCATCACACTAATAACACCGAACTAAAAATACTGCATATTTGCATCATATATATTAATTACAGAAGAGGATCAGGGACACTGATTTTTTTTTTTTAAAGTTGACTGATTTTTAAATTTTATTTCAGTTTAATATGGGAAACAAGTCAGAATTCCGACTTTTTTCCTCAGAATTCTGACCTTAATCTCGGAATTCTGAATTTTTTCTCATAATTCTGACTTTTTTCTAAGAATTCTGACTTTTCCTCAGAATTCTGACTTTAATCTCCAAATTCTGACTTTTTTCTCAGAATTCTGACTTTTTCTCAAAATTCTGACTTTAATCTCAGAATTCTGACTTTTTTTCTCAGAATTGTGAGAAAAAAGACAGAATTCTGAAATTAAAGTCAGAATTCTGAGATTAAAGTCAGAATTATGAGAAAAAAGTAAGAATTGTGTGAACAAGTCAGAATTCCCAGAAAAAAGTCAGATTTCCCAGAAAAAAAAAATCAAAAGTCTGAGATTTAAGTCAGAATTCGGAGATTAAAGTCAGAATTATGAGAAAAATTGTGAGAAAAAAGTCAGTCAGAATTATGACTTTTCTGTCATAATATACTGAATTAAAGTTTAAAAATCAGTTAACTTTTTTTTTAGTTTTTCAGTGGCCCTAATCCTCTTCCATAATTAAGGCTCTGAACTTCCATATCGATGTGTTTTTTGCACCATGATTTTTCTCCCAGACTGTTTACATTTGATCACTGCTCCACTTTATGGAATGGAAATGTTTATTTAAAAGTTGTCTAAGTACACTGTGTTAGCAAAGGCTGTAGGAAAGTATAGTTAGTCTTATCTTTGGCTTGACCCTGAGGTTCTGGCACCTATCCACTTTCGGCCACCCCTCAGTGTACATTGGTTATTATCTGGCCACCCTTATAAAAATTTTGTGGCCACTCCTCTGCATAATATTACAATACATTGGATTATCTCCTCCTGAATGCAAATGTTTGTGGATGATGTAGGCAATGTTAGGCAGAAAATTTATATGATCCTCATAAAGTTGAAATGCTACAACCTGGAAAAATGTTAAGAACAATTATTAGATTGCCTTGGGCCAGGGAGACATAAAAGGACCTTGCCAATATCTCCCAAAATGTAGATCTTGAACAGTGTCTAGATGCAGGTGCCAGTATTTGTTGAAAGGAGCCAAGCTAAGGAACGGTGGTGAACCATGCAACACAGTAATGGAGAAACCATGAATCTTTCATTAAGGACTTTTGTACTGAGCCTCTTCCAAGTTCAACCTGGTTATTTATGACGACTGTACAAAATACCAAGGTTGTGAAGTTTGCAGAAATGCACGTGTGGTCAAATGCATCCAGTACAACGACAACAATCACAATGACAACAGATAAGGTGGACCACCAAAGTGTTGATGTAGGAATAATCTTTTTATTAAAATGGGGAAGACATTAAATTATATTTGACAGAATGAGGAATAGATGCCTTATCTCTACATATACTAGGGATAGCTGTGGAGGTTGTTATAGGCTTCAAGTAACTTTATCTAATGACTTCAAGTGCAAATGCTTAAACACATAAACACCTCAAGTGGAGAGTGAACTCTTCCATCCTGGGTAAGAAGATATAAAAGCATCCCCATATCCCCAGTAGTAATGCTTGCAGAACTGGGGAGCTCAGTTCTGACCTCATTCTACATATGTTTGGTGGGGAGTTTTCTTACCTTCTTTATTCTTGTGGTGATGCAGCTGCTCTGTCTGAGACGTAGGGTTGGGATGGCTGCATAGAAGACTGTGGGAAACAATTTACTCTTCACATCAGACAATACTACCAGATGTAGGAAGAAGGCCTCCTGCATCACGAAGGTCCCCACACAAAATGTTTGCTTCTCTCTCTTTAGGCATGAGGCTGAGAAGCATCAGGAGCAGAACCACCGGACTAAAATGCAGCTTCTACTGCAAAGCTGTAGGACATGCAACCCTAGCAATTGGTGCATTTATGTAATTGTAGTGTACTCATGGTAATTAAGTTTATTGAGTGATTATGTTGATCTTCTTTTCTCCACTTATATTTCTCTATTCATCTGATACTCAAAAGCATAATTTCTCACAGGACCTGCTACTAACACCACACCCTCAGCCGTTTAGTGGAGTCCACTCTCCAGCTGGTCCGGCCTGTTTAAGCAGCCCAAGCAGGACTAAACAGTATCACATCACTTTACAATTTAATGAACATTTGCAGCTCTAGCATTAGAAATAATGGGACGGCTGGCCACCTAAAATTCAGAATACCTAACAAAACATGTTTTGAAATCCTTTTCTGTATCATGTTGATTTTTTAATGATATTCAATTTTTTTCATGATTTTTGTATATTGAGAATTTGTTTTGCTGCCAAATTTGCCTCAGAACATTTTTTTTAAGAGACAGCTTCCTACAGTAAAGAGATTGCTGTTTGGTTCAAATGACTGTAAAACTTTTAAATTAATGTGATAAATTACATCCAAGGTAATAAATGGCAGACTATATGAAAAAGCAAGCACACTCGAAGGAACACTTTAGTTTGCACAAGGACATTGTTGTACTTGACATTTCAGCATTTAGACATCAGGGGAACCAAGATGACCCTTATAAATATATAATTTACATAATGTATAAATAAAGAAAAGTTATAGGTTAAAATAGAGGGAATATTGAAATTTCCCTACTAATCTTTCAGAAGTTTCAAAACACATTTACAGTAAATTACAACATTGTTTGAACTGAAAAGGAAAATTAACAAACTTAAACATAAAAAGCCAGAATGTGAGTTTTTTAATATAAAGATCTGTCCAACTTCCATTATTGTCATATTTGACTGCATATATCCACTACCAAATAAAATAAATTGGTTTTGCCTCAGAACTGTAGCTATAAACTAGCAGGAGATCTTTAAAAAATAAAAAAGTGTACTTTCACCACATCATCCCTGTATTCAAATCATCTTGCATTCAATATCTTTTCTGTAGGGAATGCCATTATTATTATTTTTCCAAACAAATCCATTGCATGCAGCTGTCAAATCAAGTAAACAATGTAATTCAAGATCTGTGGCTTGTATTAAAGGGCAGATTTGGTTTATTTCATATCAGAAATAAGCAAGAGGAAAACAACCAAGTGACATTTAGTAGCCTTCCTACATCAGACATACCACACTAGCTACTTTCTTAATCTGCACTTAGATTTTAAGACTGGCATTTAGTTTGCCCAGCTGCTTTATAATTAAATATCAGTGATGCAGTGGTGATTTTTTTTTTAAAAGCCTCCCCAGAAAATTTTGCATAATAATTGGGCAACTATGCATGTTTAAACTTCATAAATGCAGTCATTTCACTGCAATAAACGTGTGTTAAAAGGTGCTTCATTTCATGAGACTGTAGCGCATTAATCAGCTGTTGAGCCTGCTCCCAGACGCGATCTCCCTCCTGCCCTGAAGCAGCAGGAAGCTGCCTATCATCTCTATGAGAAATCCCCATTGAGGCTCAAGCCTCTGTATATTGAGGCAAGCAGCAAGAAAAAAGACCCTATGGGATAACACGCAAAAACAAGTCACTTCCAGTGATGCTAAGCCTTTAAGGGGGTCTATGGAGCGCAGGCAGGTCATGAAATTGGCTGCTAGATGCTGATTGGCAGAAGACTATAGGACTTTTAACTGACAGTGGCCAGACAGCAAGGAGGTTTTCCCCATGAGACGCAGATGAGAGAGGAAAAAGTGATCAATCAGTCAGAATGTAATCTTGTATCTGAACTCTTTCTATGTTCTCTGAAATTAGTTTAGATCTCTTAGCAACACCTATTTTTTGCTGTTGCTGTGATGTGTTTGTTAATGTAATACATTATGTTTGGATTTCATTGACACTATTGAGCCTCCTTTATTTCAGGGAGCAGACACTGCTCTCCTGAGGGTCAAAGGAGAAAAAAGTATGCACCGGCTTTAAAAAAGAATCTTTACATAGGTCAATATGAGGATTTTATAAGTATGGTAGCAACATTCCACAGATCTGTTTTAAGCTGCAATGAATTGTAAACTGTTGAAAAGCCAAGGTTTCTAATGCTATGTTGGTGTTCAAATGTTCTTGTGAACTCACACCTCTTCCCTACTGTACATAGCTTTATGGGGCTTTCACACCAAACTTGTGCCACACACAAGCTTGGTTTATGCTTGACACATCTGTAAGGTCTGTGCGGCCAAACTGCATCATTTTTGGCTCCCAAGCCTCTTCGTCCAGCATCCATGCAGACAGAATGTCTGCATCTTTCCCCTAATAAACTTAGTAACTATGCACACAGAAAACCACATGGAAAACCCATGGTGAGGGTATGCGAATTTAAATATCTAGAGGTCCTGTGATGTAGCTCATAAATACCACCATTATCTAGCCTAGTAAACTAGCCCCACCTGCCAGTGGCCAAAATCATTTTTGCCTGTGATTGGTCTAGCATTGATCAATGCCTCAGGCACTAGAACTGATGGGAGAAAGAACAACAAGGAAGATGGCAACAACAATTGAACAGTTCTCGTTTGACTCAGCTTTGGAATTCGTTTTGGAAGGATTAGACTGGGGTTTTCATTGAAAGGGGAGCAGGAAGAGGCTCTACACTCATAAATTTCTGAGAAGGACGTATTCGCCATTTTACGGACAGGCTGTTTGTTTGCACTCTCCCACCAGCTTTCTGTCGTGCTTACTATGTCACAGTCAGTTGCGCTCATTGGTCAAAGCATTGGCCAATAGGCACAGACATGGTTTGAAAAACAACCGTTTGTTCTCAATCTACCGATGTCTCATTCATTGGGGCCAGACTAAATTACACATTTAATCTTACATATAGTCTGGTTTATCAGGCTAACCATTATCAACAGATTGTGATAAAAATTTTGGAAAGAAATTACCTTCACTCTTGGATGGCACAAGTTAGCTTTGAAAAGCGTGTAAACTGCTGTGGTATACCTCGTCCAGTGTGGTGTTGTCATCCTGTAGTTTGTGCTGGAGCCACTTAGAACAGGGGAAAGCAGCACAGAGCATAAAAGAGCATAAATGTTGCAGACCCAGTGATGGGCGTCTCCTTTTCCACGCAGGTTATGCGTGCGTCAAGCATAAGGAGTCCTCAAGGCACAATCTGAATACCTTGCATGATCTGATAGGTCAGATCATGCAAGGTCAGGCGAGACCAAATTCAGGTCTCGCCATTGTAATTGTTATCCAATAGTGCTAATAGCAAGGAAGGAGCTAGAAAGTTGGGGACTTTTTTACATTCCTGGCCACTGCCAGCAGCTATACGGTTGCCCACAATCCTTTGCGTAACAGGACCACCCCACTGAGTTCAACAAAACATTTATTTATTCTTGTGTACTTGCGACACATACTAATGTACACACCATATATTTTGAGTTTTGTTAGGAGACCTTCATCTGTTCTTTGATTTGATTAACCTTTTTTTCTGTTGTTCTCTACCTGAAGGCAATAGTCAAAATCTTACTAGCATCATTCATGTACATGTCCGTCGCGTGATGACATCCATAAGGCCAGGGCCTTTTTGTTTTTAACAAAGCCGTACATAGTGCCTTTCCTACTCTGGATAGTGTTCTTACTATTGACTCCATGAAAGGTGAAAGGGCAGGAGCTGGGTACAGGAAATAGTTGCTACAATTTTAGGTATTTGGATTGAGCCATTGGCTGTGTCCAAACTTACGCCATAACCCCTTAATCCCTAAATCACAATATATAGTTGGGACTATATAGTGGACTTTATAATGAACTCAGTTAACTGAGCGTTTGGGCAGATGATTGTTTTTTTTGCTCCCCGTTGGTATGTGTTGAACAGACTGGGGGGACACGGAAAATATTAACTGTGAAGTTGGCCTTAGTCTTTCTTATTTTATATAAATGACTGCTTCATTTCTCTCTTAAACTGTATCTTCACTGTCAAAACATTTTGGTCTTCAACAGAGTGATCATTCTCCTTGAGGTGTAGGTGCACTTCTGTGTCTTCTGTGTCTAGAGCCATACATCTGTCAAGAAAAAAGCTATTTACATCAAAGAAAATAAGACCAGCTATAATTGATTTAATTCTATTCTAATGCAATAGTTAGTAGATAGTAGAAAAATGTTTTGTATATTAATGAAGTGTTTACGTTGATAATGATGATTTTCTACTTACTACAGTAACTAAATAATGAAAACATGACATTCAAGATAAACCGCCTAAATACATGGATTTCAGAGATATTAGACATAATATAAAATTTCAGAATTTTTTTAATTTAATTTAATTGTACATTATTAAAGCATACCATTTTCAGTTAAGGACAAAATATAGGGAATCTGGGTCTGGTAAGCCAAAATAAAAAAGAAATCTTGCTATGATGTTCACCATGGCCCAATTTCTTGGATTCCTTTGCCACTTTCTGGTTTCTCTGTTGTGTCAAACACAATACTGGTTCTTGCAATCATTTCTCTGAAACTATACCTCATAAAGGCTCCTTATGATCCTGATATAACAAATTCTGCCTCAAAGGGATGGAATGGGGAGAGAGCAATAAATGACTATCTGTGGTTCAGTTTTGATTCATGTACAAAGTGTTGTACACTTTTAGAGCTTTTTTTATGGGTTGTGATGAAAAATACCCAAGAGCCTTTTTTGTCAAATATAGGGAAGTTAAATGTCATATTTTGCTGACTACATCAAATGTCTTTAATACCAAAGTGGTGATGCACTGACCCATCTTGAAGTTTGTTGATATGATGGCATTTGAAGGGATAAGGGTAGAATATAGGAATTCTTATCACATATTAAGATCAGTTTGATTTCTGAATTGCAAAATGGTCTTTCCAAAGTAACTCAATTTATTAACAGTTCTATTGAAATCCACAACGTATTGAGAATAAACTGTATAGTATTCACTTTTAATTTTTGAAACACATCAGTATGAAAAAAGTTTTTTGCTTTGTTGTTTTTTTTTATTACTTAGGTTTAATTTGGGCAATGGTATTCTCTAATTATACTCTTATTTAGAAATGCTGTCTCTACAGATCATCAATAGTCTTAGGTCATGCTTGTTAATTCTTGGTCATTCTTCTGATCACCGCTGCACTTTAAAAATGGAAATGTTAATTTCACTGCTTTAAGCTGCTTATTCACTGTTGAAAAGCTGAATGCATCGAAATTTCGTTTTGTGCACACTCTGTGTTCAGTGGCGCTGTGGGTAGCACTGCTGCTTTACAGGGTCTTTCTGCATGGAGTTTGCCTGTTCTCCCTGAGCATGTGTGGGTTCTCTCCAGGTACTCCGGCTTCCTCCCACAGTCCAAAAACATGACTGTTAGGTAAATTGACTTGTCTAAATTCTCCTTAGGTGTGAGTTTGTGCTTGAATTGTTGTCCTGTTTGTCTCTGTGTTGCCCTGCCATGGACTGGCGACCTGTCCAGGGTGTACCCCGCCTCTCGCCCATTCACTGCTGGAGATAGGTACCAGCACCCCTTGCGACCCCACTCAGGAAAAGTGTGTCAGATAATAGATGGATGGCCATTATCTGAGTATATATATATATATATATATATATATATATATATATATATATATATATATATATATATATATATATATATATATATACGTATATATATATATATATATATATATATATATATATATAAGATGTCTGTGGTTCTTGAATCTCTAAATAAATAATATATTGATAGAATGTAAAGTTTTTAAAAATTACCTATTAAAAGATCAGAAGATTATGAAAAACATACAAATCTGAGCAGGGAGAGTATTTTAATGGTATTCACATGGATCAGAAGTAGTTATAAACCATCTATCTACATCCTTAAAAATGTAACTCGAGTCCTTTGGAAGGATTACTTCTAGATATTTAAGTCTGCCTGCTCTTTAAACTGGAATATTTTGTATAAAACTGGGACTCTTATCTCTGGCCAAAGATATTATATTTTGCCAGTTTATAGCAAAAAATATCACCAAAGGACTTGATAAAATTTAACAGGGTACGTGCAGGTGTTCAGGTTGGGGAAAAAAGGACCACATGGTTTTCCTATAATGGAAACTGGTGGTCCATGTCACACAGATGTACAGGTTTAAGAGTCATGTATTTTCTTATTCAAGCAACAAGCAGCTTTATTATGAATACAGGGGCCAAGTGGACAGCCTTGATTTATCCCTCTAATGAAATATATATATATATATATATATATATATATATATATATATATATATATATATATATATATATATATATATATATATATATATATATATATATATATATATATATATATATATATATATATATTTATATTTATATTTATATTTATATTATTTATATTTATATTTAAACTTTTATCCATAAAATAAGCTGAGCCCAAAAACAATTTCCTCTCATACCCTGAATAGATATTTAAATTCTAACTGATAATTAAAACTTTAAAATTAAAACACATTACTGCCACTTATTCTAGCTTTCCTAAATATGATATAAAATATAAATCAATCTTCAAAGAACAATGAATAATAATCTTCCAGGAATTAATCCTATATAATTAGTCTAACTAATGGTAGTAATATACATATTCAACGTGTTTATAAGGTATTTTGTAAGGATTCTGTGTTTAGCAACACAATAGGATGAAAAAGCTATCAAGCACAGAGTTGAAATACCCCCCAAATATCAGGTGCATTTCTTGATTGATGAACGAGTGTACCCTGTAATCATTATGTATCTACCACCTAGATCAAGTTGGTGAAAATATGTCTAAAGGGTATTGCTTTAAAAATTAGAATTGTTACTCTTTGGCTTTAATGGAAAGTGGAAGCCTATGATGTCAGCTCATATCAAAATGAAAGTCGAGCTTTTTAATTGTTATATGGAAGTTTTCAGGCACTAACACTTTAACAAATAAAGTATAACTTTATAAAATGTTTCTGTTACATTTATTTAAAAATGAGCATTTGGTGATAATAACGTTTCGTTTTGAACTGAACTTTAACCCAAAATAAAGGTTTATTTTTCTACTATAAAATTACACTGCTAACACAGAAGCTAATTTATTATGGGACCAATATATATTTTACACTATTGTAAATTTGTAATAGTAGTTTTAATTCTGCTTCTATCCAGTGCTTTCCACAATTCACAATATGGATTTTTCCATTTTTATACATCACATTAACATCCGCAGGATAAGCAGTAGGGTTCATGTTCATATCAATATGAGGAATAACTGGTTCCCTATAATATGTCACCCAATTAAATAGAGAGACAAAATATTTATCGATGACTTTCTTTAATGCATGTTTGATTTCAAGATAATTAGGTTTAAAAAACTCTTTCATCTTTTGTACTAGTTGATGTGTCTATCTTGTATAAAAACCCCTTGCATGAAAATCCAACTGAGCAATGAATCTTTTTTACCTCCATTGTTCAATGTTCTAATTAAGAGAATCATGACCCAACCCTGATATTGTACCTGACAAGCATTGAGGGCCTTAAATGATGAAGAATGATCCAGACAGAAGTTATGAGCATGAAGAAAGGCTGCCATGACAATGCGAAACCCCGGTGACCTCATCAGAACATGGCCATACAGATGTCGAGATGGAACTCGGATTTGGACATTAGTCACACATTCTTCCACTGTCTTCGAACTACAAAGATAAGGCTAGACAATAGGGGGATGGAAGAAAAGCACTGTCATCTACTTTCATCAAATCTAAGTAATATCCTATAAGTGAATAACCAAATATTCATTAGATTGATATGAAAAATAACTATTAATAAAATATTATGAATAGCTCTTGAGAAAGTTCTTCATGAACTAATTTAAGTTTTTCTTTTTGAAATATTCAAAAGCATGAACTCCTCCTTTTTAATAATCAGATCAAACTATAGGAATATTTTACCTTATGTAAATTAGTTAATGTCCATGGTATTACATTTATTATGTCTCTATTATCATGATGGTTACAATAAACAGACATGTAACAGAAAACAGAAATTACATTAAAAAAACATTAAATGTGCTGTTCTTGCAATGATTTTAAACATAATCTGCTTTCCTTTTTATCTACTAAGCAAATTACACATTTGTTTAATGCATTTGCTGCTAACCCTAAAATAGCTTCTTGTACTAAAAATTATATGAAATATTGATATGAAAAATAACTATTAATAAAATATTATGAATAGCTCTTGAGAAAGTTCTTCATGAACTAATTTAAGTTTTTCTTTTTGAAATATTCAAAAGCATGAACTCCTCCTTTTTAATAATCAGATTCAATTTCAATTCAATTCAGTTTATTTATATAGCGCCAAATTCACAACACATGTCATCTCAAGGCACTTTACAGTTCAACCAGATCATACAGTCAAATTGATAAAAGTTTTCTATCTAAGGAAAACCAGTTGATTGCATTGACTCATTGACTCAAATACAATCCCCCACACTAAGCATGCTTGTAGCGACAGTGGAGAGGAAAAACTCCCTTTTAACAGGAAGAAACCTCCAGCAGAACCAGGCTCAGTGTGAGCGGCCATCTGCCGAGGCCGACTGGGGTTCAAGGAGACAGAAGCAGAGATACAAAAAGCAGCTGTAAAAGGCGGCCCCGTCCAGGAAACACACAGCCAGGCAGACGAGCTCCAAGGCAGCTCCCATGCCAGAGGACGAAGAGAGCACATCCACTCAGTCACGGTCAGAGAAACAGGACCACACTGGAAAACAGGCCGATCTCCAACATCTATTAACAAGGGTGTTGATAGAAGCAGCACAGCTGATGTTTTTTTCCAGGATGACGTCACAGACAAACAGGAACAGACGAGGCAAAGCTACTCTGAGGAAAAGCAGAGAGAGCAGAAGGTTAGAGATTGAACTAACAGATTCTGCAGAATAGGAGAACAGAGAGAGAATGAAGCAGAATGATGAAATGGGGGTCCCTATGTCCTCCAAAAGTCTAAGCCTATAGCAGCATAACTATAGAGATAGCTCAGGATAACCTGAGCCACCCTAACTATAAGCTTTATCAAAAATGAAAGTTTTAAGCCTAGCCTTAAAAGTAGACAGGGTGTCTGCCTCACGGACTAAAACTGGTAGTTGGTTCCACAGGAGAGGAGCCTGATAACTAAAAGATCTGCCTCCCATTCTACTTTTAGAAATTCTAGGAACCACTAGTAAACCTGCAGATTGAGAGCGAAGTGCTCTGTTAGGAACATAAGGAACAATCAGATCTCTGATATAAGATGGAGCTTGGCCATTTAAGGCTTTATATGTGAGAAGGAGGATTTTAAATTCTATTCTTGATTTAACAGGAAGCCAATGAAGAGAAGCCAGGATAGGAGAGATATGATCTCTCTTTTTCATTTTCATTAGAACTCTGGCTGCAGCATTTTGGATCAGCTGAAGGCTTTTAACTACAGTTTGTGGACTTCCTGATAGTAAAGAATTACAATAGTCCAGCCTTGAAGTAACAAATGCATGGACTAGTTTCTCAGCATCACCCCTGGACAGGATATTTCTAATTTTTGCAATGTTCCTCAGATGAAAGAAGGAAATTCTAGAAACCTCTTTGATATGGGATTTAAATGACAGGTCCTGATCAAAAATAACACCAAGATTTTTTACTTTATTATCTGAAATCAGTTTAATCCCATCCAAATGAAGTGACTGGCTAATCAGTTTCTTTTTCAGAGACTCTGGTCCAAAGACTATAACTTCTGTTTTGTCTGCATTCAGAAGCAGAAAGTTAAGAGTCATCCAGGTTTTTATGTCTTCAAGACATGCCTGTAATCTATGTAATGGGTTAGCTTCATCTGGATTTATAGACAGATATAGCTGGGTATCATCAGCATAACAGTGGAAATTAATCCCATGCTGTCTAATAATTCTACCAATTGGGAGCATGTATAAAGTAAAGAGAATTGGTCCTAGCACTGATCCCTGTGGTACTCCACAGGTAACCTTTGAGCGTGTTGAAGATCTATCATTAACATGAACAAACTGAATTCGATCAGATAGATAAGATTTAAACCAGTCTAGTGCTGTTCCTTTAATTCCAACAAAATATTCAAGTCTTTCTAAAAGAATATTATGGTCAACTGTATCAAATGCAGCACTAAGATCCAACAGGACGAGCACAGATACAAGTCCATTATCTGAGGCCATGAGAATATCATTAGTGACTTTCACCAGAGCTGTTTCAGTGCTATGATGAGCTCTAAAGCCAGACTGAAACTCTTCAAAAAGTTCATTATGGTGGAAGTGATCGCAAACTTGTTTGGCAACTACTTTCTCAAGAATTTTGGATAAGAAAGGAAGATTGGATATAGGTCTATAATTGACCAAGTCATCTGGGTCAAGAGACGGTTTCTTAAGCAGAGGTTTAATTACAGCAATCTTAAAAGCTTTAGGTACATATCCCTGTAACAGAGATAGATTAATCACATCTAAAATGGAGGAGGAGATCAAAGGGAATACCTCCTTAAATAACCTGGTTGGAACTGGATCTAACATACAAGTTGAAGGCTTAGATGAAGACAATAATTTTGCTAATTCAGAGAGTTCAACTGGATCAAAGCAGTCTAAACCCGGTTCAGATTCCATGACTACCTCAGGTACAATCGCGGATAGAGGAGTGCTTATGATCTTATTTTTAATAAGATCAATCTTATTTATAAAGAATCCCATAAAATCATTGCTGCTAAGAGCAGGTGGAATGGACGGTTCAACAGAGCTATGGCTCTGGGTGAGTTTGGCAACTGTATTAAAAAGAAATCTTGGATTATTCTTATTCTCCTCTATTAATGAGGAGAAGTATGCTGCTCTTGCTTTACAAAGGGTCCTCTTATACAGCAGTAAACCATTTTTCCAGACTAGGAAGGACTCTCGCAGGCCTGTGGAGCGATATTTTCTCTCCAGTTTCCTAGCATTTTGCTTCAAAGTACGCAGCTCTGCATTAAACCAAGGAGCAAGCTTTCTATTTTTAACGGTTTTCATTTTCAAAGGAGCTGCGTTGTCTAAGGCAATACGCAGAGAACTAGCAACCCCATCAACAAAATCATCAACCTGTGAAGGGGAATAAGCTAAGCTTTTGCACTCTGCAGCACTGCTCAGTGACACAGAGCAGAGAGAAAGTGAAGCAGATTCTTTAAAATTTATAACTGCACTATCTGATAAAGATCTACTAAAATTGAACCTTCTTTTGGCGGAGGAGAACTCTGTTAAAGTAATCCTGAAGGTTATTAGAAAGTGGTCAGAGAGGACAGGGTTGTGAGGAAATACTGTTATTTCTTCACATTCTATGCCGTATGTCAGCACAAGATCCAAAGTATGAAGATGAGAATGCGTGGGACTATTCACATTTTGAACAAAGCCAATAGTGTCTAAGATAGCATTAAAGGCTGCTCTTAAGCTATCGCCTTCAATGTCAGCATGGATGTTAAAATCTCCCACTATGATGACCCTGTCAGTATTTAATACCAAATCAGAAAGGAACTCTGAAAACTCATCTAAAAATTCAGAGTAAGGACCTGGTGGACGATACAAAGTTACAAAAAGAAGAGGTTTTCTTGCCTTGAAATTTGGATCAGGGAAATTAAGGGTTAAATGTTCAAAAGAGTTGTAGGTATTAATTGTTTTGGGAGTAATCAGTAAGTCAGACTGGAAGATTGTTGCTACTCCTCCTCCTCGCCCAGAACTTCTGGGGATGTGAAAATTTAAATAGCTTGAAGGAGTTGCCTCATTTATGCTCACATAATCCTCTTGCTGCAGCCAGGTTTCTGTAAGGCAAAACAAGTCAATGTGATTATCACAAATCAAGTCATTAACTAGTAGACTAAACTATAGGAATATTTTACCTTATGTAAATTAGTTAATGTCCATGGTAATAAATTTATTATGTCTCTATTATCATGACGGTTACGATAAACAGACATGTAACAGGAAACAGAAATTACATTAAAAAAACACATTAAATATGCTGTTCTTGCAATGATTTTAAACATAATCTGCTTTCCTTTTTATCTACTAAGCAAATAACACATTTGTTTAATGCATTTGCTGCTAACCCTAAAATAGCTTCTTGTACTAAAAATTATATGAAATATTGATATGAAAAATAACTATTAATAAAATATTATGAATAGCTCTTGAGAAAGTTCTTCATGAACTAATTTAAGTTTTTCTTTTTGAAATATTCAAAAGCATGAACTCCTCCTTTTTAATAATCAGATCAAACTATAGGAATATTTTACCTTATGTAAATTAGTTAATGTCCATGGTATTAAATTTATTATGTCTCTATTATCATGATGGTTACAATAAACAGACATGTAACAGAAAACAGAAATTACATTAAAAAAACATTAAATGTGCTGTTCTTGCAATGATTTTAAACATAATCTGCTTTCCTTTTTATCTACTAAGCAAATTACACATTTGTTTAATGCATTTGCTGCTAACCCTAAAATAGCTTCTTGTACTAAAAATTATATGAAATATTGATATGAAAAATAACTATTAATAAAATATTATGAATAGCTCTTGAGAAAGTTCTTCATGAACTAATTTAAGTTTTTCTTTTTGAAATATTCAAAAGCATGAACTCCTCCTTTTTAATAATCAGATCAAACTATAGGAATATTTTACCTTATGTAAATTAGTTAATGTCCATGGTAATAAATTTATTATGTCTCTATTATCATGACGGTTACGATAAACAGACATGTAACAGGAAACAGAAATTACATTAAAAAAACACATTAAATATGCTGTTCTTGCAATGATTTTAAACATAATCTGCTTTCCTTTTTATCTACTAAGCAAATAACACATTTGTTTAATGCATTTGCTGCTAACCCTAAAATGGCTTCTTGTACTAAAAATTATATGAAATATTGATATGAAAAATAACTATTAATAAAATATTATGAATAGCTCTTGAGAAAGTTCTTCATGAACTAATTTAAGTTTTTCTTTTTGAAATATTCAAAAGCATGAACTCCTCCTTTTTAATAATCAGATCAAACTATAGGAATATTTTACCTTATGTAAATTAGTTAATGTCCATGGTAATAAATTTATTATGTCTCTATTATCATGACGGTTACGATAAACAGACATGTAACAGGAAACAGAAATTACATTAAAAAAACACATTAAATATGCTGTTCTTGCAATGATTTTAAACATAATCTGCTTTCCTTTTTATCTACTAAGCAAATAACACATTTGTTTAATGCATTTGCTGCTAACCCTAAAATGGCTTCTTGTACTAAAAATTATATGAAATATTTAAAGGTTTTATTTAATTTTGCTTTAGAATTATGCTTTTGTATCTGCTGTTTGTTTTCGGTTCATGTAGAAAAATCTTGCTTGAAGTCCACTTTAATTATTTTACTTTTGACCCAAAAGTATGAAATGTATTTCTTTGATCATAAGAATTGCTTGTAGTTGAGGACTACAGACTTCTATATCCCCTGGGCAGCAGATATGTCCATGACATGCTTCATCATGTTTTTAGGCCTAAAACAAAGAACTCTTAAAAAAACACATTTTGTGCTTTATATTTTTAGTTATGGTAATGCAAAAGTAAACCATACCTTGTGCAAAATAATGCTATTGTCTTTGATAGACCCTAAAAAATTAGTTTTAGTATCTAAATCTTAAAAAAAAAAACATTAAATAATACAGTACCTGCCTGCCTGACTGACTAACTAACTACCTTTCTCTTTATCCTATTTTAAAGTGTAGATCCCTCTCAAAATAAAGGCCATACATAAACAAAAACTGGCAAAAAATTATATATTTTGATTTTTTATAATTTTCTTTAAAACAAGAAAGCAAGGTAAATTTAGATTTTTCACATAAGCATGATTAATTTTAGGTCTGTCATAATCTCCCGATTATAATTTTTGGTTCTATTGCAAGCTTCACTTTTCCCTGATTTATGTCCAGCTGCGTTTTTAGGTCATTGGTTTCATTTCCATTTTGTGTTATCCTAGTTGTTTGTGCCAGTGCTCCTTCCCCCAGCTTCCTTCTAAATCCTTCTGTCCACACCTGCTCCCAATCAGTTAATTGCTCCATTCATTGTTCTGTGTGGCTCATATACTCCTCATCTGCAGTCACTGTTTATGGGAATCTCTTAATTTCTTCTTTCTGTAGGTTTATTCCTCCCCAGTGTCTCCAAGTTTCTTGTGTGATCGGTTCTGGATTATAGCTTAAGTATTTTTTTCTTTCTTCATTTAATTTTGCAGGAAATCATCTCGGTCTCTTCATCTCTGTGTTTGGGTCCTCAACAAGTATCCACTAATCCTGACAAGGTCAAACTTGATAAATCTGATCTTCTATTCATATAAAGTCTAACCTTGAAACACCTTCCCAAACTAATCACAGTGCCAGAGATAAAACTGGGGCAGCAAATTATTATTTTCTTTATACTGAGCATGAATTTTTGATATTACCTAAAAGGTGTCCTTTACCTCATGCTAGTGAGCATCGGACTAAATACAGAACTAGATTGTTAAAATAGGCTTATTTCACAACTTCTGACCACACTATTACAATGACTAAATTAATTAACATGTAGTTAAAACTCTGTGATGGTGATGTGGTTGTTTTCTGTTATGTATTTCAATCTGTTTAAAGGATCTGTGAATGTTCAAGGTAATGAAAATAGAAATGTTTATAAATAAAGAACGGCAAGTGTTTAAAAAGCCAAAGCTCCTTTCCAAAGTGGCAGAAAATGAAGTGAAAGTGGAGTGCATAAGAATGAGCGCAACTCCACACAAGATTAAATTAGACTTGTGTCCAATTTCATTTCTCTTCATTATGCATTTCCCATGTTTATTGTCAATCTTTGAGCCTTTTTCACAAATTTGACAGGGCTGATTATGTAGTTTGAGGCAGATGCTCTGCTGCTAAAATGTCCATTGACAATTATTGCCATTCTTCATAGCTCATTTCCCATGGAGCAAGAGACAGAAATTGCACACTGGCTTGTGTTATTAATAGTGTCGTTTGATATGCAAATGAGAGACTAATTTAACCAAAACAGACAATTTTTGTTCTGGTTTGATTATTACATGAACTGTGACATTCTTGGAAATGTATTCCAGTTATTAGTTATGATAATAGCCCATTTCAGCAACATTCATCCAAGTCTCAGTTGATTAGAGACGGAAAAAAAAAATCTAAAGTGATAACTTGACAAGCTGTTTCTGGACTGAACCCCTTGTCCATGCTTGCTTGTTTTATTCTCTGTCATTCAAACAGAAGGATACAATTATAGTAATTGACATGTTTTTATATAGGAATACTTCAGTATGTAATACTCCAGGTGTATTTTCTTACATGGTATACATTGCCTTGCAAATGTATTTCCACAAAAATATTTCAGTATTATGTTATGTTGAATCACAAATATGTTTGAGTTTTTATTTAACACAAAAATATAATGTCGCACATTTTATTAATGAAATAAAAAAACTCTTTAACTTCAAATAAAAATGTATGAATAGCAATCTTCCTATTTGATTGGTTTTTTGGGCTGGCTGGTTCCATGCCTGCATTAGATTAGCTCCAGTGATTGTGACTGTCTTCCTGTGTCTGCCCTGCCCTCAATGAAACTCATCCCCTGGACTGCCTTTGCCTGTCATTAGTCTGTTCGACCTGCTTCTAGTCTGTTCAGCCTGCGTTTATTAGCTCAAAGCCTATGCCAAGCCTGCTCAGTCAACTTCCACCTTCTCAAGTCTGCTTGTTGCAAGCTGGTTCAGGTGTCACCTGCCTTCTCGAGCTTGTTAATAGCCTGCTTACCTACTATTTTAGGTTAGCATAAGAAATGTTCAATAATAATCTGCATAGGTCTGGTCTACATTTATAGTTTGCCCTCTTTAATCTGTTGACATTAATAAGATGCTGTAGAAAAAATATGGACAACTTTCAATCAGCCTCAGTCGGCATGTTCTTAAGTGATTGTTTTAAGAGCCTGAATGATCCCCTTGTCAACCCTTCATATTCGGTGTAGTTACAGCCTAGTTTGAAATCACTTGAAAAAGTTTTGCACAACGATGCAAACGGCCTCATCTGACCCAAGCAGGGACAGTCTTTATTGTTCTGTCCCAGATGTGAATATGTAATTATCTTGCAAAACCCTGAGCTTGTCATTGTTAGGTCATTGATGCCTAAATAACCCCAATAATAAAATCTTCCTATTGATATTTGAAACTTGAAAGGACTCCCAACAACGTAACAGGGCTCCAAATATTTGTTTTTATATATTGAATCAAAAACCCTTACAACCAAATAATAGGGAGTATAGAAGTGGTAATAAATGTCACCTGGGTATCTTTTTTTTTGTCTAGTCTAAAATCTATAGCAAAGATAGAAAAAAAATGGATAAGCAATAACAATGTTTAGTTTCTACAAAACGAAAACAAAATCCCATTTTTTTTAGGTGTTCAGTCATTGGATCATGGTCACACTTAACATTAAAAGAACAAAGTAATTAGTCCTATTTACCTTTTATAAAAGTAAGCAAGATTGGTAGAGTTGTGGACATAGAAGTCCTTTTATGCGTTACAATAGTGATAACAAGTTATTTTCAAACTATATCATGAATTTAATGGAAAGTCTTATATTTGGTGTAATAATTGCACTGATAGTCTGACTCATTATTGGAGCTGGTTTAATGTGAAGAACCAATATTAAAGTAGAATTCTTAGATTTGTAAACAGCATTGTCTGTGAGGATGATTGGGTGAAAAAGTCTTAGAAGAAATAAGACATCACAGCTTGATGATGAATCGTCTCATTCTTCATACAGCGAACTGATGATAACCTGTCGTTCTTCTGGTCTGCTACACCTGCACACTAACAGGCCGCAGAAACTGGCGTCTTCCTGACAAGCTCTTGTCTTCTTTGCCCTCTCATCTCCTTGTTCCATAAAAGAGAGTTTAGAGGGCTTTTATCTGTGCCTGTGGGTACAGTTTCCTTTCTGCAACACAGAGGAATCCAACCAATTAAGCTGGTGTTTCTATGCTTATGAACCATGCATCAGAGGAAGGGCTCTAAATGTTTTGCAGAATTTCTGTCTGTATAATTGGCAAGTGTCTCGCTATAGCTGATGGAAATAAGTGACATTACTGGCAACTTGTCTCCTTATGTAAATCTTGGTACTGTTTTGTTGTATCATCTTATTGTGTGTAATGAGAGAGGGCTCTTTCTGATGTTCTTTGGTCTCGGTATGGATTTCTAGGCTAGATAACAAGAATTCCAAGTTTGCCAAAGTGAGATTTATTTTAATGCTGTTTTTTTCTCATCCTGCTGAATGGTTGGTCACAACATTTAAACATATTTTTTTCTTTTCCAGACAGATTTCCAGATTTTCCAGATTTCTATTTTTTCTCTTTTCTGGCCATGGTTTGATATACACTACCGTTGAAAAGTTTGCGGTCACCCAAACAATTTTGTGTTTTCATGAAAAGTCACACTTATTCACCATCATACATTGTGAAATGAATAGAAAATAGAGTCAAGACATTGACAAGGTTAGAAATAATGATTTGTATTTGAAATCAGATTTTTCTACATCAAACTTTGCTTTCGTCAAAGAATCCTCCATTTGCAGCAATTACAGCATTGCAGACATTTGGCATTCTAGCCGTTAATTTGTTGAGGTAATCTGGAGAAATTGCACCCCACGCTTCCAGAAACAGCTCCCACAAGATGGATTGGTTGGATGGGCACTTCTTGTATACCATACGGTCAAGCTGCTCCCACAACAGCTCAATAGGGTTCAGATCTGCTGACTGCGGTGGCCACTCCATTACCAATAGAATACCAGCTGCCTGATTCTGCTAGTTCTTGCAAAATTTGGAGGTGTGTTTAGGGTCATTGTCCTGTTGTAGGATGAAATTGGCTCCAATTAAGCGCTGTCCACTGGGTATGGCATAGCGTTGCAAAATGACTGATAGCCTTCCTTATTTAGAATCCCTTTTACCCTGTACAAATCTCCCACCTTACCAGCACCAAAGCAACCCCAGACCATCACATTACCTCCACCATGCTTAACAGATGGCGTCAGGCATTCTTCCAGCATCTTTTCATTTGTTCTGCGTCTCACAAACGTTGTTCTTTGTGATCCAAACACCTCAAAGTTGGATTCATCCGTCCACAACACGTTTTCCAGTCTTCCTCTGTCCAATGTCTGTGTTCTTTTGCCCATCTTAATCTTTTTCTTTTATTGGCCAGTCTCAGATATGGCTTTTTCTTTGCCACTCTGCCCTGAAGCCCAGAAACCCGCAGCCGCCTCTTAACTGTAGATGTTTACACTGGTGTTTTGCGGGTACTATTTAATGAAGATGCCAGTTGGGGACCTGTCAGGCGTCCTTTTCTCAAACTAGAGACTCTAATGTACTTATCTTCTTGCTCAGTTGTGCAACGCCGCCCCCCACTTCTTTTTCTACTCTGGTTAGAGCTTGTTTGTGCTGTCCTCTGAAGGGAGTAGTACACACCGTTGTAGGAAATCTTCAATTTCTTAGCAATTTCTCGCATGGAATAGCCTTCATTTCTAAGAACAAGAATAGACTGTCGAGTTTCAAATGAAAGATGTCTTTTTCTGGCCATTTGGATCGTTTAATTCACCCCACATATGTGATGCTCCAGAAACTCAATCTGTTCAAAGGAAGGTCAGTTTTGTAGCTTCTGTAATGAGATTAACTGTTTTCAGATGTATGAACATGATTGCACAAGTTTTTCTAATCATCAATTAGCCTTCTGAGCCAATAAGCAAACAAATTGTTCCATTAGAACCCTGGAATGATAGTTGCTGGAAATGGGCCTCTATACACCTATGTAGATATTGCACAAATAAACAGATATTTGCAGCTAGAATAGTCATTTACCACATTAGCAATATATAGAGTGTATTTCTTTAAAGTTAAGACTAGTTTAAAGTTATCTTCGTTCAAAAGTACAGTGCTTTTCCTTCAAAAATAAGGACATTTCAATGTGGCCCCCAAACTATTGAATAGTAGTGTACATCAACAAAAAAGTTAGCTTGGATTTATGACTGAGATTAGATTTTAATTTGGAACCTCCAAAAAAAGAAACATAGTAAGATGGATGGATGGATGGATGGATGGATGGATACTTTTATTAACTAAAGCTTCAGTTTCATACATAGCATATGCTTTTGTATATACAGGTGCTGGTCATAAAATTAGAATATCATGAAAAAGTAGATTGATTTCAGTAATTCCATTTAAAAAGTGAAACTTGTATATTATATTCATACATTACATACAAACTCATATATTTCAGATGTTTATTTTGTTTAATTTTGATGATTACAAATGACAACAAATGAAAATCTCAAATTCATCATATCAGAAAATTAGAATATTACTGAAGACCAATAAAAACAAAGGATTTATAGAAATGTTGGCCAACTGAAAAGTATGAACATGAAAAGTATGAGCATGTACAGCACTCAGTATTTAGTTGGGCCTCCTTTGGCCTGTATTACTGCAGCAATGCGGCGTGGCATGGAGTCGATCAGTCTGTGGCACTGCTCAGGTGTTATGATAGCCCAGGTTGCTCTAATAGTGGCTTTTAGCTCTTCTGAATTGTTGGGTCTGGTGTATTACATCTTCTTCTTCACAATACCCCATAGATTTTCTATGGGGTTAAGGTCAGGAGAGTTTGCTGGCCAATTAAGAACAGGGATACCATGGTCCTTCAACCAGGTACTGGTAGCTTTGGCACTGTGTGCAGGTGCCAAGTCCTGTTGGAAAATGAAATCTGCATCTCCAAAAAGTTGGTCAGCTGCAGGAAGCATGAAGTGCTCTAAAACTTCCTGGTATGTGGCTGCGTTGACCCTGGACCTCAGAAAACACAATGGACCAACACCAGCAGATGACATGGCACCCCAAACCATCACTGACTGTGGAAACTTTACACTGGACTTCAAGCAACGTGGATGAAGTGCCTCTCTTCTTTTCCTCCAGACTCTGGGACCTTGATTTCCAAAGGAAATGCAAAATTTACTTTCATCAGAGAACATGACTTTGGACCACTCACCAGCAGTCCAGTCCTGTTTCTCTTTAGCCCAGGCAAGACGCTTCTGACGCTGTCTGTGGTTCAAGAGTGGCTTGACACAAGGAATGCGACAGCAGAAACCCATGTCTTTCATACGTCTGTGTGTGGTGGTTCTTGAAGCACTCACTCCAGCTGCAGTCCACTCTTTGTGAATCTCCCCCACATTTTTGAATGGGTTTTGTTTCACAATCCTCTCCAGGGTGCGGTTATCTCTCTAGCTTGTACACTTTTTTCGACCACATCTTTTCCTTCCCTTCGCCTCTCTATTAATGTGCTTGGACACTGAGCTCTGTGAACAGCCAGCCTCTTTAGCGATGACCTTTTGTGTCTTGCCCTCCTTGTGCAAGGTGTCGATGGTCGTCTTTTGGACAACTGTCAAGTCAGCAGTCTTCCCCATGATTGTGTAGCCTATAGAACTAGACTGAAAGACCATTTAAAGGCTTTTGCAGGTGGTTTGAGTTAATTAGCTGATTAGAGTGTGGCACCAGGGGCCATCAATTTTGAACCTTTTCACAATATTCTAATTTTCTGATATGATGAATTTGAGATTTTCATTTGTTGTCATTTGTAATCATCAAAATTAAACAAAATAAACATCTGAAATATATGAGTTTGTATGTAATGTATGAATATAATATACAAGTTTCACTTTTTAAATGGAATTACTGAAATCAATCTACTTTTTCATGATATTCTAATTTTATGACCAGCACCTGTACTCTGCTGATACTCGCTTGGTTAAGAAGATGTTTCATATACTGCAGTTTAGATGCAGTAAATTCCTCTTTACTATGGTACTTATAATTCTTTGAACTTTTTTTCTGCATTTATCCTCTACTATTTTGTATTCATTGCTTGCTTGTGTATTGCATTTACAAAGCACATAGTCGGGGACTAAGGAGATACAGCATGGCATCACTGAGAGACTGTCAGTGAGCAATTGCTGATCCTGGCGAGTGATAAAGAGAGCTGTGCTGTCTGAAACCTGCAAAACAAAAAGGAGGCAAGAGAGAGTGCTGGAGTGCACAGACCAGGGAAGGTCACCAGCTGCCAAAGAAGGGCCAGACGGTGTCCAGAATGTCCTAAGTCTTTCCTCTATTCTATGACACTAATGACATTGGAAGCTTGCAGCCTGGGTGTGTCTCAGGAGAGACACAAAACCATGTTTTGTTCAAAGAAATCTTCTCTGACAACATGCACACTGAGTCAGAGGTCCACAAATATAGAACAAGAAAATGATTGGTTTGAAACCACGAGAGAATGATCTTTGCCTTTTGCATCTCAATGCAGATTGGAACTGGATTGATTAAAAGATATGCAAATGAACAAATCCGCTGACTACCCTCACTATCGCTACCTGCGCGCATGGTCATTTTAAGGACATTCTTATCTGTAGTAACATGCTAATAGATTTATTTCCCAGCAAACAAAGAGACATTTACCAGCTTAATTTTTGCTTTGGTTTGTGGCTGCACAAGCCAAGAAAAAAAGTATTCTTTAAAAAATGTATCCCTCTTAAGTTGAATATAACACAAACAGTAAAGATTGATATCTAAATTAATATCTTTCAGAATGTTTTTCTTTTAAAGTGACTGTATTGTAAAAGATTTGTAGCATTTTTTGCCTTAAGCAACAAGGTAATGGGTTCCACTCCTAGGTGCATCTGGATCCCAGGATCTGTAGATTCTTATCATGATTCAAAAACATGCAGGTTGTAGCAATTCACCTAAATAGTGAAACTAATTAATTAATACGTTGTGATTTTTGTGTGAAGATTTTTTTTTGCTTGACCAATATTTATTTACTTTTGAAAGCCTGGTTTCCGTGTCAGCGTCTTGTCACAGAGGCATCATAAAAAACACATTTTTAAAGTTGCAGGGAAGCTCTTCCAACCGTTGCATTTCAAAATTTTTCCGAGTGGTGCAAGACTTTACAGGAGTGAATAAAGGAGAGTTTTGCGTTAGCTCTATGCCTGCCGAAGACACAGACATCCATCCCTGTGAACACTGGGACATAACTCAATGGTAAAGTAAAATATTCTTATTTCTTATTTCAACCCTTGCGTATATTAGCTGCGACATATGAATAAAGATGCTATTACTGAAAAAATGTAACTGACAGATGACCGTTGATATGTGATTGGCCGAATTTAGATGTACAGGCTGACGTATAACTAACTGGCCTGCATAAGATAACGGAAAAAAAATAAAAAATTTTTATAGAAATTTTCTAAACTTTGCAACGATAGCGTCTGATAAAGAGTAAATGTATATACATGTTTAACCCAGAATGATTTGACATGCAAATTGAAATCATTAACCAGATATAGTTCTCTACCTCTGCTTTGCCCTTTAATTCTGCTGGTCTCCAGGTTCACTATAACATCTAAAGAGACATCACAGATACAACTTACAAAAAAAATACATGACAATCTTTCTTCTCAGAGATCATTAGCCAAAACATTAACAATGCTCACATCATGTTTGCCATGGTCAACAGGCTAAGAAACCCTTCTTTGACTGTAGCATAACTTCTTTACCGGAAAAACCCAAAAGTTTAGAGCAACAGTCAGTACATCCATATCAAGTATAATGCCAACGTTGTCTTCCTCTAGAACCCATCTTGATAAAATTTTTAAATTTCACCAATTAAACTACAAAAAAAAATATTTTCCTGTCTCAAAGTTTTACCCACAGCTTTTCATAATGTCTCATTTAACTCAAATATTAAACATTAAGTCAGGTGTTTTTCCTCAGGGGCTGAGAACAGCAATCATAAAATCGCTGTTGAAAAGAGCAATTTGGACAAGCTGTTGCTGCAGAACTACAGGTTAATCTCAAACTGTTCTTCAGTGAGATGAATGAAAAAGCTGTGTTTAAACTGCTGAAATCCTTCCTAACAATGACCATTTGCTTCAATGCCTTCCTGTCTGGCTTCACTACAGTACAGACTAAGTTTTATTAATCACCAACTATGTTGGCTATTTTGGTACAGCAATTGACTCATTTAAATCATGCTTAAAAGACAGGGCCTTGTTTATGTCAGTAGTTAACTTTACATCAGAGACCACAAAAATTACATGTGGCGTTCCCCAAGGGTCCATTTTAGGGCCCCTCTTATTCTGTATCTAGATGTTGCTCGCAATTCACATCTTAATCAACAACAACATAACTTACCATAACTATGCAGATGACTAACAACTGCACATTACAATTAGTGTTGCACCGATACCCAGGGGCGGATCTAGAAAAATATTTATGGGGTGGCGAGAGGGGGGCAGGAATTTTTGAGGGGTGGCAACATATGGCATTTGTTTACACTGAATTTAATCACAGTTATCACAGTTCGGTGAGAATAGTATGTAGAGTAAGTGTTTAATGTGAAACAGTTCATATTAGAAATACATTGTACAATGTGATCTCACTTAATAGGAGATAGAAGAATGATAACACTACTTCTAGAGGGGCATTATCACAGGAAAGGTATTAAGGTAAGACACAGGTGCTGAGTCGCAGATGAGTGAGATTGACTGTCAGAGAGGCAGCTTTGCAGCATTTGCACAAGAAGAATCTATAGAAAGAAAAAGTTACCCATCAGAGATCTATGGACTGAGCTGGACTAAAGTGAGCATTATTGAATTGAGTTATTGAAATAAATAAACTTTCAGTTATAATTCTAAAAAGAAAAGAAACTGCAATTTTATGTATTTTTATTATATTTGTTGAATCTTTTAGGATAACCTGAGGGACATATTAAAAAGATGTTTCCGTACCTATTCTAGAATGTTCTGTTATGTGCATTGTCATTTTAAAAAATCCTCTATGTTTGATATTATGCTTGAGTATTTTCTCAAACAAGATAGAAAAAAATGATAGCTATCCTCTGAATCTGTTTTAAGATCTCTTCTGTATTCTTCCGCCATAAATCTATTTATGGTCTGTTTTTTTTATTTTTGTTGTTGTTGATTATGTGCTTTATTGGTTGGTAAGAAGGTAAAGAGTCTGTTATAATCAGCTGATTTCTTCTAAAGCCCTTTCTGTGGCACATAGCTTTATAAAAAGCACTAATAAGCCCTATTAAGCTAAATCAACCAGAGTTTGTTTCTCCCTCTTGTTTCTGATCTTTTGTGCAGGTCTGATTTAAGCCCAGCAAAATCTGGTCCAGACCAAATAACTGGATCGAGTCTTACTTGCTGAAATGGTCTTGATCCACCTTCTATTGGACTATGGTGCAGGTTGCTTCAGGAATCATTACAAGCTGGCCTCAGTCTCACCCAAATTCAAAAAGCTCAGAGCTTTTGGGCTTAGCTGTTGTATTAAATGTAGTACGGAAACTATACCTGATCCACCTTATGTTGCCTAGCAACATCGCTACCAGCAAGTGTTGAATCTTCTTGGGTGGTAATGAGGTCTTTGAAGACAGTAATGTCTACAAATGTCTATATTTGATTGTAAAACTGAAATACAAAACTATGAGAAATCATAAAAAATATTCAAGGACAATTAAATTTTAAAGCATATATTTTTCTTTGAATAACTTTTTATCTGATCAGTAAAATAAAACCAAAAATAACCCAAATCGAACAAAGAAGAAATTTATTGTTTAAGAAACAGCTAATCTATTTTAAAAAATGCATTCTGTGTTCAGCAGTTGGGATTAAAATGTTTAATATCACCAAACTAGATAAGAACAAGAGAAAGCCATGGCACACTGGGGCCAAAAGAAAAACTGATGTTGACCGCCCCAAGTTCTATCAAAGCAACAGGATGCCACGCCATGCATCAGCGGTTACGATGATACCTTGCTCGATGCGCATCGAAGAGGCTATCAAACATATCAACGATCTCACTCAGCAGGTTACTGCTCTAAAAAATGAGCTGCACCAGAGGACTTGTGATCTGCATGAGGAGAGAGAACGAAGAATCGAGTTTCAGGTTGACTGCAAAACTCAGATGGAACAAATCGCAGAACTGGAAAAAAGTTTAGAACGTAAACGTCGCATGAGACTCAAAAGTGAAGAGAAAGAGGAGAAGCAGGAAACATTCACTGTAACCCAGCCTACACATGCGTCAAAGTTACCACGCATTTCCACTGTTACAGTGTGCGTCAGTGTCCTGCATGAACTTGCCTTCCTTAAGAGGCAGGCTGAGAAAAACGCCTGTAGAGAAGGGAAGCTGGCAGAGGCTTTGGTAGAAGAACGAGAGCTGAGGGTCAAATATGAGGAACAGCTGAAGACTAAACCTGAAAATGACTCCAGACTCAAGGAACAGGAGGAATTGATAAAGGCTCTGAAGAGTCAAGTCTCACAATTGACAGCAGAGTTGAAACTTTCTTTGAAAAAAGAACATCATGAAGCTTCCTCACAAACAGAGGAGTCCATGAAAGTTGAAGCTCCCAGTCAAAAAGAAGCCCCCATGCAAAACGGGCCTCAAAGAAACAGATGTGGTTCCACAGTTAGAGGCCCCCACCATGAAAACAGGAGACAGAATCCAAACGGAGGCTTCAACGCAAACCCAAGCGTCTACATAAATGCTGGCCATCATCTGCATACAAGCCACCATCGAGAGGCAGGACTGTACATGAGCCAAGGCCTCCCCACACATGGAAACCACCATCCAAACAGAGGCCTGCATGTAAACAGAACATTTCCTCCCTACAGTGGCTTTTAGACAAACACAGGTCTCCAGTTTGAAAGTGTTTTCTGGCTTAAATAAAGGCAACAGCTTTTAATATGCACATAAAAAAAAAAAAAAAAAAAAAACAATAATTGATTTTCTTTCTGCTCCCCTTTGCTTATGGTAAATGTGCGACAAAGTGCCTGTTTTTTCTAGTGATTTTTATAAAAACACTGATACCACTAAAATGGTGGTATCAGTGTCGACGAGTACCAAAAAATAATACAATGTCACCAGGTGGCTATGAACCCATTCGGGTGCTAGGTTAATGCATAGAAGAAATCAATGCATGGATGTGACAAAATATTCTTCAGCTAAATCGAGACAAAACTGAAGCACCAGTCAGACTTCAGGGGTGTCCACTACTCCTTCTGTCCCCTTAGAGACTGCAGTTGATCACCAATCTAAATATTACTATTGACAGATACTGAAAAGTGCTGTTTCTGAATGCAGGATAAGATCATTATCTAAATATAAACAATTTTTGCATGGATTACAACTATGTTTACGCAAAATAAAGGGATCTGGAGTGGGAAAGACCTTTATTTGACCCTGAGTGGAAAACTTGTGTATCAACACAAAAGGGAAAAGTAAATAGATACAAACAGATACAAACTAATAGTAAATAAAAATTATAAGATATAAAATATTCCAGTGAAGGAAGAAATTCGATGTACCTTCTTTTGTAGAATATAAATACTCCTTAGAACTAGACTGTTTTGCAAAGCTAGATAACTAGCATCTGTAAATTGAATACTCTTTTTTTTTAAGAAGTAATAAATATAGTTCTAGGTATTGGCTTTACCTCCACTAAAGCGATAATAATAATATTTTGTATTGTGACAATAATATTGTTTTGCTTTTTAATAGAAATTGCCCTCAAAAGGAAAATAATGGTATTTTCTTAGTATCGATATATCAAGATGAAAGTTTTAGTATTGTGACAATCTTAATTTTTAATCTTTTATATCTGTCTTTTGTTTGGAACTTTTTATCATGTTTCTGGATTTTAACAGTGTCCACTTCCTCATTTATGAGCAAGATTCCCCCTTCTCGCTATAGCTGGGCACCAATACACCAATACACCTAAGCAGGTGTATTGGTGCCCATCCACAAATTACATTCAGGATAATTTCATATTGATTAATGCAGATGCGCTCCTCTTGGCTCTCGTACTCTACCTGCAGCCTATTTGGTATAAATTACTGAAGCTATTTTGCTGCACAAAGCCAGCCCCCACCAATAAGGTGCTGGCTCATATGTCGACTGGGGCCCCCAAACTACCCCTCTGCCTGCAGGAACCACTAAAGCTTTTAATTGCCTTCTGTGCAAATGGTCCTTATGTACTTGATAAAGTATCTGGAAAGTCTGGCATGAGCTGGCAGAGACTTCTGGGAGTCTGTGCACTTGCCGAGAGTGTGTGGATGAAATAGAAAGTGAGTATGATTTGTGTGTGTGTGTGTGTGTGTAAGAATAGGGAAATAGTAAAAAAAGAAGTGAAACAGGTCTATGGATAGTTAGACTTAGAACTGACAGCTTGTTGAAATTTATCCATGATGGTGCAGCTTATTTGAGAGCAGTTTAAAAAAAAGTTATCCTTTATGACTCTACTCACCACTCAGCAAAAAGCTCAAACAGGCCTGCTCGTGGCCCACAGGATTTTTCCCTCTGTGGACATTCACTACAGTGGAGTGGCTGATAACCCTTGGTAAAGCGATAAACAATCAAACTGCAGCTTCACTGGAAATGATTGCATTCTGTACCCTGCCCCAGAGATGGGGCCCATTATTAACGCGGGTCCTGTCCTGACAATGATATTTTCTGGAAGGTAATTGCAGATTCAGATCTCTGAGAGGGCCAGACTGAGAGTAAATGCCACCTCTTTAATTACTGTCTCCTCCACGTCTCCTCTATTGAGCTGCGGAGATGTCTATCGCTCCATGGGATCCTAGGGAAAATGACTCTAATGGGAAATGACCAGTGTCTGGGAAGCCTGCTCAGATTAGAAGCGACATTTCTAATTGATGGGTAAAGAAATCCCTGGCCGGATGACTGGGAAAAGTCACTTTGGAGCACATGTAATTGGAGTGATTATAGTTCTAACAAGAATCTGTGGTTGACATCTACTGATTTAAGCATGTGCTTTCACAGACAACCTAAACAATTACACAAAATATCTTCAAACTAAAACCTTTCTAATCAAGTATACCAGTACAACATTATAAAATTGTAAAGTTTAATTTTAGTATAAAATCAGTTATTTTGTGATGTCTTTAGGTTTTTGCACAAGAGCATTAGTAGAAAAACAGTATAACAGTATAAACAGTATAATGAAAGCCTTCAGCCATGAATCTTCTTAAACCTGATGATTTAAAGCATCCTTTAAATCATCAGGTTTAAAGGATGCTTTCTTAAAATCTAAGCCTAAGGAAACAATAGCTCAGGAGGTACTGGTTTACCCTGTAACTGGTGAGTTGATATTTCAAGCATTCTCTTTGTCTGTCTCAGTTGTTGTGTTCTTGGGCAGGACCCTTCACTACCCGTGACTGCTGTTGGTGGTCAGGGGCCCGGTGGCAGGGACCGAATAGCAGCCTCACTTCTGGTAATCTAGATTGTGGCTACAGTTAGGATGAGCATCGCAAAACTCTGTAAAGGCCATCCTCACTTAGACTCAATGGAATAGCAGCATTATGCTGTGTACATGCTTCAAATGTGAAAGGGAAGTGACAATGGCACCTTAAAGAATGCCATATAAACCACACCTGAACCCAAATGCTAATCCATGACATGACTCAACAGCTGCTGTCCAAAGAAATGAATTTTAAGTTCAAGGAACATGGAATAATTTTATTTTTAATTCAGTTTATTTATATTGCATCAGTTCACAAAACAAGTCATTTCAAGGCACTTTACAAAGACAAGTCAACCACATCATATAGTCAGGTTAGTTCAGAGATTTCTGTCTAACCTCCAGATTCTGCATTCTCTGTCACCGCTCCATTCCACTCTACACCACTCCACTCCACTCTGCCCCACTCACACACATCCTGCGTAGCACTTGTGCAGTCCCCGCTACTCCTCCAAACATCACTGCCCACGTATGTCTTGTCCGCTCTGGTCGGTTCGAAGTTGGCCAGGTCAACATCCGCAATTGCAATAACACCAAACAGGAAAAAGAAATTGGAGAAGATCTGGTTTATCAAAATAAAATATGGTAACAACAGATCAATAACTAAAAATTAGAGCATAATTTTATAAAGGCCTATTCCCAAGCTGAAAGGCTTAAAAAAATTGTCAAATCAAGTCACAATAATTTCCAAGGGTGCATCTTACAACTTCAGAACAAACCTGTTATCGCAGCCATGGACAAAAAGTTGCTTATTTAGGAAGTAGAGAACAAACCAATTTTGTATGATCCTAGTTATCCCTAATACAAAGATCCACTATAAAAACAAAATGTTTGGTCAGAACCAGTACATATGCTAGATACTGAAGGTCATTTTTTTATAATGTCATATTAAAATAAGCGCTCATTACCTAGTTTGTGTTCCAATAAAGTAACAAATAATAACATCGCAAATGCTTACCTCAATTTCAAACGAACACCGTGCGGAACAAGACAGGAGGAACTGTGGAGGCTGTAGGCTTTGCTTTGCGCAGGCGGTCTGAAGCGGAGCAGAGCGGATACGGAGGATGTGGGATTTCAGGGTAAGAAAGAACAGCTGATAACATCGACTCATTGACACAACAGTAATCCCTCACACCAAGCATACATGCAGTGGTAGTGGAGAGGAATAATCACCTTTGAACAGGAAGAAACCTCCAGAAAACCAGGCTCAGAATAAGTGGCTTTCTGCGAAGACCAAATAGGGTTTAAAGAGATAAAAGTAGACATACAAAGCAGACATTAGTGTGAGATCACCCAAACACCCAAGAATTGCTAAGAAGAAAAACATCAGACTATTCAAAAGGGATCCTCTGTGAGCTCTGCCTTAAATCCTGTTGGGATGCTGTCTGAATCATGCCGTCTGGAAAAGGAACCCTTCAAACCTGAGACAACCGGAGTAGTTTGTGGATGAGGAGTGGACCAAAATACCTGCTGAGAGCAGGAGTGTTATTGAAAGCTACATGAATTATTTGATTGTAGTGATCTTCTCAAAAGGTTTAGCAAAAAAATATAAAGTTAGGGGTACTATAATTTTTGTCCAGGCCTATTTTAATGAGTTAATTTTTTGAAATTATTCTGTTAAAGCATGGTTTAAAAGTGATGTCTGACTTTCATGTTTTGATTTTCAAACATTTTTTAATTCATTATTACTTTTGACAGATTCATGTTATTTTTGAGACCATTGTGGGGTTTTTTTTTTCATTACACAAGGTGTGCCAACAATTTTGTCCACTTGTCTAAATCTATCGCAAAGGTGTAGAACAAAGAAGCTTAGACTACTGAAGCCTGACTGAGTCATCAGAGGTTTGACAAATAGAAAAGCACAACTTCCACAGTAAAGTGCATTCTTTTTGTTTTATTTCCCAGAGATTTTTAAGTAAGTCGCATTATTGAATTAAATATCAAAGATAATCTGGATTTGTGATTTCTATGTCTGTGACTGGGCCAAACACGCAGGATCAATACTACATTGTTTATTTTCGAACAAAACCAAGATGACATTTTGCAGTGCAGACATTTTACAGAATCCATGTAAACCTCTGACCTGCAGACTGTGGCAAGCGCTTCAATAAATCCTTAAAAAGACATTCCTCTTTTTCATTTATGTGAAAAAGATACTCTTTGTTCTTTCCACAGTCCACTATAGCATCAAATGATACACTAAAATTTTAATTAGTAAAAGTGTTTCCTGCACTGAAAACAAATGGTACCACAGAGTCCTCCTGCTGGCAGACGAGTTAATCTATGGCAACTCTCTTTGCTGGTCCACCTGTGATCTGTCTCTGTCACTCAACTGATAGTCCCCTGCGGGCCACCAAGGGGATACGCTCCATTGCACCATTGTGACTAGTCTGCTAATGAATACAAAAGAGCTCACCACGTAATACGCCTACAAAACGTCTGTGAAGACTCCTCTGGCTGCTTCGATCATTCTTTGGCTGGATGTCGGCTCAAATGAAGCGGAACAGGGCGGCTAGACCGAGAGTGCAGAGAGAAGTGCCACTCAACCAAAACAGTGATTGCTCTGATGTTTGAAATTCATTCAGCTGAACCTCAGTAGATCCCTGAGGGTGACAGGATAGCTTGAAGCCTGTGGGTAATCGAATTTAATGTTTAATTTGTTTGAAGATTAAACTGATTGAACTGAAGATGGCTAATACTGAAAATAGGTAAATAAACATCTTTTAATGCATATACCAAAGATTAGGAATACATTTTTATCTGACGTTAGAGATTTAAATTCACACCAAAACCATATAGGTTAAAAACTAATATTTGTAGTGATGCTTCATACTCAGAAACCTTAATGCCTGCAAATATATTGCTTTGCAAAGGCATGGTGACACTGAGACGTGATACATTTAATATTTCTTTAATTGATAGAACATTAATAGTGTTTCTCAAATTTACTTGCACACTTTACTATTCAGTTAAAGGGTCAGGTGATCTAAAGGCATACTTGTTTTTTTTTATAGGAACAGTCAAATTTAGACATGTCCATCATTACTTCCATCAAAGCTCTAGGAATGAGATTTACTCTAACATCTATCCACTCTGACGACTGTCCAGCCAGTCAATGCTAAGAAAAGTGTCGATACAGATCTCGAGATTATCATCCCAAGTATTTAAAGAGTTAAAAAAAATAACAAAGCTAATGTGAGCTTCTTGAAAACTACTGATCATTACGGTTCACTTGCAATGTTTTGGGAGACTGAAGAAAATGACTGAGCATTAGAGATATGGTCGACAAAAGACACCAAGATAAAACACCTTGATTCCTTTGATTTCAGAGAACAGCCAAACTAATAACCATTTTTCAAAGATGAAGAGAGTACAAAATTGGAACAGAATGCCCAATATTTTAAATAAAAGACAAGAGACAATCAAATGGAGAAAGTCCTGACAGAAAAGCTGTCAGAACACTGGTCACTTTGTCCAAGTGAGATTACGTTGCAGCTTGTGATACAGGAAATATACAATTTAACTTACTCTTACAGCTGTCTATCATGCATCAGTTTAGTTTATCCTTTTCTGCTCTGACCATTCAGGTTGGAGTTTGATGTCAGGTTTAGTGGGCCTGGAGCTGTAGTCCTGTTGGAAGGTTTGCAGGATCTGGACCACCATAGTTTTTACTTTTTTCAACAAGTTTAATAATTAACAAAATTATTCAATAAAAAAAAAAAAAAAAAGAAACACTAGCCATGGAGAACTGTCACATGGAAAAACATGTGCGTTTTCTTCTGCTTACTCCTAACCTCTGTGCATGTCAGAAGATTGTCCTCCTAATGCATGGCTTTTACCAAGATTGATAAACAATTGAACCCAAATGTATTATGTTTTTCTTCCTGTTGAATTATTTTGCCATGCAGCTGGAGCAGACTTGATGTAGGTCTACTGAATAATGAGGTGAATTCGGCATTTTTGTTTTATCTATGAAAGTACATTGACATTTTACTAAACATAATCAACCAATGAGACATTTTTTTTTAGTTATTATTGGACTATTTCCTACTGAATTTATTTAATAGTGGTTTTGTTTTGGGAGGATTTGTTATTGAAGAGTGAGAGCTGATTTTCCATGTTTATATAAAATAAAGTTAGCTTGTGTGTGTAAAAGTGGGATATTATTACATACCTTTAATAAACAAACAGACCCTTTTTTTACATTTATTTTCTGATATACATGCAGGGAGACTCAGTTCATTAAAATATACACTAAGCCAGACTTTGGGACAGAGGAGACCTGTGAGGTTTGAATGTGTGCCATTTATTTTTCACGAAAACAGTTTTCTCTTAAAGTCGAAAAATTCTGGGATCTTGGACCAGGGCTTGACTAAGCATGGACCTACAGGACATATGCCTGGGCTAACACTCATTCTTTGGCTGGCCCAAGGCTGTCATAATATAATCACAAATGTTCATTACATCAAATACTTAATATGTTAAACTATATTCAATTATTTACCAAAATATAATATAATTTAAAAATGTAAAACTTTAAAGATAATTTATATCCATGTTCATTTTAAACAATTAACACAGTAAGGCCTGCCCCTCACCTCTGACTAAGGTGAACAAACTTAACAATTTGAGGAAACCAGATTTAGAGAGGTCACCTTGCTCTGCCCTGTGAAAACTAATTAAAAGAAAAATCACAAAAATACAAAGGAAGTGCAACACGGCTGAGAGAATAAAAGACTCCAAAACCCTCAAGTGGACCCAACAAATATGTAGAATTAATACTGTTTGTTTTGCACCACAAGTATAACTGGGGCAGAAATAAGGAAAAGTGGGCTTCTCGCTCATTTTACAGAAACGACAATTTTTCTGTCCCTATAACTTTGAAATCTATTTTTGTTTTATATTCTTAAAATACATATTATTGACTCCATCAAACCATTTGACATAATTAACTTGGTAAAATTAGCTTTTTAAACAATCAGTTTAGATTTCCAACCTCCACAAAAGTGCTCATCCCAACAGTCACTTATGGATTATTTAAAATACGTTTTTATGCCATTCAATATATATATATATATATATATATATATATATATATATATATATATATATATATATATATATATATATATATATATATATATATATATATATATATATATATATATGATATACATGAAATGTTAAAGTAAAATACCAAGTTAATATCATAAAATATGATCAAAAAGCAATTGTCCCCACCAGTTGTGTCACTGGTTTTACCATGCTTTAAAATGATTTTATTTTGAAAGATATAAGCCATATTGAATACATCACTTAACCTCCTCTACGAAGAACTCCCATGATAAAAACAATTTCTCTTTGCAGTTTTTCTGAAATGTTTATCTAATGATTTCTAATGAAGCTTGAAGTTGCTTTCATTGGAGTTAGATTATTGTTTATGTTTATGCATTTGTGGTAATGTGGCCTTTTTAAGTTTATTGCATGTATTCTAATTTTTGATTTTCTTTATTTTTGAACTTGTTTGCTTGTTTTTTAATTTTGTGTGTTGCATGTTTTTTTTGGGGGGATTTTGTTTGGAGGCCACATTGCCACTCACACCTGGACACGCCCACAGTAACGGCACAGGTGTTCCCCATCAACCAAGCAGCGTGCCGACTGGGACGCTGATTTAAAAAAGGCAGCTGTTTGGTTGGAGAGAGACCCGGACATGGGAAGGTTTGGTTGGAGAGAGACACCGGACATGGGAAGGCCGATCTTGGAGGGAGCCGGACGGAGCGGGTGAGAGAGAAGCAGCGGGAGAGGTTTGAGGACTGACAGCAGGAGGCCGCTGGAGCGAGGTGCAGAGACGCACACCGGAGCGAGGTGCAGGGACGCGCACTGGAGCGAGGTGCAGAGACGCACACCGGAGCGAGGTGCAGAGACGCACACCGGAGCGAGGTGCAGGGACGCGCACCGGAGCGAGGTGCAGAGACGCACGCCGGAGCGGGGTGCAGAGAGGCCCGTCATGGAGCGAGGCGCAGAGACGCACGCCGGAGCGGGGTGCAGAGAGGCCCGTCATGGAGCGAGGCGCAGAGGCACGCTGGCGAGAGGCGCGTGTTGGAGGTGACCTCGCAGGCCAGCTACGCTGGAGAGGCCCACACGCGCAGCGTGCCGGAACGAGGATCCAGCGCTGGGGTGGACGGTGCCCTCCATTATACCCGCCAAGTGCGTGTCTTTTAACAGACTGGGCCATATGACTCTGCTGCTCTTCACCATCCGTATTTTTATTTCTTTTTAATCTTTTTCCTTTTAACTTGTCTTTTTATTTTTTTTTTATTGGACTTTAATCTATTAAACTTTTTAAAGCTCTGCTCACAATCGCCGCAGTCTGTTTGGTTTTATGGTTTTTTTTAAGAGGATCGCACCTCTCGGGTGCCACACATTTAGCAGAGGCTTTTATCCAAAGCGACTTACAAAGTAGACACAATTTTACAGGCATCATCAATATTACAGTAAGTTCTCTAGAGGAAAATCCCTTGTCAGAATCAGCGGTGACAGCAAAGACAGAGATGGAAGTGCAGAAAGAGTAGGAGAGGGGTACAGAGCTATGGGTAAGAGTTAAGATAAGAGTTGCTCTTTGAAGAGGTGGGTCTTTAAGCGTTTCCTAAAGATAGAAAGGGAGGCTGCTCTTCTTGTAGTACTGGTTAGGTCATTCCACCATCTTGGAACAACCCATGGAAACAGTCTGGATTGTCTTAAGTGTGGTGTAGGCACTGCTAGATGACAATCCATTGATGACCAGAGTGACTGAGCTTTGACATAAGCCTTTGCAAGAGGGTTCAAGCAGACAGGAACCACACCCTTAAACACTTTGTATGTGCTACCAACTCCCTCAAAGAGTGGCATCCAGATCTGCAGTGAATGCTAAAGCTGTTGAGCTGAAACATGGTGACCGCAACCTAGACTGCAGACACCCTGAAAATCAGCTTGGCCATTCCATATCTACCCATAAGCACTGTGATAAGTTTTCTTTAGTTTACAGACATTTTTGACTCCTCCATACGGATATGCCACATGCCAGTCTCCTTTAAAGCCTCTACCATCATCCCTGTTCTCCAACAACCAAGGATAGAACTAAATTAGTTTATCATCTTGACCACAGTAACAATGAAGCCCTTTCCCATCTTAGATCCATCATAGAACCATATCTGGATCCTTTGCAATTCCCCTACAGACGGGGGCAGAGTTTAGGCAATTTGGGGCCCTATGCAAAGGCATGGGGCCCTCTGAATTGAGAAGACAACATATAAAATAGACACAAATACGCAGATATAGAAATTTTAATAGATAGACATCCTTATTTGTTCTACCTTTTGTCCCTCTCTTTTTGTCTCCTTTGTTTTTTTTGGGGTCACGTCAGGAGTAAGGTGTCACTATATTTGTGCAAAAATGGCCACTCCCACACTCAGTGATCGCAACCTAAATTATCATTTTTATTTTTTTTACTGATTAACACTAAATTAATAAACTTATTTGTTTGGTATAGATAATAATCCATTGATTGTTCCTTGCTGACCGGTCTTTTCCTTTAAGACATTTAATTTTTGAAAGGTAAATTTTTAATTTTTGAAAGGTAAATGATTAGACTTTTTAAATCACCAGAATGGCTGTAATGGAGGGTTTTCTGTCTTGGTATTATAAAAAATAATTAAAAATTCTGAAAGTTGATGGTAAATCAGGTTAATGATTTAGATTCATAACCTACCACTATCTTGTGTTTTTGGTCACTCAATGCCATACAAATAATGTGAAAAAGTTGGTTTCAGTTACTTAAATAATTGGGATTAGATGTGAGGCAAAACAATAAGATTTGTATTTGGAAGAAAATGGAACACCTGTGGGACTATTTCGATACTTCTTTATTTTCTGTGAAACAAATGTATAGGTTGAAAACGAAAAGTATTGTATATTCTGTATTCTAAAAGTATGGGCCATAAAACAGACTAGATATTATGATGAGCATCATATACTCGTACTTACAGAAAAAAAGTTTCTTGAAACACCATTGTTTATAAAAGCAATATATAGTAAAGTTTGAATTTGTGAATTTTCAAAGTCTGCCTTAAAGCTGTTACCTTAGATCTTCAGTTGCCTCTCGCATTCCTTTAGGCTCTGAGTTGCAGCCAGAGCCTTTTAAGTAGAACATGCAATCAGTACATGTGTTCATCACTGGAGCTACAGTCACAAACTGTCCCCAGAAGACCATAATAATTTTCCTGTGAGTGATAACAATCACTTCATTTAGTTCTACGTTGCCTATGATAAGGCTCATTCGCTGTGAGTCTGAAATGACAGTATATTAGGAAGAACACAGGCAGTCTGAGGAGTGACAGCCTGATGTGTAAAATCTTGTCCCCTTTCATCAAAAGAGTTATGATCAGTCATGTTGGGCTCGTAACAAATAGCCGGCTTTGCACTTTTATCAGCAATGCCGTGACCCTCAACGTTGTGACCTCATCATTAATAAGGGAAAGCCAGATGATAGATCAAAGCATGGTTCAGTGGAGCATCCCTGGGCCAGAGCTGGCCTTGAATCGTTCATCACATCATCCCCGTGGGGACTTTACGATGGTCTGGGGAGAAAGGACGATCTCTTGGCTGTCACATTTGTTTTACTGCTTTTGATAATGTCTCGCTTTTAAGATTGCACACACAAGAATTTCTCATTAATACCCGAATGGGATTTTAGCAATGACGACATGCAGATGCTAGGATACAATGGAGTTTTAGGTTTCATGCATGCTCTGCCCAAATCAGCTCGGTTCCTGAGTCAGCAGTTTATAATCATTTTACGAATATTATTTGAAGCTGCGCAGAAAAATAGAAACTTTCGAGCTTAAGTTCCAAACTTTTTTACATTTACTTTACACTAGCTAGCTCCTGGGAGGTAAGCTGTATCATGACCAGCCATTACTAGTGTTATTGTTTTATGTACGTTGATCATAATCATTGTTGTGGTAATATAGGAGATTTTAAATATTGCACATTTTAAGTCAACAATTTCTTTTTGTCTTGTCCCCCTTTTCAGTTGTTAGAGACAAAGGACTCTCTGGCATGCAATGCCTGTTTTTAGATGAACGCCTATAGATTATAGTTGGATTAGGGTAACTTTTAAAAGTAATATCCCAATTTGTTTAACAGACCATAAAATATTGTCAATCTGATATCATCTTTCTCAAGGCAAATTACTCACCGAAGTCCAAAGTCAGGCCGATTTGTTACCCGAGGGCCATTTGTTGCCCTCAGGTTGATTTTGTTTGCCCGTCAACTATAACTCAAGAGTGAAGGGAAATCTGTTTGCCAATTTAGATTGAAAAAAAATGTTTTTTTGTCCTTTTCACTGATGTCAGACTTCTTAAAAAGCAAAGATCTATGTACAAGTCCTCTGTCAATAATGGTGCCTTACAGCAAATGTAAGGCACCATTATTAGTGGGAAAAAAAGGGGGCAAAGTTGCACAAACCTCTTACACCCTCAGGGAGTATAAATACATTTCTGCCTGACAAAAACACACAAAAGTAAATCACTTATAGCCTCACAGCTATTAGATTTAAGAAGAAACTTTTGGTACCTCTGTAAATGTAAGATGTCATAGAATGGTTTTCTGGTGTCAGCACCATTGTAGCTTTGACCCTGCCTGAAATATTAGGGACAAAATACAAAATATTTTGCATTTTTTGAACCTCGCCAAAATTTTCTTTGAAATAAACATTGCAAAACACTACCAAAATATTATTTATAGCACAAAAAAGTAGTACAGACTTTTAAATCTAAATGTTGTGTACAAATATACCAAATTTGGACTCAATCAGATGAATCATATTTATTTTAGAATGGTATTAGTGAGAAATTTCTTAGGCGGAGAGGCCATTTTGGCACATTTATCCAAAAATGTCACCAAACTGTGCCAAATGTGTTTTTTACATCAATACTGGGGGTTTCTTAAAATTACGAGGTCACGTAGCAGCTGGACCCACCGGTGGGTCCGTAGGGTTCTAGGGGTTAAGATAAAAAAGATGACTGGACAATGCAAAAATAAAACACAGAAAATATCTATTATATCTAACTATCTTGCATCTAACTAGTACTTTTATTTTTTTAAATCTTTTTTGCAAACAGACTGCTGTTTTCTTTTCATCTGCAACATTTTTCATTTAATCTTATAATGACTTTTTTATGAATACACTTTTTTATGATATGTGGGGTTTCTTTTACTATAAAGTCCATTTAAGCTTAAAAATAATTTACAATTTAAAGGAAAGATTACTAATTTACCTAGTATGTGACAATAAAGGATATTTCTGTTTATTTTTTTATCATACACAGTATATAAAATTATTATAACAAATTATATATAAAATGGCAAAAATCATTATCGGTGAATATGCTCAAAACTCTTATATTATGATTTCAAAATATTACTCTTTGAGAAAAGTGAAAAAAAAACAACATATTTCTTTCACATTTTTATTCCAAAGATAAATTGTTTTACTTCATTGTAAAACAAGCTGATCTGAGCGTACTGAGATCAGACTAAACTGAAGCGTCTAGCAGAGTTTATATTGCACACAATATCTATATACAATATTTGTCAAAATTACATTTGTCAGCCAACACAGTAATAGTTTCTGATAAGAGCCATGTGGCATACTGTAAAGCCTAGGGTATGATTACACCAGGGGATGCCCCAAGATGGTCTCAGATGTACCCGTGTTTTTTGGGATTTGGGAACACATTAGATGATATTTAATTGTTAAACGGTTAAACAAAGTCACATAAATCGGTGCAGTACGAGGGTGTCCCAAGAGACTTCTAATGCATATTAGTAGGGAGTTACAGATCATGAAGTTTATGTTGCCAGGCTTGCAGTGAAGCCAACAGTAGACTGAACTATAAGTATGATTCAAGCCTTTAAGACTTCATACCTTAAATGGATAATTACAAACTGAAAAGATTAATGAGTGCATTGTTTGAAATTTATTCAACAATAATTTAACATATTAGATACACGAAACAGTTTTTCTTTTCAGTAGTAAGTACTTT
Organism: Cyprinodon tularosa; assembly: GCF_016077235.1. Classification (NCBI taxonomy): domain Eukaryota; kingdom Metazoa; phylum Chordata; class Actinopteri; order Cyprinodontiformes; family Cyprinodontidae; genus Cyprinodon; species Cyprinodon tularosa. Next base: position 282,771 of record NW_024039740.1, on the reverse strand, counting down.
AAAAAATTAAGAGGACTATCTCTAATCCTGCAGAAATGCAGAGCATGATTGAGCAGACAGTTTATTTTAGTCTATAAGTCCTAACCCCTGTTTTATGTTTTTTTTGTCATGAGAAACCTTCCTCGTCCTCTTGGGGTCCTCCCAGTCAACATTGATGAAACGAAGTATGCACCACAAGATTTATGCCCTGGAAGAAACAAAGCTTCATCAAGGAGCTTTTCTTCACCTTCTTTGATAATTTTTTGTTTAGGGTAAATTATATTTTTTCATGTGAATTGTCATCATGTGTTTTGCCTTTAGGCTGTTTAGCTGTGCATATAGTGACAGGCAGTGGAGGTATTGCTACCTTCCTTTGTCAGTCGTGCTGTTTTGTCTACTTGCATTTTGTGCACATGCTGAAATAGCTGCTGCTCAAAACCATGTCTGGATGAAATAATCTGAACTTCTCAATTAAATGTAATTACTTAAACATCTACCTTTGTATGATGTTAGAAAGTCCATGTTGTTTAGATGTTTTTCTGTTGGAAACTGTTCATTTATACTGTGTTTTCGGTGAGATGTCATATGTCCGACGCTCATGAACGCACCATAAGTGTTCGAAGCTTCATTGAACGCACCACACCTGCAAGTGAGATGGCTGAACGTTTTTCCTGCTGATACAGCAGTGTAAAGCTCATTATTTCCCGTTTTTTCCTGAAATTCTTCATTTGTATGTGTTTACTAACTGGACTTGCTGTGTGTACATGTCAGAAGGTGAGTTTAATGGCGCTTCATTCTACTGTATGCTGTAACTTGCATATTTCATGATTACATGTCTAATATTTACTATTTTATGCTGCTTGATGTTCAGCTACCAAGCTAATTTTCACCATGTTCAATGTGTGCTGTATTCATGCTCACAATATATTAGTCATATGTGTTTCATTGCTAAATACAGTCTTTATGTTTGAATATACATATTTTATGTATATTATGTATGATGTGTTTGTAATGATTGTTATTCTGTATTCCTTTGTAGAACCACAGTAAATCTACAAAAAACGAGACATCTGCTTCCGTGTCTTTTAACGGGGACACATTCCATACACCTTGCCGCTCTAAACCAGTTAACTCCTGGAGAACACCTCATCTCCTTTTCATGGTCCTTCGAGCCGGATTAGAGTAATATCAAGGTATGGATCCTGCAGATGCCCACACTGAGCCAGCACGCCAACGTGCTTCGCAGAGAGAGCGATATCCACCAGCTTACCTGAGTGACTATGTGGTTGCAACTCTCCCTTCAGAGGGACAAACCCACACCACACACCCAGCTCTATCCATCCAGAGTTCACATAGCCGGAAAACAGGCATGTCTCGGAGGAGCTCCAACCCCAGGTCTAGATGCTCATCTCGCTCATCTCGCTCAACCACCAGCAGCTTCTCCTCTCACATCTTATCAGAGTTAGACACAGCTCAACTTGAAGAACGAGTGAAGGAAATGGAGCTTGAGGAATTACAGCAGACAATAGAGGAGGATCAACAAGTTGATAACGAGCGTCAGAGGCTTCAAACTCAAGCCAGAGAAGCCCAACAGCTACAAGAGGAAGCCATCAGAGCACAAGAATTGCTGGCAAGACAGATGGAAAAACGACGCCAGCTAAAGAAGAAATGTAATGAGCTGGAGATAGCTAAAATGGTTACTTCTCTCCTCAAAGTGAGATCCCAAGATTCTGGTGACACCGGATCCTCCTCTCATCCACCAGATCAGCACAACCTAAGTAACCCTGTGCCTCAGCCAACTCCAGCTCCTCTTCCCATGGCTATTGCTCCACCTGCAGCAAAGCAACGTCCTGCTCCGCCTCCTACAGCTGCAGCTCCACCCTCAGTAATTGTAGCTCCGCCTCAAGTACTTCATGCAGCTCTACCTACCACGGCCTCAGCTTTGCCACCAGTGATTGTGTCTACGCCTCCCATGCTCCATGGAGCTCAGCCCATTGTAGCCCCGGCTCCTCCTCCGGTGAGTGTAACTACACCTCTCACTGTTCCAGCTCCGCAGCCTGCAGCTCCACCACTGGTGAGTGCAGCTCTGCCTCTCACTGTCCCAGCTCTGCATCCTGCAGATCCACCTACAGTGAGCGTGGCTCCGCCTCCAGGGCAATGTCCACCCTCACCTCTTCATCCACCATTACAGTCAGCCTGTTCATCTATGCTTCCTGGTTTAGCGGCGGTGGACTACAACCTAGTCCCTGCTCCATACTCAGTTTATCCAGCGCAGCATCAGCCGACTCAGTCAACCATAACATATCCTGTTCAAACAGCGTCCTACCCTTCAGCCTTGCCTCAATCCAGTACACAACAACCACAGGCAGCTGATGTTTCTCAACTCTTTTCTCCTTCCTATGGTATACCCAAACCTATGATTCCTTTCTTTGAGAGCGGCAAAGAAAGCGACTTTGCTTTACTAAAGATAGCGCTCGACAATCTTCTGAACAGCCATGTTCACCTGAACGAGCAGTACAAATATCAAGTGCTTCTTGGACATTTGAAGCTGCAGAGCGCGCTTCAGCTGGCTAAAGCCTTCATGTATGATCCAAGGCCATATACAGCAGCCATGCAGGCTTTACAAGATAAGTATGGTCAACCCCGTCAGATCGTCCAAAGTGAACTGGGTGCCATCCTAAATGCTCCAGCACTCAAGTTTGGTGACTCTGAAGCATTTGATGCATTTGCCCTATCTATCCAATCACTAGTAGGCATGCTTAGGACCCTGGAGGGTCAGAACGGCTATGAGCTGCGATGTGGATCTCATGTCGACCGACTGCTGAGCAAGATGCCTCCCAGCTACCGTGATGGGTTTGTGGAACACTGTCTTAACCAAGGTATTCTTAGGACAGGTACTGACTAAACTTACACCTTACCTGATCTGAGTTCCTGGTTACAGATGAAATCCCAAGCTAAACGCATAGCAGGTCGAGCAGCTTAGATTTATAACTATGAAGCTCCCAAGCCACTGAAGAAGGACCAACGTCCCTTCAACCGATCAAAGGAGAAGTCAACAGCATTCCTCCTCACTGCCAGTGGAGACCAAAGCCCCAAAGGACAAAAGTCTTCACCGCCAAAGCCCTCATCCAAGCCCAAACCATATTGTCCTCACTGTGACAGTAAAGAACATTTCTTAAATGCCTGCACAGAGTTCAAGAAATTGAACATCAACCAGGTTGTGAGGTGGATACAGGATGGACATCGATGTTGGAAGTGTGGACGATCTCATAAACCAGAGTTTTGCACCCTCAAGCGACCGTGCAATACCTGCAAAGAGCAACATCTCACAGTATTACACGATGCAGTCCAGCAAACTCAGAAGAGTGTCTTCATGGTGACGGCTCCGACTGAAAAGGTGTACCTGGACAGACCAAACAGATCTCCCAAGGTGATGTTAAAAGTTGTAAAGGTCCTACTCCATAATCAAGACAGAGTACTAGAGACCTATGCAGTTCTGGATGATGGTTCGGAGCGAAGCATCATTTTGCCACAGGCTGTGCAACACCTGAATATCACCATGCGGCCTGAAACACTTACCCTCCGAACTGTTCACCAGGATGTGGTACAGCTTCATGGTGCATCTGTTGCCTTCTATGTGTCTCCACTGCCTAAACCTGAAGAGAAGTATTACATAAGTGATGCATTCACAGCTGAGAATCTTAGTCTCTCAGAACATTCATATCCAGTGAGAACCCTCCAAAAGAGATATAAACACCTCCAGCACATACCATTGCCTCCTGTTGATCACGCTCAACCCTTGTTACTAATTGGATCTGACATGGCTCATCTCCTGACACCGATAGAGCCGATCCAATTTGGACCTCTTGGGGGGCCTATCGCAGTCCATACCAAACTGGGCTGGTCACTTCAAGGTCCCACCAGCTTTGACCAAGTTCCTGGATCCAACCAGCAGTGCCTGCTTACAGCAACAGTATCGCCTTCCTCTGAACTCTTCAAGAACGTTGAACGCCTCTGGCAGATTGACACACTGCCATACACAAGTGAGAAGCAGGTCACCCGATCGAAGCAAGATCAGCAAGCCTTAAACCTGCTCCAGACATCCACTGTCAGGGTAAATGTCGAAGGGGTACAAAGATATGCTACACCACTGCTTCGCCGAGCCAACTCCACCATCCTTCAGGCTCCTATGGAAGCAGTGTTGCCAAGTCTTCGTAGTACAGAGAGAAGACTCGCCAAAGACCCACAGCGTGCAGAGGTCTACTGTCAAGAGATCCATAAACTAGAGAAGATGGGCTACGTAGCAGTGGTACCACCAGAGGCAGCAACATCAACTCCAGAATCCTGGTTTATACCACACCACATGGTGCGACATAACAATAAAGACAGGATTGTGTTCAACTGCTCCTTTCAGTATGGAGGAAAGTCTCTCAACAACCTTCTTCTTCCTGGACCTGCCCTAGGCCCATCTCTGTTAGGAGTCCTCATACGGTTTCGTCGATACCCAGTTGCAGTGAGTGGGGATATTAAAGGTATGTTCCACCAGATTCGCCTTCTGCCAGCTGACAAACCTGTTCTGCGCTTCATTTGGCGGGACATGAAGAGAACAGAGGAGCCAAAGATCTATGAATGGCAAGTTCTTCCCTTTGGCACCACATGCAGCCCTTGCTGTGCCATCTACGCCCTGCAGCGGCACGTCCAGGATATTTGTAATATTTGGATTAACTGAGTGTGCAACTGAGTGTGCAGCTGTTCAGAGGATCTCCATCTGAAGTTAAGTTATTTTCTCTGTGATATCTCTGTATCTAAGTAACTCTAACTGACTACTTTAAAACATAGCACCTTCTGCTGCACTTTTCTACTGAGCACTTGTCAGTTTCACACGGTTTTATTTCTGATAGCAAGAAGTAGCTAGCCTAGGCTAGCGCTAGCTTAGCATTGCTATGGCTTCTCTCTCTCCCTCCCTTGACTCTTTTCCAACTCTTCCTTCTTCCTCTCCTCTCTCCTGCTCTCTGTGTCAGATGTTCAGTTATTCCTCTGCCTCCTTTAGTGATAATGGGATGTGTAATAAGTGTAGTATTTTTGTAGCTTTGGAGGCGAGGGTGTCAGAGTTAGAATCCAGGCTTCAGGCTGTTGAAGTAGGCCCCCCACGTAGCTGTCCTCCAAAAGTGCCTGAGCAGCCAGACGATTGGGTAACTGTACGTAGAAAGCGTAGTCGTGGATCTCTGCCCACTGGTCACCACCAACCCGTTCACGTTTCTAACCGGTTTTCCCCACTCAGTGACACACCCACTGAGAAGCCCACTCTGGTGATTGGCAGCTCCATAGTCAGAAACGTGGCATTAGAGACACCAGGGACCATAGTCAAATGTTTGCCGGGGGCCAGAACGGGCGACATCAAATCCTACCTGAAACTACTGGCTAAGGATAAGGTTAAATACAGTAAGATTGTTATTCACGCTGGTGGTAATGACACCCGGTTACGCCGATCGGAGGTCACTAAAATTAGTGTTGCTTCGGTGTGTAAGTTTGCCAAAAAAATGTCGGACTCCGTAATTTTCTCTGGTCCCCTCCCTGATCTGACCAGTGATGACATGTTTAGCCGCATGTCGTCATTCAATCGCTGGTTGTCTAGGTGGTGCCCTGAAAACAACGTGGGCTACATTAATAATTGGCAATCCTTTTGGGGAAAGCCTGGTCTGATTCGGAGAGACGGCATCCATCCCACTTTGGATGGTGCAGCTCTTCTTTCTAGGAATCTGGCCACATTTATTAGTCCTCCAAAACCCTGACCACCCAGGGTGCAGACCAGGAAGCAGAGTTGTAGTTTAACACACATCTCTGCAGCTTCTCTACTGTTACCCACTCTTTACTCCATCCAGACAGTGTCTTGCCCACGACCAAAATCTAATAAATTAGCAAAGATTCCCAAAGGAGTAAATCATGATAATCTAATTAAAATCAAAATAACTCCAATTGGGGAAAAAGTTAAAACAATTAAATGCGGTCTGTTTAACATAAGATCGCTTTCCTCTAAAAGTCTACTAGTTAATGACTTGATTTGTGATAATCACATTGACTTGTTTTGCCTTACAGAAACCTGGCTGCAGCAAGAGGATTATGTGAGCATAAATGAGGCAACTCCTTCAAGCTATTTAAATTTTCACATCCCCAGAAGTTCTGGGCGAGGAGGAGGAGTAGCAACAATCTTCGAGTCTGACTTACTGATTACTCCCAAAACAATTAATTCCTACAACTCTTTTGAACATTTAACCCTTAATTTCCCTGATCCAAATTTCAAGGCAAGAAAACCTCTTCTTTTTGTAACTTTGTATCGTCCACCAGGTCCTTACTCTGAATTTTTAGATGAGTTTTCAGAGTTCCTTTCTGATTTGGTATTAAATACTGACAGGGTCATCATAGTGGGAGATTTTAACATCCATGCTGACATTGAAGGCGATAGCTTAAGAGCAGCCTTTAATGCTATCTTAGACACTATTGGCTTTGTTCAAAATGTGAATAGTCCCACGCATTCTCATCTTCATACTTTGGATCTTGTGCTGACATACGGCATAGAATGTGAAGAAATAACAGTATTTCCTCACAACCCTGTCCTCTCTGACCACTTTCTAATAACCTTCAGGATTACTTTAACAGAGTTCTCCTCCCCCAAAAGAAGGTTCAATTTTAGTAGATCTTTATCAGATAGTGCAGTTATAAATTTTAAAGAATCTGCTTCACTTTCTCTCTGCTCTGTGTCACTGAGCAGTGCTGCAGAGTGCAAAAGCTTAGCTTATTCCCCTTCACAGGTTGATGATTTTGTTGAGGGGGTTGCTAGTTCTCTGCGTATTGCCTTAGACAACGCAGCTCCTTTGAAAATGAAAACCGTTAAAAATAGAAAGCTTGCTCCTTGGTTTAATGCAGAGCTGCGTACTTTGAAGCAAAATGCTAGGAAACTGGAGAGAAAATATCGCTCCACAGGCCTGCGAGAGTCCTTCCTAGTCTGGAAAAATGGTTTACTGCTGTATAAGAGGACCCTTTGTAAAGCAAGAGCAGCATACTTCTCCTCATTAATAGAGGAGAATAAGAATAATCCTAGATTTCTTTTTAATACAGTTGCCAAACTCACCCAGAGCCATAGCTCTGTTGAACCGTCCATTCCACCTGCTCTTAGCAGCAATGATTTTATGGGATTCTTTATAAATAAGATTGATCTTATTAAAAATAAGATCATAAGCACTCCTCTATCCGCGATTGTACCTGAGGTAGTCATGGAATCTGAACCGGGTTTAGACTGCTTTGATCCAGTTGAACTCTCTGAATTAGCAAAATTATTGTCTTCATCTAAGCCTTCAACTTGTATGTTAGATCCAGTTCCAACCAGGTTATTTAAGGAGGTATTCCCTTTGATCTCCTCCTCCATTTTAGATGTGATTAATCTATCTCTGTTACAGGGATATGTACCTAAAGCTTTTAAGATTGCTGTAATTAAACCTCTGCTTAAGAAACCGTCTCTTGACCCAGATGACTTGGTCAATTATAGACCTATATCCAATCTTCCTTTCTTATCCAAAATTCTTGAGAAAGTAGTTGCCAAACAAGTTTGCGATCACTTCCACCATAATGAACTTTTTGAAGAGTTTCAGTCTGGCTTTAGAGCTCATCATAGCACTGAAACAGCTCTGGTGAAAGTCACTAATGATATTCTCATGGCCTCAGATAATGGACTTGTATCTGTGCTCGTCCTGTTGGATCTTAGTGCTGCATTTGATACAGTTGACCATAATATTCTTTTAGAAAGACTTGAATATTTTGTTGGAATTAAAGGAACAGCACTAGACTGGTTTAAATCTTATGTATCTGATCGAATTTAGTTTGTTCATGTTAATGATAGATCTTCAACACGCTCAAAGGTTACCTGTGGAGTACCACAGGGATCAGTGCTAGGACCAATTCTCTTTACTTTATACATGCTCCCAATTGGTAGAATTATTAGACAGCATGGGATTAATTTCCACTGTTATGCTGATGATACCCAGCTATATCTGTCTATAAATCCAGATGAAGCTAACCCATTACATAGATTACAGGCATGTCTTGAAGACATAAAAACCTGGATGCCTCTTAATTTTCTGCTTCTGAATGCAGACAAAACAGAAGTTATAGTCTTTGGACCAGAGACTCTGAAAAAGAAACTGATTAGCCAGTCACTTCATTTGGATGGGATTAAACTGATTTCAGATAATAAAGTAAAAAATCTTGGTGTTATTTTTGATCAGGACCTGTCATTTAAATCCCATATCAAAGAGGTTTCTAGAATTTCCTTCTTTCATCTGAGGAACATCTCAAAAATTAGAAATATCCTGTCCAGGGGTGATGCTGAGAAACTAGTCCATGCATTTGTTACTTCAAGGCTGGACTATTGTAATTCTTTACTATCAGGAAGTCCACAAACTGTAGTTAAAAGCCTTCAGCTGATCCAAAATGCTGCAGCCAGAGTTCTAATGAAAATGAAAAAGAGAGATCATATCTCTCCTATCCTGGCTTCTCTTCATTGGCTTCCTGTTAAATCCAGAATAGAATTTAAAATCCTCCTTCTCACATATAAAGCCTTAAATGGCCAAGCTCCATCTTATATCAGAGATCTGATTGTTCCTTATGTTCCTAACAGAGCACTTCACTCTCAATCTGCAGGTTTACTAGTGGTTCCTAGAATTTCTAAAAGTAGAATGGGAGGCAGATCTTTTAGTTATCAGGCTCCTCTCCTGTGGAACCAACTACCAGTTTTAGTCCGTGAGGCAGACACCCTGTCTACTTTTAAGGCTAGGCTTAAAACTTTCATTTTTGATAAAGCTTATAGTTAGGGTGGCTCAGGTTATCCTGAGCTATCTATATAGTTATGCTGCTATAGGCTTAGACTTTTGGAGGACATAGGGACCCCCATTTCATCATTCTGCTTCATTCTCTCTCTGTTCTCCTATTCTGCAGAATCTGTTAGTTCAATCTCTAACCTTCTGCTCTCTCTGCTTTTCCTCAGAGTAGCTTTGCCTCGTCTGTTCCTGTTTGGCTGTGACGTCATCCTGGAAAAAAACATCAGCTGTGCTGCTTCTATCAACACCCTTGTTAATAGATGTTGGAGATCGGCCTGTTTTCCAGTGTGGTCCTGTTTCTCTGACCGTGACTGAGTGGATGTGCTCTCTTCGTCCTCTGGCATGGGAGCTGCCTTGGAGCTCGTCTGCCTGGCTGTGTGTTTCCTGGACGGGGCCGCCTTTTACAGCTGCTTTTTGTATCTCTGCTTCTGTCTCCTTGAACCCCAGTCGGCCTCGGCAGATGGCCGCTCACACTGAGCCTGGTTCTGCTGGAGGTTTCTTCCTGTTAAAAGGGAGTTTTTCCTCTCCACTGTCGCTACAAGCATGCTTAGTGTGGGGGATTGTATTTGAGTCAATGAGTCAATGCAATCAACTGGTTTTCCTTAGATAGAAAACTTTGTATCAATTTGACTGTATGATCTGGTTGAACTGTAAAGTGCCTTGAGATGACATGTGTTGTGAATTTGGCGCTATATAAATAAACTGAATTGAATTGAATTAAGTCTAACAGCCATCTCGTCGATTGTGTTGAACAGTCTTTCTATGTGGATAACTGTCTCCGCAGCACCCACTCGAAGGAGGAAGCAAAGGATCTGGTGGATGGTCTAAGTCAGTTACTCATCACAGGGGGCTTTGAGATGCGGCAGTGGGCTAGCAACATCCCAGAGGTCATTGAGCACCTACCATCTGACATGAGATCTGAGAGCAGTGATCTGTGGCTTTCCCAATCCAGCATGGACCTACAGGAGCCAACTCTAGGGTTACGTTGGGATTGCCTCCGCGACTCCCTGAAGTACAAACATAGAACAGTGGAGAGAACCGAGCCCACATTAAGGAACGTCTATAAGGTACTTGCCTGTCAATTTGATACCCTAGGTTATATTGTACCGTTTACCACCAGAGCCAAGATTCTGGTTCAGGATCTTTGGAAAGAACAGATCGGCTGGGATGAGCCAATTCAGCCACAGAGTCTCCGTGACAGATGGCTCGCCTGGGAACAAGAGATTCCAGAACTCATCCACATGGAAATCCCCAGATGTTATGCACCAGCTTCTGCAGACTCACCATCATCAACCAGAGACCTGCACATATTCTGTGATGCTTCTGAGAGAGCCTATGGGTCTGTCGCTTACCTGAGAACAGAAGACAGTCAGAATAAAATCCATGTCTCCTTTGTTCTGGCCAGGTCACGTGTGGCACCAAAGAAGCAACTCTCCATGCCACGGCTAGAGCTGAGCGCTGCCCTCACTGGTGCACAGCTAGCCAGTGTTCTTCGCACTGAACTCACCTTACCCATCAGGAAGATAACACTCTGGTCCGACTCTACTACAGTTCTACACTGGATCAGGTCGGAATCTTGTCACTATAAAGTCTTTGTGGGTACCCGAGTGGCAGAGATACAGAGCCTAACGGACGTGAACAACTGGAGGTATGTGGACAGTACTAACAACCCTGCCGATGACATCACCCGGGGTAAGACCCTGAAGGAGCTGTCCCGACCACATCGTTGGCATAAAGGCCCTGAGTTCCTGTGTCACACAGAGGATTACTGGCCAACCAGTCCATCATCCTATCCAGAGACAGATGATGGTGAGCTAAAGAAATCATCCTTCTGTGGACATGTAACTTTTGACACCTGTCCGCAACTCCCTGATGTGAGCCAATTCTCAACATGGAAGGACCTGATGCAGACAACCGCACAGTCCCTTCACGGGGCGGCTGAGCCAAACTGAGCCACCTAGTAAAGCAGCTGACTACATCAAGGCAGAGAACCTCCTCCTTAGAAGGGCGCAGTGGGAATCATTCCCAGAGGATGTCAAGGCTCTCATGTCCGACCGACCTTTACCAGCCCCCAGTCGTCTGGGTTCCCTTTCTCCAGAGTACGACAAGGACACAGGACTAGTAAGGGTCGGAGGGAGGTTACGGAGAGCAGAGCAGTTACCACAAGACACCATCCACCCAGTTTTGCTGGATCCCAAGCATCCACTAACCAACCTGATCATTCAGGATTTCGATGAGACCCTCCTGCATCCTGGGCCCGAAAGGGTCTTAGGTGAGCTGCGTCATCGGTTCTGGATTCTGCGGGGAAGGGAAGCAGTAAAGAAGTGTCAGATTCGTTGCATGCAATGCCAGGCATGGCGGGCTAACCCTTCTGTTCCTAAGATGGCAGATTTACCACCTGCACGTCTACGCCTCTACAAACCACCATTCTACTCAACTGGAGTTGATTGTTTTGGTCCGTTTACAGTCAAGCTTGGACGGCGAACAGAGAAACGCTGGGGCATCATCTTCAAGTGTATGACAACCCGCTGCGTGCACTTAGACCTTCTAGAGAGCCTAGACACCAATGCTTTTCTGATGTCTCTACGACGTTTCATCTCTCGAAGAGGCAAACCTTTCGAGCTCTTGTCTGATAATGGGACCAACTTCACTGGTGGAGCCAGAGAGCTACGTGAGGCCTTCGAGGCAATGGGCCCTCAACTGAAGGAACAGTTGGCAGCACAGCAGATTGAATTCTGCTTTAATCCCCCAGGTGCACCTCACTTCGGTGGAACATGGGAGAGAGAAGTGAGGTCCGTTAAGACCGCTCTCAAGGTGGTACTTAAGGAACAGACAGTGCCTGAAGCAGTGCTCCGCACGGTTTTAGTGGAAGTGGAGGGCATCCTGAATGCTAAGCCCCTTGGGTATGTCTCGTCAGACGTGGCTGATCCGGATCCCATCACACCTAGCATCCTGCTAATGGGACGTTATGATGCATCTCTTCCACAAGCTGTTTACGATCCTAGTAACACCCTGGAGAATCGTCGATGGAGGCATAGCCAGGTCCTTGTTGATCACTTCTGGTCCAGATTTATCAGGCACTATCTGCCTAGCCTGCAGGAGAGACAGAAGTGGCTGAAGGATCGAAAACAGCTCCAACCAAATCAAGTGGTGCTCATTGTCGATCCACAGCTCCCACGGGCTTTATGGCCTGTCGGAAAGGTACTAACCACTTACCCAGGGGCTGATGGACGCGTCCGGACCGCTGCCATCAAGGTCAAGGATCGGACATATGTCCGACCAGTAGCTCGGCTGGTCCAGCTGCCTAAACTGGAAGAGGCAGCCGAAGATTTAGTTACTTAAGTGGACTTTCTATCTTGGATTCGACTGTGCGTAGACAGTCGGGGGCGGCTATGTTAGAAAGTCCATGTTGTTTAGATGTTTTTCTGTTGGAAACTGTTCATTTATACTGTGTTTTCGGTGAGATGTCATATGTCCGACGCTCATGAACGCACCATAAGTGTTCGAAGCTTCATTGAACGCACCACACCTGCAAGTGAGATGGCTGAACGTTTTTCCTGCTGATACAGCAGTGTAAAGCTCATTATTTCCCTTTTTTTCCTGAAATTCTTCATTTGTATGTGTTTACTAACTGGACTTGCTGTGTGTACATGTCAGAAGGTGAGTTTAATGGCGCTTCAATCTACTGTATGCTGTAATTTGCATATTTCATGATTACATGTCTAATATTTACTATTTTATGCTGCTTGATGTTCAGCTACCAAGCTAATTTTCACCATGTTCAATGTCTGCTGTATTCATGCTCACAATATATTAGTCATATGTGTTTCATTGCTAAATACAGTCTTTATGTTTGAATATACATATTTTATGTATATTATGTATGATGTGTTTGTAATGATTGTTATTCTGTATTCCTTTGTAGAACCACAGTAAATCTACAACAAACCAGACATCTGCTTCCGTGTCTTTTAACGGGGACACATTCCATACACCTTGCCGCTCTAAACCAGTTAACTCCTGGAGAACACCTCATCTCCTTTTCATATGAACAAAACTATAATCACATAGTTACTTTCAACCAGTATATAAACATCCAACCTCTGAAGTCTAATATAATCATGTGAATTTTCCTTTCACAGATCAATTTTTACATGTAGCTTTATAGATTAATACCTTATTCAATCACATTGATGTGTATCCAGTTTCAGATGCTGCTTTTTTTTTTGTTGTATAAGAAAGTTTTATGATTTTATTTACCCGATTCTTGGACTCTGGTGCAGTGCTAGGCTGAGTGAACGCAGCACAGCAGGAAGGCTTCAGAATTTATATCCTCAGCATTCTTTACTGCATCTCAGTTCCACTCAACTAGATGTAGAAGTAGTGAGGTTTTACATTTATGGACAGAGAAACAATAGAATTTTGTGCTCAGTCGCTCAGTCAGTGGGCTTCATCATATGAAACAAATTCCAAATGAACTAAATTAACAAAGATAAAGTTATGTTTAAAATTATTCAGCATATCTACGTTAACTAATTATACTGGACCAAACCCTCAGGAAGCTAAGCTTTATATAAAGGATTAAAGAATAAGAAAGAAGAAGAAAGAAAAGGCTTACCAACTTTCATTTCATTTTCTAACACAGTGTCTTACAGTATTAATGAATAATAGGATAGATATGTTTATTAATATAAGTAACACTGTGGTCCGTTATGGTTTGTTCTTTGTTCAACCCCCTCTAGTATGACGGAGTATTAAGGCCAGGCTAAAGATTTTTTTCATTCATTATTTTGAGAATAAGGTCGTAAAATTACAAGAATAAAGTTGAAATATTACGAGAATGAACTCATCATACAACAACCCTTTCCAGAAAAAAACCACCATTTGACGGCCAACAGCAACCTAAGTCCCCTTTGACATTCTGCCCAATTTGATGCTGGTGTACTAAAAGATTTTCTGATTTGTCAAACCGAGGCCAAAGTAGAACTTCATATAATGCTCAACATTCCTCATTTTAGGGAAGAAAGTGCTTCTTGTAAGAGTTGTTATAAAACACAACTTGTTTCTTGTAATTTTAGGACTTTATTCACGTAATTTTACAACTTTATTCTCGTAATATTACGACTTTATTCTCAAAATAGAAGTTAAAAAAAATCTCTGACACCAATAATCCGTCATACTCGAGTGGTCCATAGCCCTTCCTTTTCTTTCTTTTAAAGCAGTTTGCAGTTGTTTTTTTACTATTTTCATCAGTTTCTGTCTATGACTACAGCATTTAAAGGGGTTATAGAATGCAAAGCTGAGTTTTCATTGTCATAGATGAATAATGATAGTTCAGTCGGTGAAATGAACATACGGAGAAGTTCTAACCCCATCGACACCTCCATTCTTTGCAAATCTCACAATTCTAAACTTCCACCCTAAAATGGGTGAATCCAAACAAAACCCCGAATTGATGTCAACTCGGGGATGTTGCCTTATTTGGTTCTGGCCTGTACTTTTGTCACGCCCCAAAATTGAAATACAGACCAGCCCACTGGTTCACTGGCTCAAGAACATGAATAGAGGTAAATGTAAGACACCAGTTTAGCTGTTAAGTCTACAGTTGGGTTTACTTCTACAAGAATTACAAAGCAGGCAGTTTCTCTATTGAAAATGAGCCAAACCACAGGCAGAAATGCAGAGTTCCAGGCTGCACAGAGGAAGGGGAACATTTTCATTGCTGGGCCACCTGTGTCCAGGCTAACGTCACCGAGTCGGGTTCGGTTGCTCTGTCCCCAGTTCCCGGACCAGCCCCGGAGCTGACGCCTTGGTTCGAGTGACCGGTGTGTTTAGACTCTGTGCTACAATGTAGTCGACCGAAATCCTGGTCGATTTTTTAAATTATACATATTATTATGGAACTCCGCTGATCAGGTCTATTTTCGTTAAGAGGGATGTTTAACGGTACCTTCTGAGCTGATTTGACAAAATAACACATTTTGCCTGCCTACAAAGTCTCGTTTTAGCTAATCACAGTAACAAATGAAATAGCCGCAGAAAAAAAAACAGCTTGCACTTCACAGTCTTGCTGAAATTGAGGATTCTGACAAAACAGATGTGATGTCAGTAGCTGCTATTTTAATTCAGCTAGGCACATCTTGCCTTTGTAACACCTTTATTTCCTCTCTTAAACAATAATACTTCAACGGGATTGGCTGTCCTATTTTGGTCAGTCATAAACAGTTGAAGTGGTGTGCAATAAGATGTGCTTTTGAACACAAAGCTTGTCGGCATGGTTAATGAGACTGGCTAGCTAAAAAACAAGTGCACCCACTTGAGAGAGCAAGTTAAGAAACGTTTCCAGAGTAGAGGAAACTCTAAAGACTCCAAAAAGAAAATAATGATAGAGCGAAAATTATTATAAGCTCAACAGGTGAGGGGGGGGGGGGGTGTTTTGCTTTTGTTTTTCTGTTTGCCTCTACTTGTTTTTAGTTGTTTAAGTCACATTATGTCCTCTTCTATGGATGCAGGCGGCAGTGCTACTTAATCCATAAAAAGAACGCTTTCATCTCCTGCACAATCTATTATTTGATCTGCCTACTTTTGGCTTCAGTAAAGACATTCAGACATTGAAGGTTTGACCAATGTCACTCTTTAATCTTATAGTCAAATGAAAAAAGAGCATTCTAAAGAGCATTTAATTTATGAATACCCTCTTTACATAGAGCTTACCCAGATCATTTTACCATATTATGCTAGAAATTTAAAACAAAAAATCCCTCCATCCATCAATTTTTATTCCAGTTGGGGTCGTGAGTGGTGCTGGTGCCTATCTCCAGCTGTCTACAGGCGAGAGGAGGGGATAAAACATAAAATGAATGACATAAGAAGTAGTTGTACGCAAAAGGTTTTTTAATGCTCCTCTTCACCATTGCACACAAATTGTCTACTGAGCGGTAGTTATGTCATTCTCATTACTTCAAGCCTACAAGTTGTTATCAATAATATACTTTTTTGAAAACTTCATGGAGACTAACATTATGACACCATTTTGCTATTACTGTTATGATTACTTCTACTTTTGAAGGTATCAGCCATATACATGGTAGTATTTCCCGTCATTGTGTTTTTTTCATAAATAATGACCATGATGATTTTTGCATGTCCATATAGAAAAGCAAATAACTTCGAAACTGTAAGCCCAAATTACATGTGTGATACATCATTTAAAGGCACACTATGCAACATTTTTCAGTTAATTAATGTGTTCCATAACGTTTTGGATGATTAAATGAGTCATTTCAGGTTGAACAAAGGTATTCTCGGCCGCCCTGGTGGTCTGTGGGGGAAAAACCGCACTTGCAATTGCAGGAGCACCGACCCGCACCCACAGGCTCAGAAGTCTCACGAGAGTCGGTCTTGCTTTACGGCGAGAACTGCTACACGCCCCCAGTTAAAAGCATGCTTGTTGCTAGCACAGTGGCGATCTTTGTGCAGCGCTGTTTTCACACCGGACACAGCCAAATCGCGTCTGCTGCTTCATTTTTACTGCTTGTACCAGTTCTGACGCGCGGCTGAAGCAACTTTGCTGCCCTGGCTGCGCTGTGCAAAAATTGTGTGAACGCGCGTTGGGCGGAGCTTCACTATCCTTTCTGTGCCTTGCAGCTCTATTTGCTGTGATCAGTGGGAATAAAGTAGTTTTAATATGTTTTTAAGTGAGAAAATACGCCTGAAAACGTAATCAATGCAGTCAGTTCCTCCAGATTACAATCCTGCCTTCCAATATTTTTTCTGTCGGAGCCGCTCAGACCCCCACATAGCAGCGGTGCGCCGATAGTTGGAATCCCTTCATCAGCAGCCTCTGGCGGTTCACGGCGGCAGCTGGTAGGTGTTTTTCATCTAAATAATCCAAACTGCAGGCAGCAGGATAATAAAAGCGAACATATTCTGCCGGCAGATTTCTGCATTTTAAGTTAATTTAGGCGTCAATAAACTGTTTAAGAGGAGTGATAATAGCGCTCTGATCATCAGCGCTGTGTCTCTCTCCCTGCCAGCTCCCAGATCAGCTTCTCTGATTGGTTGAGGCGGCGCGTCGAGCAGAAAAAATGAAATTTTTCCATCTGGAGCAGCAGCGTGTTTGCAGCGCGTCACACGCGTCAGATGCTTAAACGCGCCCGACGCGCTGCTTCAGCTGCTCAGACGCGCTGCGCCTGCTGCTCAAAACGCGCCGCGGGACCTTTTGCTGCGCCTTGACGCGCGTCAACCATTGACTTTGCATGTAAACTCGCTGCTTCTGTCGCGCCAGCTGCGTTCGCCTGTCTGCTAAGCTCAAAACAACCGCGCCTGGCTTGACGGAGAAACCAGGAGAACAGCTGAGCATATTTACGACAGTGCACTTTTACTTTCGCCCTCTGGGGGGAGCCTCGCTGGAAAATCAACACCGGTTGCATAGTGTACCTTTAAAAGCAAACACCTTCTAGAAAAATATTTAAAATAGTGTGACTAAAACAAAACCACTGCAGCAGTTAAAACATGACTCATAGTTGGGGTTTTTATTCTTGAAAATAATAGCTCTTTTTGGAATAGCAGTAACAAAGACAACCTTGACAATAGGCATGTGTCATTGTATTACATTTATTCTGCATCATGTCAACTACAACTGCAAAATTTCAGACCTCTAGGTAAAGAGTTCAAGAGCTATGGGACTTTAACTTCTGGTGTCATCAGCACCTCCAAACCTCTCCAAATGTGCCAAATTATTCCAAATTGTGGTCATTGCTTTTATGCAATGAGCATACCCTGGTCGACCTCGGCAGATGGCTGCTCCCTCTGAGCCTGGTTCTGCTAGAGTTTTTTTCCTGTTAAAAGAAAATTTTCCCCCTCCACTGTTGCAACATGCATGTTCGGTGTGAGGCATTGCTGAAGAATCAATGACAAAATGTGAGAAAAGGTCATTGCGGCAAGGTCTTTCTAGGAGGAGCATGGCTTGCAAGTCAACAACTGAATGCAATCAACTAGTTTTCCTAACAAAATGGACAGTATTGTTTCTGTATAGTGCCATGACCTGACGTGTTGTGAATTGCCACTAAATAAATAAATTGAATTTAATTGAATAATTACCAACTCCATATGAGAATTAAATGAAAAACATCCAGTGTCACCTTTTGCGTTCCATGCAGAAAGGTTTATTTTTCCAATAAAATTATTTTCTATATTGGAATAATCAGTCAGATTAGCCTACATAGAATTCTGCTGCTGCTTCCAAACCGTTGTCTTATATAGTATTACAAAAAAAGGGTCAAAGGGTCAGAAGGTGTAAACTTTCCTCATACAAGTCATCCAATATTTCTTCACACTGAAAATGTTTTTTTATAGCCCAGTCAGTCATACCCCTCAGGTAGCTTTTGTCCAACAATCATATAAGGACAGTTTCTTTCAGCTCAGAGAGATATACCTCAGCTCCTACAGGTAGCAGCTGACATGACTATTAGTCTTTTTTCTGGTACTTGCAGGTGTCAGACTCGCCGGTGCTCACTTGTCAGTGCTGCTCTGTGTGCTGTCTGAGGTGATTCATCTTCTTGCCAGCATCATTAACTTCCTTGTGAAAGGACTGGCAGAAGAAGACTCAAAGCAAGGCTCCAAAGAGTTTATGTGCCTTGTCAGAAGATACTTTTCCTCCTCTGTAATCAGGTTGAAACTTTTCTCTCTTCAATGTACTTTTTTGCGTTTAATAAATTTTTTTAATCATTTATATCTCAGCCCAGAAAACAGATCCTGAAAGTCCTTAACTTAAAACAGTACATGTATTATTTAGATTGTGGTGTAAAATTTCATGAATGAATTAATCTAATGTTGACACCATTCAATAACAGAACAAATGTTTCAATTATGATAACACAGTTAATATACAAAAAGAAAATGTGGTCATATCATTAATGCAAGCACATTTATCATCAGTAGACGCAAACAAACGGACAATGGCATGAAAACACCCTCGGCACTGTGCTATTTTGTTATTTCCCCATTAAACTAATGAGTTTCTGTTCCCCATTAATTGCTTCATTTCAGTTCTGCTGCAGATATTTATTTCTGAAACAGCATGTGTGCATTGACTGTTTGCCTTATTTAGGCCCCTAAATGAAGCAACTCAATTAGTGACTGTAAACATAAAGTCCCTTCAAATTAACCTTTGTTACACTACATTACATTTTTGTATTAAACCAAAATGATTTTATCAGAAGGATGGTCCTAGAAATCAGTATATAGGTCACAATTAAAAAAAACAAACTTTTTGGTTGTCATAAAGCTCTGAAAAAGAATACATTTTTCTAATGTGTCTATATAATAGAGCGCAGGGTTGTAGGCAACTATAAAGAATTTTAATACAGTATATTTTGCCCTGTTAACAGCAACAAAACACTCATCGGTTTCAGATAAATACTGAGTCAGTTAATCAAAAACATGTTCCTATGTAAACAAAGTTGTATGATAAGAAGTTTACAAGCAAAATTGACAAAATAATGCTAGTTGGCATAAATACAATCGTACAACTGCAATAGTTGGTCAAACAAGGATGACCCTGCTTAATCCTGCCTTTAGATTCAAACTTCTAAATCACCAGAAGGTAAAGATATTCCTATGGCTTTAACAAAAGCATATGTTTGGGCTGGTCAAGATGAGCCTTTCAAACCTAAATACATTAGTTGTCAGGTATGGTGTGATGGTTTCAATCAGTGGGATCTTTAGTGCTAATGGTATAGAGGGAATTCAACAAGTCTGAAAAATTATGTTTTTAAGTTTTTGTAAAGCTCTTCCTCTAATCTCAGCCAGGACATAATATCCATCAAAGTTGGAGTGCTAGGAATCCAGTTTGTGTGGGTTGTTTGTGTGTTTTTCTCTCTCCACCACCAGGGGGCTCATTGGATCATTACTGGAGGAGTATTTGAGCAGTGGGCTGTCACTACCTCAACCCCAGTGTGTTTGCCAGTTTTGGGTACTCTAGCCAAGCTGAGATTAGAAGAGTCTAACCTAAGCTTTGTTTCTCTGAATTTTATCAAGTTTTTTGTCTTTGTTCTTCGGCAGGAAGCCTTCCTGAGTAACTGGATACCTGGACCTTCACCCCCTGGAAGGATTAACTGAGAACACAGTGAGCAGGGGAAAACCTCCAAATGATCTGTTCAAGTCCTCTTCGGAAATCCAAGTGACAGTCCGCTCCTTTACTCCTCTGGGTCCAACGCTAGTCCATCTGTCCTCCCTCCAACGACTTCCCTCTTCTCTGGATTAACCCCCACAAGCTGGATTCAAGGATTGACCAGAGCCCCCTCCAACCCGATTCCCTCTTCAGTAATATTCAAGCCTCAGTCAAATTTCCTACGTTCCCTGAACTGATCACTGTGATCTCCCCTTCAGACTTTCCAGTTCCGGTTCACCACTCCACTGAGTTCCATATCCAACTTCTTTTATTCATCTACATTTAATAAACCTGTTAAACTTTTTCCCTTGGTCTCTGAGTGGTTCTCTGCATGTGGGCCAGATCGCTTTAACCAATCATGACGTGGAGTGTGTGAACAAATTAGCTAATTTAAATGAGTTCAATGTTTTCAGTTTTTGCTAAGGAGAATTGTCAAAGGTTCTACCAAATACCAATATCTGCAACTGGGTTGTGGGGGCAGCAGTCACAGCACATACTCCCAGACTTACCAGTCTCCAGATGCCTCCTCCAGGCCCTGAGATGCTCCAGGACCAACCAAGAGACAGTTCCTGCAGCATGTCCTGGGCCATACCTTAGGCATCCTCCCTGTGGGACATGCCTAGAATAGCGGTCTTCTGAAACAGATGTCCAAGCCACTTTATTGTATATGACTGCTCTGCATGTGGAAGAGAATCAGCTCTACCCCCATGGAGCGCCCAACCACTTTGTGGAGAAAGATCATTTCAGATGCTTGTATCTGAGATCTCATTATGTTGGTCATGATCCACATTTCATGGCTATAAGTAAGGGTAGGAATGTAGACCAACGGCTAAATCAAGATCTTTGCCTTTTTGTTTCAGCCCCCCAACTCATGGGCAGGACCCCAAGATACTTGAACTTGTCCCTTTGAAGCAGGAACTCTCCTCCAACCTATAGCATACAAGCTACGTTTTTTGGGATGAGAACCATGGAGGATTTGGAGGAGCTGATTCTCACCCTAGCTGCTTCGCACTTTAATGTGAACTGCGCCAGTTTAGAATGTAGGACTTGGAACTTGAAACCTTGAGCACCCTTCAGGGTGTAGAGTTGTTCAACTGTTCAATGGCTAGAATGAAGCCTCCTAAAGGGCTGGTTATACTCCCACAGCAGTGTGTCACGGTGAACTTGTCACAGGTATGATGCAGACATTTTAGATTTATGCTCCATTTTAAAGCTTGGTCTGCGCTATGTTATACCACGCTACAATGTAAGAGGGACTCAAAAGTCAAGAATAAATTTAAAATTGTTCACCCAATATTTCTATGACGTTTGCTAAAGTTGTGTTTTCTAAGGGAACACATATCTCCTAATTCTCCATTGTAAACATTAATTTTATCTCATTGATTAGTACCTTTAAACTGATCACTGGAACTTTTTAATTCAATTACAACTATTTCCATATTTTGTTTGTCCAGCTCACTTGCTTTTTGGAAGCATGTATCAAACAATCATTTTTTTGTGGCAAATTTCAGTGGCTGTTTCTGACAGCAAGAAAATAGGAAGAATCTCACCCCTTGACCTTTTTTCTGAAGCATACCTCTTTTTCAGCTGCTTTATAATAAGTTATTATCCAATATGTCAGACTTTAGAGAGGTTACAAAAAGTGGCACAGGTTTTTGTTTTTTTTCTGGGATGTTATTAAGCATGAGTATGGACTCTTAAGGACCTCTGCAGACTTTCTACTTTCGAATGTTTCATTTGGAAGCCCCACAACTAAGAGATTCTGGCAGGTAAATCTAAATATAACAAATACACAGCTTTCAGAGCTTTGTAATTAAAAAATATATAAGTCTAACATTTTATATGTAGCTGGCCCCTTATTCCAGCATGCACTATGTAGAGGATTATATCCAGATTGTTCTGCCTAAGAACTACAACGCTAGAACACTCCTAAGATATTTCTGTCTATTTTTTTCTATAATGTAGTTCATATACAGAATGCAAACCCGTTTGTTTAGCGTCATTGTTTGTTATGTTGTAGACAACTGAGCAAGCAAACCTCCTCCTTGGATTTACGTTAATAGGGTTATAGTAAGGGAGCAAGAAGGGGGGAGAAATGGGGAGTGCTAATAGGAAAAACACCAATACACAGGGAGTTTCATCTCTTGTGTCTCCACATGATTAGTTTAACAGCTCCTTTGATCTTTTGTTGTGATTGAAGTGTTTAAGTGGAACATGGGGGGCAATGGCAGAGCCAGGGAGCAGGCGTTGAATACTCCGCCACAAAATGCCTAAGAGGCACAACATCTTAATGTCAGGGGGAAATTAAAACACTTTTCCATTACTGAGGCCCTTGAATCTTAATTCATTTGTCCACACACAAAACAAAGTAGGTGACGGGGTCAGTAAATACTCCATGAATATGATGTGAATTTTGACCTTTGAGAACAGGTACAAAAGGGAATAATTTTAACATATACATTTATATATGAGAGGGACAGTTCACAGTGCAAAACAACTGGACCTAGTGGGAGGTTCTACCCTGATCAGACAAACACGAAGTGAATAAAGAATGTCATATAAATTCATATCTCAAATACTAAGAAATTAAATGTGAAAGAAAACAATATGCACAAATATCTATTTTGTACCAAATAAAATACACCAAACTGGTTTAAACAGCAGAATAGGGACATAATTAACAAAACCTTGTTGGTAAAAACATATGCCCTGTTTTTTAGATTTTAGATGTTTAAAGACTTAGACAACTCTTATTGTCATTTTGTATACAAAACAAAATTTTGTCTTGTAGAGCGTAGGTCTTCAACAGGGGGTCCGTGACCCCTAGGGGGTCCACGGAGGTACTGCATGGGGGTCGCGAAAGTTTTGGTTGATAACACTCTTTTTTTAATATTCCCCCCCTGCAATTTTTCCACTAATTGAAAAGTCTTTAAATACACATAAACAGGAATTAAACACACTGTATTAAACAGATAAATGGAGGCAGAAGATGTCTTTCAGTCATCAATGCACACATTCAGCGACACACACAGGAGCTCTTTTAAGCTGAGCACCGTTTCATTCACAACACCTGTCCCATCAACCAGGAATCAGAATCAGAAATACTTTAATAATCCCAGGGAGAAATTACTTCCGTTACATGACTCCATCTGTAATAGAGTTACTATAGGACCAGTTTGATATAACACACTTTCATTCAAATAAATAATTAGGGGGTCCCCGCTCCATCTCGCCATCAGTTTGGGGGTCCTTGTCCTGGAAAACATTGAAGACCCATGTTGTAGAGCATTTATGACATTTCCATTTCTTAAAGTGCAGCAGAAAAACAGAAAAGTGTGCATAGCACAATTTAAAGGGGTCATAGATTGATTCTATAGGGCATTTGGTGCTGGTCCTTAAGGTCTCTGAATAGGCTGTGTAACATTGGTTGGGCTGAAAATTATATTTGCTGTTCTATGAGCCCTAATGCAAGCCTGGTTATAAGCACTAGAATGAAACGACAGGTTTTCTTCCTTTTATGGTATGCTCATGAATATTTAGATGAGCTGTGAGCTTATTGGTTGGTTTACAACAAGCAAAGCCGCTGAGCAAAGACTCATCATTGTAACAAGTGCTCACTAACTGAAACATCAAATTGTTGATATGGTAGGGTGACCAGACGTCCTCTTTTTCGGTTATGTCCTAGTTTTCATACCTAAAAAAATGTCCGGGGGGAATTTCAAAATCGGCCAGGATTTTGGTCGACTGCAGTGCAACAGAACCGAGCCGTGAGCTCTGGCGCTGGTCCTGAAACCCCTGGTAACAGGGGGAGTGAGCCAGCGGGGGACGAAGCGACCGAACCCGATCTGGTGACAGTATGCTTCCCCCCGCCAGCTTAGCGACAAAATAATACTTACAGGTTGCGGTTGTGATGGCCTTCAGTCAGAACAGTCCCTCATTTCATAAAACAAAGTTTATCAAATTCTGCTTTGAACTGTCCAAGATTTTGAAAGCTCTCTTGGGTAAAATGCTTAGAGCAAATTAACAGCTCAGCATCAAACTTTGCAGGGATCTTCTGATACACAAAAATAATCCATGCCTGTCGAGTCTTCGGATCCTTGGGAGACTGTGAAAATGTTCCCCTTTCTCTGTGCAGTCGTTTGGTCGTTTTATGGTGGAAGTTTAGAATTATGAGATTTGCAGAGAAAGGATGTGTCAATGGGGTATGAACTTCTCTGTACGTCCATTTAACCCACTGAACTAGCGTTATTCATGTATGACAGTGTAAACTCGGTTTTGCATTCTATGGCCCCTTAAATGCATTTCATATTGAACATCCCTGCTGTGTATTTATAATATCTTCATTATCTTGTGTTAGACAGAGCCACAAAAAGGAAATTTATCTGTATGTAACAATTGCTATGCTGTCCAGCACAACAGGTTTAGCTGTGGTTAGTGAAGTGTAAACTTTCGACAAATCCAATAAAGAGCTTGACAGAGCTACTAACGACACTCTGATGTAGCACTCAGAATGCAGTGCACACTGGAAGATAGTGAATGCCGGTAGTCTTTTCTCTGCAGTGATTTTTTTCACTATATGTTTGTTTTAAAGGTAAACATCTTAGCAGCCAGGTATCCAAGCAAAAGTTGTTACCTTAAGGGCTCTTTATTAAATCTTCCCTGTCAAAAATAGTCTCACTACTGTACATTTGTCTTCTTACAAAAATCACTTGTCAACTCTTGTAAACTGTGACACAGTTTGGAGCTCTGATACTCATAAGCTTGAGGTATCATCCAGACACACTTCACAACACAAACAATTTGGTACCTGTAATGTCGTGTCAATACTGTTGGACACAAGACAGATGTTGTTATTATTTTGTCATTTCGACTTTGTGCACCAGTTGGAGTATCTCAGAGATCCCGCTGCACCATAATGTCAGCTAATGAACGGAGAGCTGGAAAAGCACAGCAGATTTGTTACCAGTGACAGAAAGCAGTGATGGATTCATGGGTTAACATCCACGGCACAACAGGCTGTAGACTGTCTAAAAGCTGTGGTGGCATGGAACCAGAGACAGGTGCAAGAAAAAATTTCTTAGATGGTAAAATCTACTTTAATTGCAGCTAGAGTCTGCTCTAATATTTTACCATAGAAATGTAACTGTAGTTTTTTAACTTCAAAATAACATCTGTCTATCCCATCTATCTATCCACTTACCCATCCATCCTTCCAACGATCTTTGATTTATTTATATGCAATGCTGTTGTGCAGATGACATAGACAGCGCGTGGAAATTATTGGCAATTAGCAAGACACACTCAATGAAGGAGTGGTTCTGCAGGTCGGGGACCACAGACCACTCCTCTATACCTTTGGTTTTCTGGCTGTTGTTTTGTACACTTTTCAATCAATCAATCAATCAATCAATCAATCCACTTTATTTATATAGCACATTTAACAAACAAAAAAAAATCCAATGTGCTGTACATAAAAACAAGCAAAAATCACCAGCAGTAAGAGCTTAAAAAGAATAAAAAGGACACAGAGGACCACACAGTTATGTGGTGTTAAAAGCCAAAGAGTAAAAGGGGGTCTTAATAAGAGACTTAAAACACTCCACTGTGCAGGCTGTTCATATATAGAGGGGCAGAATATTCCAAAGTCTGGGACCAACTACAGAAAAGTCTCTGTCCCTTCTGCTTTTAAGCTTTGGCACTATTAGCTTAAGACCTCAGAGGACGTGCCACTTTTGAATGTTGGTGGTGCTTTCACACATGTGGTAGCATGAAACGGACTCTATGACGCACACAAGTGACTCAGCTAGTGCAGCTCATACAGGGTAGCACATCAATGTGACCTGTGGCAAGAAGGAATTCTGTGTCTGTTATCGTAGTGTCCAGAGGCTGGAGGTGCTACTACGAGAGAGGACAGTACCCTGGGAGACATTGGAGGAGCCATAGGAGGGCAACAACCGAGCAGCAGGACTGCTACCTCTACCTTTGTGCAAGGAGGAACAGGAGGAGCACTGCCAGAGCCTTGCAAATTGATCTCCAGCAGCGCACAAATGTGCATGTGTCTTAACACATAGTTAAAATTGACTCCATGAGGATGGTATGAGACCCAACGTCTACAGATGGGGGTTGTGTTCACAGCCCAACAACATTTAGGACACTTGATAGTAGTCAGACAACATCAGGACTGGCTAATTCGCACTTGCGCCCCGTGCTCTTCACAGATAAAAGCAGCATAATAATAATAATAATAATAAAAAAAAAAATAAAAAAAAATAATAATAATAATAATAATAATGAAATTGAGTAATACAGTAAATCTTTTGATGGCACCCAATGGTAAAATTCACTCTCTGCATTTGACCCTTCCTTATGGGGAGCAGTGGGCTGCCACTGTTTGGTGCCCGGGGAGCAGTGTGGGGTTAAGGGTTTTGCCCAGGAACCCAGAGTGGAGGCTTCGCAACCTTCTCAGAGCACAAGGGCACTGTTCTAACCACTAGGCCAACCACAGGTCCCTGATGGACGTGACGGAGTCTGGAGACACTGTTGAAAGTGATCTTATGCCTACAACATCCTTCTACATGAATGGTTTGGCAGTGGGTCATTAATGGTGTGGGGTGATATGTTCTCCATGTGCTTGCCAGGCGAGATGAGATCCTAAGACCTCTTGTGAGACTATATACTGGTGCAGTTGACCCTGGGTTCATCCTAATCCAGGACAATGCTAGACCTCATGTGACTGGAGTGTGTCAGCAGTTTCTGCAAGATGAAGGCATTTAATCTATGGACTGGCTTGCCCCCGTTTCCCCAGACTCAAATCCAATTGAGCACATCTGGGACATAATGTCTTAATAGATCCACCGACATGATGTTGCACCACAGACTGTCTAGGAGTTGGTGGATGCTTTAGTCCAGGTCTGGAAGAAGATGCCTCAGGAGACCATCCGCCACCTCATCAGCAGCATGCCGACGCATGTAGGCCACACACAATACTGAGCCCAATTTTGACCTGTTTTAAGGACAACACATCAAAGTTGGATCAGCCTGTGGTGTGTTTTTCTACTTTAATTTTATGTGTGACTGTGTGATCTGGTTAAATTGTCTGTGTAAAGAGCCTTGAGATAACGTGTTGTGAATTGGCCCTAGATAAATAAAATAAATTGAATTCCCTCTGAATCCAGGTCTCTATTGGTTAATAAATGTGATTTCCGTTGTGTGATTTTGTTGTCAGCACATTCAACTTTTTTAAAGAAAAATTATTTTGTGAGAATATTTTATTCATTCAGATCTAGGATGTGATATTTTTTTGATAAGTCTATATATAATCAATGTTTGTCTGTCCATTTTAAGATTTGAAAAGCATTATAATACAAAGATATGGGCTCAGTAAAGTGTGTTTAACATCTGCTTTTATCAGAGATATAAGTTTTTCTCATCAAATAGTGTTTTTAATCTAACAAACAAGTCCGATTGCAAATCTCATTGTTTTGAATATTATTGTATGTATGTACAGTATATACAAATAATTTATCCCACAGGATGATGTTTTGTCCCTTGTACCTGAAATCGCATATCACATTTTAAGGCTGTGATGCATGTTATTCAGAATGTTTTAGAATTTTTTGCAGGTTGTTTTAGTTTCCATCTAAGAACATGTAATTTAATTTTGCTGTAATCTCAATGCATGTGACTAATATTGTATGTCTATACCATAATCTAATAAACAAGGACCAGAGAAAAAAACCCAAACAAATCTGACCAAGTACAAAAGGGGTATATGTGAAATAAAAAGATCCCACTAAAACGACAGAGAAACTCTGTGTCATGCAGGATCCTAATTAAAGATGATTAAAGGCTGCAGTCTTTGTTACTGCATTCGTGTATGACGGTTTTTCATCAGTGCTGAACAGGGAGAGAAAAAGCCTTCCCTCTTTCGCTCTGACGGATAGTTGAAACCCTCGGCCTTTGATTGGGGGCTTCATCTGATAAACAAACTCAATCAAAAATCATAGTTGAGGGTAATTATTTAAACTTTGTTAATGATATTCATAAGGTAGATAATTTTCCACCAAGGTATAATAAGCCCAGCTTGAAACAGAACTTGCAGATTTTACATAACATAACATCACAACTTATGTGACACACTAACAATGTGGTTCAAAACTGTAAAGAAAGAAGACAATATTGGTCTTTTAAATATTTGGTACCAATCTGAATAGTGTGGATGGCATTGTTATTAAGCTCCTTTGGGTGAATACTTTGCACCACCACCATCTGCCATGTATGTATATATGCATTTTTTTTTACGTACATGCAGAATCACAGGGAGAAGCAGTGAATTTTGACTTTTTATTTTTAAACCCATTTCACAAATTAGCGCCCAGTTGGACCTAATTAGTACATTTTTATTTGTGTTGTTATTGACACACAAAAACGATATATCCTCTTGCACACAACAAAGTTACATTAATGTAAACTTACTCATATTCCATCATGGAAAATATGGAGACGTCATTCTGGATTTTTTTGGTGTTCTTCACGGCTATTTTACAGCCACATTTCTCCACATGCAGAACTGACAGCTGAACTGATAGCTGATCAATTTGCTCACTTCACACACCTCACGCTCACTAATTATTATTCATCTTATCCCCCTGCTCCTTTTGCTTTATATATATGGCTCAGCCCAGCTATTGGGGCCAGATCATGGTTTGAGTTTGTGCTTTTGAGTTTTACTATGATGTTTTCAAGTTTTCGTCCTCAGAAGCCAGTGGTTAGAAAGGTTGTTTGGTGTTGTCTTGTGTTTCCTGATTGTGTCCTGGCTTTGTTTTGGTTCAGAGGAGGGAGCTAGTTTAAAGTTCCTTGGTTTTCCTGGTGTCATGTCATGTTTATACCTCTCAAATGCTGAGCCTGACTGTTTGGATCTGAATGTTTCTGCTTGAACTCTCTGCTGGACTCCTGGAACCCTGAACCCATCTGGACAATCTGTGTATTTCTGAAGCCCTGAATCTATTTGTTCCTGTATGGATCGGAACTCCTGGCCGGGCTACGGACTCCTAAATCTCAGATCTTGTTCTGAGCTTTTTGCCTGGCCTGGCTTGGACTCCTGTCTGTTCAATGGGGCTGCTGCACCGGGGATACTCCAGGCGGCTCTGCGCCGCATCTGGCTGGCAGTGCATCCACTGGACCTTGCCTCACCCGAGGGGAAGGACAGAATTGCCTATGTACTGATCCACAGCTCTGGGTTTTCTGTTATGTTTAGTCTGGATTTATTAAACATTTTGAACTTTCCCACTGTCTTTCTCACCTGAATACTAGGTCTTACTTTCTGGTTCTTTGAAATCCTTTTCCAACATTTTTGGAAATATTTTCCACATTATATATATATATATATATATATATATATATATATATATATATATATATATATATATATATATATATATATATATATATATATATATATGCAAAGGGTAAATTCCCATCCAATTATCCGTGAATAACCTGCCTTTCCACAACACGGAAGCTAATGTCCGGGATCATAGCAGCTAAGATAAGCAGGCATATGGATCAATATATGAGCACAGCTTAGAAGTGAATCAGTAAATATACCAGAGGTGCCAAACATCAGCTCCTTGTAGACATAACAGACACTCAAGACTGCAGAACTGAAACACTAAACTGAGCACTGCCTGCAATGATCATAAGAAAGCCTATGACTCAGTGCCACACAGTTGGATCATTGAATGATTGGAGCTATACAACATCAACAGGAGTCTAAGAGCCTTCATTGCAAACTCAACGAGGTTGTGGAAAACCACCCTTGAGGCCAATGGCAAGACACTTACACAAGTCTCCGTCAGATAAGGCATATATCATGGATATGTGCTGTCCCCACTGCTGTTCTGCAAGGTCTGAACCCCTTCAGCCAAATAATCATCAAGACTGGCTACAGATCCTCTACATCACAGTTGTCAAAGTGGTTCCAGAAAGGGACGTGTGGCTGCAGGTATTCTTTCCAACCAAACAATAGCACACCAGAATCGATTCATATTATCAAGTCACCATGTTCAGATTGGACTCCCTTGATGACATGACTAGAGTCTGGTGTGCTATTGCTTAGTTGAAAAGAAAACCTGCAGCCACACGGCCCTTTCTGGAACTGGTTTGACACCCCTGCTCTACATGGTTGACATCAAGCTGTACGCTAAGAATGATTGAGACATTGACTCACTAATCCATACCACCCGGATCTTCAGCACAGACATCGGGATGTCATTCCGACTAGAGAAATGTGGTCGGATGGTAACTAAGAGAGGGAAGGTAGTCCACACAGAGGGGGTCTCACTCCCAGAAGGAACAAGAGCAGACATTGAGGACAGCTACAAGTACCTTGGAATCCCACAAGCAAATGACAACCTCAAAGAGGCTACTGCCAAATACCTCCAATGTGTAAGGCAGGTTCTAAGGAGCCAGCTCAATGGCAAGAATAAGTTTCGGGCAATAAATACACTATATTGCCAAAAGTATTTGCTCACCCATCCAAATTATTGGAATCAGGTGTTCCAATCACTTCCATGGCCACAGGTGTATAAATTCAAGCACCTAGGCATGCAGACTGTTTTTACAAACATTTGTGAAAGAATGGGTCGCTCTCAGGAGCTCAGTGAATTCCAGCGTGGAACTGTGATAGGATGCCACCTGTGCAACAAATCCAGTCGTGAAATTTCCTCGCTCCTAAATATTCCACAGTCAACTGTCAGCTGTATTATAAGAAAATGGAAGTGTTTGGGAACGACAGCAACTCAGCCACGAAGTGGTAGGCCACGTAAACTGACGGAGCGGGGTCAGCGGATGCTGACGCGCATAGTGCGAAGAGGTCGCCAACTTTCTGCAGAGTCAATCACTACAGACCTCCAAACTTCATGTGGCCTT
Organism: Cyprinodon tularosa; assembly: GCF_016077235.1. NCBI lineage: Eukaryota > Metazoa > Chordata > Actinopteri > Cyprinodontiformes > Cyprinodontidae > Cyprinodon > Cyprinodon tularosa. Next base: position 251,820 of record NW_024039740.1, on the reverse strand, counting down.
CAGATTAGCTCAAGAACAGTGCGCAGAGAGCTTCATGGAATGGGTTTCCATGGTCGAGCAGCTGCATCCAAGCCATACATCACCAAGTGCAATGCAAAGCGTCGGATGCGGTGGTGTAAAGCACGCCGCCACTGGACTCTAGAGCAGTGGAGACGCGTTCTCTGGAGTGACGAATCGCGCTTCTCCATCTGGCAATCTGATGGACGGGTCTGGGTTTGGCGGTTGCCAGGAGAACGGTACTTGTCTGACTGCATTGTGCCAAGTGTAAAGTTTGGTGGAGGGGGGATTATGGTGTGGGGTTGTTTTTCAGGAGCTGGGCTTGGCCCCTTAGTTCCAGTGAAAGGAACTCTGAATGCTTCAGCATACCAAGACATTTTGGACAATTCCATGCTCCCAACTTTGTGGGAACAGTTTGGAGCTGGCCCCTTCCTCTTCCAACATGACTGTGCACCAGTGCACAAAGCAAGGTCCATAAAGACATGGATGACAGAGTCTGGTGTGGATGAACTTGACTGGCCTGCACAGAGTCCTGACCTCAACCCGATAGAACACCTTTGGGATGAATTAGAGCGGAGACTGAGAGCCAGGCCTTCTCGTCCAACATCAGTGTGCGACCTCACAAATGCGCTTCTGGAAGAATGGTCAAAAATTCCCATAAACACACTCCTAAACCTTGTGGACAGCCTTCCCAGAAGAGTTGAAGCTGTTCTAGCTGCAAAGGGTGGACCGACGTCATATTGAACCCTATGGATTAGGAACGGGATGTCACTTAAGCTCATATGTGAGTCAAGGCAGGTGAGCAAATACTTTTGGCAATATAGTGTAGCTATGCTCTCCCAGTAATCATATACCCTGCAGGACTAATAAGCTGGCCAAAGGAGGAGGTACAGGCCACAGATGTTAAGACACAACAGTTCCTAACCATGTACGGAGGGTACCACCCCAAATCTAGCACCCCAAGACTATACGCAAGCCATAAGGAAGGAGGTCAAGGACTAATGAGAATAAGAGCCACTATCCAGGATGAAAAATCCAAGATCCACAAGTACATCAAGGACAAGGTTCCAACAGACAACATCCTCAGTGAATGTCTCAGACAATTAGGAAGGGGAGGATCATCCTCCCATGATCATCATCATGGGAAGATAAGCCCCTATACGGGATGTAGAGAAACCTAATCGAAGTTGCATATATCAGGAAATCCTACCAATGGCTAGACAAAGTCAGGCTGAAGGACAGCAGGGAGGCTCTCATCATGGTTGCACAGGAGTAGGCCCTAAGCACCAGAGCAATAGGCCCAGTGGCTGAAATAGTATACAGGAATATATATGGGCTTAAAGCCCAAAGGTCAAAGTGGGAAACACCTCAAAGACGGTAGAGAATGACCAAGCCAAGATCCTGTGCGACTTCCAGATACAGACGGACCGAATGGTAATGGCAAACCAACCGGACAATATGGTGGTGGACAAAAAAAACAGATAAAAGCCGTTGTGGTTGACATAGCAATACCAAGTGACTGCAACATCAGGAAAATAGAACATGACAAACTACAGAAATGCCAGGGGCTAAGAGAAGAGCTGGAGAAAACCTGGAAGGTCAAGTCATCAGTGGTAGCCGTGGGCACTCGGGGCAGTGACCCCCAAACTTGAACAGTGGTTACAGCAGATCCCTGGAAAAACATAAAAAAAATCTTGGTTCAGAAGAGTGCAGTTCAGCATGCAGCAGAGATACTGTGCAGAGCCCTCAAGCTCCCAGGCCTTTGGTAGAGGACACGAGCTTGAAGGAAATAAAGGGGGAAGACCACCCGCGATGACCACCCCGCGATGGGTGAGGAAGAGTTCACTGATCATAACCAAAGTACTTTAATTTGTCAGTTTTTTTTCAACAAAAATTCTTAATTACTATTTCGTTCAGTTTTTTTTATTTTTTAAATTACTAGTGTGAAATCAGATGGTGTGAAATATTCTCTCTCTCTCTCTCTCTCTCTCTCTCTATATATATATATATATATATATATATATATATATATATATATATATATATATATATATATATATATATATATATATGCATATATATATATATATATATATATACATATATCTATATTGTGTTTAAAAAAAGAGAATCATTCTGCTCTATTTACAGAATGCTATATAAGGTCTATTTCTGAGTCCATCCACAAGGACTCAGGACATTGAGTGTAACATTTCCTATTTACTATCAAATTCTGCCCCTAGGGCAAACACAGTCTCCTCTTCAAATCCATAATGGCTTTCCCAAGAAGATTTCCCTAAGATTTGCCCAAGCCAAAAGAGATTTAGATTAAAAATTGTGCAATTCTATAGCCATGTTGCTTGGGAAAAGGAATTTAAGAGTGTGCGTGTGGATGCCATCCCAATGCTGCATCTTGGAAGGGGCTATCGCTTTCCAAATTACTCAAGGCTGTGTACCCTCCTATGAATTTGTCCAATAGCATTAGCTTGTTTTTTTTGTCTACCCTCCCCTCTTCACAAAGTTTAAAACTAATCTTTTCTGAGAGCATGGCTGTTTTTGATAAGAAATCTAAACTGGGTCAAGGACTCAGAGTGAAGTCACTGAACATTAATTAAAGCTCCACCAATGCTACAATTAAGAATGTCTACAGCACGGGCTTTGAGATAGAAATCCATTCAAGGATTTGGAGAGCCTTTGTTTCTTTCTTCTCATGAGTAAAATCATTTTACCCTTTCTTTTTTTTTCCCAAAGTAGGTAATTAACAAGTCAAGTTAGTATCAAGCCAGTTAGGGAGGAAATTATTCCCGATCACCAACATCACATAATGATCAGTGTTTAAAAAATAAGCAGTATTCTTAAAAGAAATCAAAAGTTACAATAATGTGAACTGTGTTTAAGTAGTCCTTAAAAAAAAAAATCTAAATTTTTAAAAGAAGTAACAATATATTAACATCTGGGCTTTTATACTTTGAAAAAAAAGAAACAAAAGTGAATGTAAAACAGGAAACACCAAAAACGAACCTTATTTAGCTTTGTGCTCACTTTCAGGTGTTAGGTGTTTGTTTCACTTCTTACATATAGAGGAGTTTTCAAATAATCCAACAAAAACTGAACAATATCAGTATCCATTCTTTCACTCTCATTAAATTAATTTCTGAACTTGCAGACATTCGTGGGCTAATGTCATGTCTAAAGGTCTATATCTAGAGGTAGGCAGAGGCGCACCTTGTCAACAGGCAAACCAAGCAACTGCTTGGAGCCCCGAGCCGCTGGGGGGCCCCCGAGAGCCAGCTACTGTACACCCGGTAGATAAACAGCAACAGGCGAGCATGAAGTGGCAACGCTATAGTAACTGAGGAGATGCACAACTGCATATAAAAATTCAGATTGGATGGAATGTTGATTGACATTGGCTTTGCCCAGTCAAAATCCAGCCCAGCCCAGGTGGATGACTTCCCTTAATGAAAATGAACGTAGCCTAGCGAATGGGTGACGTTGTAGGCCTATCGTTCAGTAAATTGGAAAACAATTATGTAACTAAGCTGAAGGAAAATTATTCATTTTCCATGTCTCAAGAGAGACTTTCAGGACTGGCGGTTATTTCCATAGAGTATAGTGTGCGAAGGTCTTTGGATCTGGAGGACTTATGTCTGCATTTGCACAAGCCAAGGCCCGTAAGCAGCAATTCTGGAAGCAGTATAGGACCCCAATAATTTCACTACACTTCCTTTATATTTTGTACAAAGTTTATATTGGGTTTTTAAAGTAATTTACTGTTTTTTTTTATTTTATTATACATTTATTTTAATTAATTAGTTTATTCTTTACTTTTATTCTTTTATATTTTCCAAAATAACAAGGTTGTTCATGTTTAGAACATTTAGAATAAAAAAAAGGTTTTATTTAATACATTTTTCATTGGTGTCAGATTATTTATAGCCTAACATAATGGTGATGAACACTGGTCAGTAGGGCCCCCTAGGATTTTTTGCTTGGGGCCCCCACAGACTCTAGAATCGCCTCTGGAGGTAGGGTAGCATTTATTTAGAGATAAGGACACATTAGTCCTCTTTAACACCTGAGAAAGTTTATGGGGGTTTATAATGTACTGGACAGCTCCTGCTGCACTAAAGCTTTTCTAAACGATGGAACCTCCAGCTCCATGCTTCACAGGTGGTTTGAGGTTAGTTTTCTAGAATGCTGTGTTTGCATCTGTTATGATGTCTAAAAACATTTTACATACATTCCTCTGAAGAACATATTTTATTACATATTCAGATGCAAAATGTACTCTGTGGCTGTGTGCAAAACTCTTATGATAGTAAATCTTGTGAATTTCTTTGACTGTGTAAAGTAATTACGTTTGTGAGTGTTGGTGCTGCTTCCTAAATTTTGCACTCTGGGTGGGGACCCAAATGAATAATATAAAACAACCAGTGGACATCATGATACATTACCATCAAACAGAGATGATTTAAAGGTTATTCAGAATTTATTTTTCACAAGTTAAATGTCTTTCTTATAAAATGGAATCCTCTATGGAATCTTATATATACTGTACCTCAATGACTAATTTTGTATTTATTTTGAAAATCTACAGCATTTAATTGAGGGATTAAACTTTAAGCACTGTTATTGTACTATGATTTGTGGCAGAGCCCAATCATTTAAAGCAACTTCAGAAAGTCAGCAAAAGAAAAAAATAAACACAATAAATAATACATTCTGGAGAATAATATGTGAATATATATTCCCACAAATGGGACCACAATTGCCTTGTGAAATGTATAATCGGTCTCTGTAAGAGGAAGATATTTGGCAGCCCTTTCCATCTACTGTAACATTGTGCTTGTGGTCTTTCTCTTCTTTAGGAGAGCCATGGGCTGAGTATTTGAAGTTTTTAATATGGAACTCAAGAGACTAAGGTCACCTTTCAATACCCCTCCTCCCCCTCTTTTATTTGCTCTTGCTTAGTTCTGGCAACCCTGCTATTTCACACACTATTAAAAGAAATCTGCTAATGCAAGGAGCAAGGTCCCGAACATGTGGAACGGAAAATGATGGCATTTCTGAATTCTGTCTCTCTTTAAAAGACCCTGGGCGTCTTGTGCAGGGTTTATGACCCTAAGATTAGTCACTTTTTTGGAGCTGGATGTACTGCCTGGGGCTATTTCTGCCAGAAACTGATTTTCATATTGATGTGCGATGTAGAGCCCTCTCCAGTCCTCATATTGGTTCATGCATCACCTGGACTCTGCAGCTGTCAAGCCTCAGTGATAGCAAGTGAAGCAGACAATCCCTCTTTTAATAAATAAACAAGTACTGCAGTGCAAGTAAATATTATATCCTTGAAGCTTGGGGCATCTTTGCAATGTACAGCACATTTCATTACCATTAACGTTGCATGATGTTAAATGTCTATTTTCTGATTTACTTAAAATGCTTCTGGAATTTTACAATATTTATTAACCAAACCGCTGTAATTCAGTCATATAATATTTTAAAGATGTGTATGATATTGGATTATAATATCATAAAATTTCTATACATATATGCATTTGAATTGTGAGGAGTTTATTTATATGTAGGCGTATTTGTAAATATCCAGCCAGTCACAGTTTCCTTTAGTACGTATATTACGCTTATTTAAGCTCATGCAACTCCTCTTTTTCAGCTGCTGCGTAAGCTCCTCTCAGCCACAGACTCCCTGGATGTATTTCAATTCGACTGTGTCTTCCAAAGGCCAGATTCGTTGGCCGATTGCATCATAGCGCTGCGCAATGTCCTGTTAGGATTGGAAGACTCCTCCTTATATGGCCGACAAATGCAGCCTTTTTTTGGAAGGACAGGACCTTTGTATGCTCTGTGGCTTTGGGTATCCCGTGATTCATAGCGAGCAGAAGCTGGCTGGTGCTGCCGTGCTCAGAGGACAAAGGGAAATGGCGATAAGCAATGGAGAATATTGCAAGTACAGTTCTGAAATAATACACATATGTAAATAGTTTTGTATTAAACAATTGAAAATTGTTATTTTAAATGATTAGTGAGTCAGATATGTGGCAGTTATTGTTTATTGAAAGGTTTTATCTGACCCATTGCAAATGGATTTAGCTGACATTTAAGCACAGAATCCAATATCTCTGCAGTGTGGGGACTGCAGTTGATAAGGATATGGAAGGAGATGAGATCAAGACTACATTCTTTACCCATACAGTGGTTTGACCATCTATGTTAGCTGCCATCTGGTTGACTATGGTTTGGTTGACTACAATTTTTAGGAACATTGTGGGGGAGTTATTTTTTGTTTATCTAGGTCATAACTTGTTAACTTTTCTAAAGATCTTGAAACCAAGCAAAAGTATGTCAGATCATTCTTTTTTTGGTGTTGACAAAATAATAGTTTTTTTAAGGAGGAAATATTTGAGTTCCACTGTTTCACCGCCTGTTTCTGTTTTTGTTTTTTTTTCTTTTTCAAGGCATGGATATATATTGTGCAAGGGTATTATCTTTACTGTCCAAATGTATGAACAAAATCATATATGGTTACATGCCATACATGATATCTGAATAAATTTACCCTTTTTTGATTGCATCCTGAACTAAACAAGATGTGGAGGACACAATCCTATCTTCTTAAAACAAAGTGACAACAAAGAAGGATTGTGCACAACCACATTATATTTAGAGATGTTTTCTTACTGTGTATCACTGTAAATACTAAACTCTGCTGCATTGCTTTCAGAAACTCTAGAATCCCTCAACTTTGATTTTATGGATAAAGAACTTTTTAACTGACATACGACAGCAGGTACCACAAAGTTTTGAGTTCGGTAATCAGGTTTAAATATATGGCTCCCATAACATCATGTTTTATCCTTTTTCCCAAACAACAACAGTGGGAATCAGAAGGGGGGTTCTTTTTTTTTATATTTTTAGGACAGGAAGAGACCCTGGCAGCCCATATGTACAGTAAAGAGACTCCTGCCTAATATCATCTAGCTGTTACAATTCTTTGTGAGGTCACTTAAACTCATTGTCATAGAGACAAAGGTGTCATGCTGGATGGGCAGAGACAGAGCAATGAACAATCTCCAAACCTTTTACAATTTTGGCTATTCAGGGAGAGCAGGTTCAACAGGTTAAATGCTTTTAGAGAAACACTAAGCGATATGTCTTACCTTAATGTGCGTATTCAGCTTTAAGTTCTCGAGATTGTAATCTAAGTGTTTATGAACAATTGAGTGGTCAGTCCCCCCTAACTTGTTCTATCTGCAAGTGAAACGGCTACATCCCAATATAAACCCATAAATATCAATACCCACACGCCTTGTACAGTGCTACACACATGTGATTAGGAACAGTTTTATTCTATTTTTAAGTTTATAAAATGACAGAGCCAGCAAAAAAGGAAAACAAAATATGTTCTAAAATAGGAATAGGGGAGAAATAGAGAATTGACAGGGCTCACAGAAGATTGATACTGGCCAAGATGTTTGCTCTAAGGGGACAGAGGCGCACCTTGTCAACAGGCAAACCAAGCAACTGCTTGGAGCCCCGAGCCGCTGGGGGGCCCCCGAGAGCCAGCTACTGTACACCCGGTAGATAAACAGCAACAGGCGAGCATGAAGTGGCAACGCTATAGTAACTGAGGAGATGCACAACTGCATATAAAAATTCAGATTGGATGGAATGTTGATTGACATTGGCTTTGCCCAGTCAAAATCCAGCCCAGCCCAGGTGGATGACTTCCCTTAATGAAAATGAACGTAGCCTAGCGAATGGGTGACGTTGTAGGCCTATCGTTCAGTAAATTGGAAAACAATTATGTAACTAAGCTGAAGGAAAATTATTCATTTTCCATGTCTCAAGAGAGACTTTCAGGACTGGCGGTTATTTCCATAGAGTATAGTGTGCGAAGGTCTTTGGATCTGGAGGACTTATGTCTGCATTTGCACAAGCCAAGGCCCGTAAGCAGCAATTCTGGAAGCAGTATAGGACCCCAATAATTTCACTACACTTCCTTTATATTTTGTACAAAGTTTATATTGGGTTTTTAAAGTAATTTACTGTTTTTTTTATTTTATTATACATTTATTTTAATTAATTAGTTTATTCTTTACTTTTATTCTTTTATATTTTCCAAAATAACAAGGTTGTTCATGTTTAGAACATTTAGAATAAGAAAAAGGTTTTATTTAATACATTTTTCATTGGTGTCAGATTATTTATAGCCTAACATAATGGTGATGAACACTGGTCAGTAGGGCCCCCTAGGATTTTTTGCTTGGGGCCCCCACAGACTCTAGAATCGCCTCTGTAAGGGGAGACCTCAAACAAAAAAAGGAATGCAAAAGATTGACTTTAGACTGATAAAATTTTAGCATGCCACTTTAAAACATGAAGAGGGTGAATCACCTAATGCAAACAAATAAAAAAAAGTTTCCTACTTTAAACTGACTTGTATAAAAGCATCAATTTCCAGCCAAAAAACTGCTGTACACTAGTTTACATTAGATGATGTACATGTACAATACACATAAAAGACCCTGTACTATCTCTATAGTTATGCTGCTATAGACTTAGACTGTTGAAGGACATAGGGACCCCTTTTTCATCATTCTGCTTCATTCTATCTCTGTTCTCCCACTCTGCAGAATGTGTTACTTCAATTTCTAATGTTATGCTCTCTCTGCTTTTTCTAATCATAATTTTACCTGATCTGTTCCTGTTTGGCTGTGATACCATCCTGGAGAGAAATATCAGTGGTGCTGCTGCCATCAAGACCTTTGTTTATAGATGTTTGAGCTTGGCCTGTTTTTCAGTGTAGTCATGTTTCTCTGACCATCACTAGCTGAATGGGCTCTCTTCATCCTCAGAAATGGGAGCTGGCTTGGAGTTCGTCTGCCTGGCTGTTTGTTTCCTGGACAGCACCACCTGTGTAGCTGGTTGACAGTTGCCTTTTGTATCTCTGCTTCTTTTTGTATCTCTGCTTCTGTCTCTTTGAACCCCAGTCTGCCTCGGCACATGGCCGCTCACACTGAGCCTGGTTCTGTTGGAGGTTTCTTCCTGTTAAAAGGGAGTTTTTCATCTTCACTGTCACTACAAGCATGTTTAGTGTAAGGGATCGCCTTCAAGTCAACGAGTCGATGCAATCAACTGGTTTTCCTTAGATAGAAAACTTCAATTTGAATCAACTTGACTATAGGATCTGGTTAAATTGTAAAGTTCCTTAAGATGAAACGCGTTGAGAATTAGCACAATATAAATAAAATGTAATAAATTGAACTGGATATAGGTCTATAATTGACCAAGTCATCTGGGTCAACAGCCAGTTAAGTAAAGATTTAATTACAGCTATAGCTACCTTGAAAGCCTGAAGTACATAGCCCTGCAATAAGGATAGGTTAATCACATCTAAAATGCTGATAAGACTCAGAGGGAATACTTCCTAAATAACCTGGTTGGAACTGGATCTAACATACAAGTTGAAGGCATAGATGAAGATAATAGTTTTGCTAACTGTGAAAGTTCAACTGGATCAAAGCAGTATAAACCCAATCATATTTAGGAAGCTAATGATCTTATTTTAATAAAATCTATGTTATTTATAAAGAATCCAATAAAATCATTACTGCTGAGAGCATATAGGATATGGGGTTCAACAGAGCGATGGCTCTGGGTGAGTTTGGCAACTGTATTATAACGATATCTAAGAATATTCTTATTCTCCTCTATTAATGAGGATCTTATACAGCAGTAAACTGTTTTTCCAGACTAGGTAGGATTCCTGTAGGCGCTCTGCGCCATTTTCTTCAGTTTCCTAGCATTTTGCATCAACATTTGCAACTCTGCAATAAACCAGGGAGCCTGTTTTCTATTTTAAAAGATTTTCTTTTTCAAAGGGTTTATTTTGTCTGAGGCATGCAGGGAACTAGTAATCCCATCAACAAGATCATCAATTTGTAAAGGGGAATAAATTAAGTGTTTGTCCTCTGCAGTATTGCTGAGTGATACAGAGGGCATAGAAAGTGGAAGAGATTCTTTAAAAATTATAACTGCATTATCTGATAATGATCTGCTAAAGTGAAACCTTTTACCCTTATCAAAAAAGAGCAATTTGGGAATAACATGGATCAGAGCTTTGCATGAATTACGGAGTCAAAGAGTAAGGAGAGAGTATCCAAGGCCAGATGTGCCTCTCTACAAGGAAAAAAATATGCAGTGTGCTTAGAAGCAGCCACATCCTGCTGCTGCTGGTAAGCGTCAAGCAGTGGGGTGTCAGCAGTCGGCTGTCTGAAGCATCACACCGTCTGTCTCTGAGAGTGCAAGATTTCAGCTTTAAGAAGGAACTGTCTTTTAATGTTGGTGACACTTCATCCATCATGCTTTAGACAAACACTTCCCAAGTTGACTGAGTGATAGTAATGCAGCATTAACTTCTGTTTGCTCTGAGGAAAACATCATGCTTGTTTATGCATTTCAAAAGGGAGAAAATATGCCTGTCACACTTTTAAAACTTATTTTACTGCAAGAAAAAATAAGTTTGTACAGAGAGTACAGGGTTCAGAAAATCCACAGTAAAGAAGTTATACATCACTCTGCACTACAACTATTACGGCAGGAACGTTTTATCAGCTTAATTGTAAAGAACATGTTATCTGAGCAGCATTCCAAGGCTGTAGCTTTTGAGCAATGGCTCCCCGACAGAGAAACCCAGCATTCTCTTGGTATGGAATTGCATTTTATTGAGCTAGGGCTTGTCAGCATTTCTGGTGAGCTAGTAAAATATAATTGTGTCATCCTTTATAAAGCAGTGTTGGGTTGACAGCACCCAGAGAAGCTTCATTACTCTGCTTTTTATTGGGGTGTGAAGAAGGGGGCATTCTATTGTTGATGAATAACGTCTCTCTTGCATAAAGTCAAGGTAAAACACACTCAAGGCAGCAGTGCAGTATTCTGATGCATGTACATGTATCTTCTTAAACGAAATCAATTCAACTGAAGAGTTAGAGCTGGTTAGCCATTATAGTTTTACCTAATGCCTATCAATACAGATATTGATCTGCAAGTGAAATCGAAATCTGTGAGAAATCTTTCACATAAATTTGAGTTTATGCAACAAATTCCCCAAGACTTAAAGAGACAAACTACTTTTGTACCATTTGTTTCATGGTTCTCACACAATATAATTTTGTAGGCTGTAAATTCTTGATAATTCCGTAATGAGAAAAGTAAAGGTCAACCAAAATCTTTTATTTAAATTTAACTTATATCTTATTTAAATTAATAAGAAACCAGGTCATGGGTTTTATTAACTGTGCAAGAATCATTGTAAATTAACATAAATAAATGGTTAATATCTTTTTATGATTTGTTTTATTTCATAGAAAGACATAGAAATATACTGTGTAAATTTCAAGTAATATAATACTGAGATGCAACTGTATTCTTGAGGTATTATAGCTGCAAAAAAATAGTTTTGAATAAAATGACAAGACTGTTCAGTAGTGCTGTGGTCAAAAACACCAGATTGGGGAAATAAAAATATAAAGTAGGAACCCAGCATTGAGTTATTAAAGTTGGACATGGTAACACCAGGGACTCAGGCTTTAAATAGAGCACTGAAGTTTCCAATTTCATTTTTCTATGCACAATCAAGCCCCAGACCCAAGAGAGGGTGAATACTTAAGGTTTTCTGAATGAATGAGAAACAGGCATTTAGCGAAAGTGAAAAAGCAAAAAAAAAAGAAAAAAAGGAAGGGGGGGGGGAGTCAGTTGATTAATGAAATGAAGTTTAATAAAGTCACAGCAATGTAGGGTCTTATTTTCTTTTCCTGAGGACAGGGATTAAGTCTAAATATCCCCTACTGGTATTAACTTCTAATGTGCTTGCTTTGTTTATTTATTTATTTATTTTTTTGCAATGAACAATGCAGTGGAGATGGTCATTGTCCTCTGGAAGAGCAGCGATAATATACAACTTAAAACGACTTATTAGGTTTTTAAAGACCTGTCTTTACACAAAAGTTGTTATTTATGATTTAGTGATGTAGTTACTGAATGATAGGTCATTTGGATCTTAGCAATATCACAGCTAAAATCTCAAAATCATTCCCCTGGGTATTTTGCATTGATTTTAAACTGTGACTTAATAAATGTAAATCTTATAGGAGAGCAAACATTAGCATTATACAGAAATCCTTAAAATCTGTAGACATAAATGTACCACCCTTGACCTTTTCATTGTTTTTAAGAGCAGGAAAGTAGTTTAAAACCCACCTATTGCATAAATCCTCAGTGAATATATGGTAGCTTTTAAAAACAAAAAAATAGCATGTGTCTCAGGTGGGGTGGAGTTTTAAAGGACCCAATGCAAATACCAAAGTTGAAGTGTTGTCTTGCAGATTTAATAATTCAAAAGGTGGCAACTGAGGCAAAAATACAAAATAACAAATTATAGAAAGCAAAAAACTACAAGACGTCAGAGAAAACACACATGAGCATCAAGAAATGATGAGGAACCAGTGAACAGTAACTAAGATGGAGGATTATATTTTTCAAACAAAGCAAAGACCAGGGTAATCAACTGATGGGGAGCAGGTGTGGGCAAAAGGGTCTAGAAGGGAGGTAAGTGAAGGAGACTGACACAAGAGGGCAACAGAGGGTAAACTAAAAATACATAGGAACTCAAATACAACCATAAAACAACACAAAATGGAAATGAAACTAATACACTAGAAAACACAGAAAAACATGAATCAAAGTGTAACTGAAAACTCAAAAAGAAAGATTAAAGAGAACCAAAAAGTGCAGAATCTGATTGTATGATCTGGTTAAATTGTAAAGTTCCTTGAGATGACACGTGTCCGGTCATATTCAGAATTCAAACTTCTGAAAGTACTTTAAATATAAAATTATTATGCTGTTTAATAAATGATACGTGTTTATAATTAAGAGTAATTTTCATTTTAATGTTTTTTACTGGAGGCATCCATGTTTGTAAAAGAACACTACTGCCACCTACTGGTTTGTGATGTCACACTGCGGTATCGGCTGTTGAGCAGTTCCCAGTGCTCTATCTGATGTTTGTCACTAAGCTCTATTATTCAAGTCCGGGGGCAATGGCCCTAGGATTCCTGCTCCATGATGTAACTACCGGAAGATGTCAGGAGTGAGATGTTACTATATTTGGGCATAAATGACCACTGTCAAACTCAGTGATCACGAAGAAAATTTATATTTTTATACTAATTAACACTAAATTCATTAAATCACAGTGAACGTATTAGTTTTAGGTATGGAAATTCGTCCATTGATTATTCCTTGCTGACCAGACTTTTCCTTTAAGTACGCAGGAAAAGAGTTGTTTTCTCAATCATGACACCTATTTAGAAATATTCTCTCTTATAGAAATTTAATTTTGATTCAGAACTTAAAATGAATTCAATTCAGATTTACAGTATAGCTTGAGTAGAGGGTTTCTGAGGAAACCATAGGCATCCTAAAAAATTAAACAAGTACACTTTACTGTTACCACCCCAATACTGTCTCTCTACTCTACTACAACCTTTCCTGTACAGCTTCTTCCCAAGTGCTGAGCCTTCTGACTGATTATTCAGGCTAGGATATTTGCAAATGGCAGTAGGACAGCTGGCACAGTTTGCTCAGTAAAAGCCAGTGATAAACGCAGACGTTAGACCTAAAAAACTTCAATTTAAAAACTGTTTCACTTTTGAGATGAAGTATCCACATGGATCCAGAAGTATCCACATATTTTCAGGAGTTTTGTTGTACAGTGAGTGAGCACAGTTAGTGCAGAGAAGCTGTGTTTTTCGCTTATTTTAGTGTATTTAAGGTTAAATTGCTTTATTTTGATTGCCTACCACCCTGCCTCTCGCCTGTAGACCATCGGCCCCTCCGCGACCCTGACGCAATAAGCAGGAAAAGATGGATGGATGATTGCCTACCTTGATATATACAGCCCTGTAATCTAGTGAGCGCAGTTGCTAATAAACACATACATCTAAATGTATTTTATAGCAGTATTTTTAAGCACATCTAGCAGTCATCGGTGAAGTGTTTTAAAATCCAGATGCTGTTATTGTTCAATTTCCTCTTGGTGCATACTTACTGTGGTCTTGCTGCAGTGTCCAGCAAAAATAGAAATGAATAGCATTTTGAAGGTCACAGACACTAACTGGGTAGAACTGAGATTTTCAGCTGCTAACATTAAGTTTTTACATACAACAAATTAGGTTCTCTTGTTATGAAGTAGCTAAGTAAAAGTATTTAAGTAACAACAACGATCAGAACAAGTGCAGAAAATTCAACATCTGGAATTGCACTTAATTTCACATTTGTGAATACTACTTTTTGTGACTCTCAGCGTTTCACTACAGTGGATTTTCCAAAGAGTGCCTTAATCTCTCTGAAGAGTGCTAGTCTGTTAGGTCTCTGAGGTACTGTCTCAGACATTTCTCCAGAATTCCTCCTCTATTATTGGTCTTGGATAATAAAACATAGCTTTTACAGTTTTCATCTTTGGCTTCTATATGTAATGGTACTATGTACAATAGTAACTAAGTATGTTGTCATAAAAATAATATCATTGTTCTCTCTCATCAACAGAGGCGTGCACAGACATTTTGGGGGGCAGGTGCTCAGGAGGGGGGGGGCACTTTTTAGCGCACGTGTAACACTTAATTATAAAAAAAAATAAACGCATGTTGAATGAAATTTGACTTTTATTTGTAACATTCTCTAAACGTGAGTTTTCAATGGAAAAAAGTCACATCACCAACAGAACAGACTAAAGCATACTTCTTTCATCTGGCTCATCTCCCTGTTTTCCCTCACCCATCTGTTCTACCTCATCCTGGTCTTTTTCTGTCTCTGTGTCTTCCCGGAACTCTTCCTCATCTCCTGTCCTGTTATATGTTGATGGTATAGAGCTTCCCTGTTGTGACTGGCTACAATATATTAATAATAACCATCATGACAATAATAATAATAATAATGATAATAATAATAATAATAATAATAATAATAATAATAATAGCTTTAACAAATATGCCACATTAGTTTAAATAATGGGCTATTAGGGCAACATGACTGGAAGTCTTGTCACGTGGATATGACTTATGGTAGACTACAAAATAATAGCTATTTTAATAACTGCTGCACAAACCACTTAAAAATAAAATGTGAACAGCTTTTAAGATTTTTCAATATGATTAACCCTCCTTTCTTGGTATTGTGCTGCAATTACTAAATCAATATACAATTAAGACAATAAAGAGACCAAAATGTGTTAATTTATGTTGCATAACAAAACCTATACAACAGAAAACGTTTGTCTTAACACATAGATTTGTACAGAAGAGGATTAGGGCCACTGAAAAAAAAAAAAAGTTAACTGATTTTTAAATTTTATTTCAGTTTAACATGGGAAAAAAGTCAGAATTCTGACTTTTTTATTGTCAGAATTCTGAGATTAAAGTCAGAATACTGAGCAAAAAGTCAGAATTCTCAGCAAAAAGTCAGAATTCTCAGCAAAAAGTTAGAATTATGAGATTAAAGTCAGCATTCTGACTTTTTTCCCATACTAAACTGAAATAAAATTTAAAAATCAGTTAACTTATTTTTTTTTTTTCAGTGGCCCTAATCCTCTTCCGTAGATTTGCAATTGCAAACTCTACCAACATTATTTGTAGCCTATGTGGTCGTCCTCACGTTATCTGTCATTGACTTGGGCCACAGATTAAAACTTTCAGAATCAGAATCAGGTTTATTGCCATTGTTAGTGAAGGAGTTCACAAACTAGGAATTTTTTATGGTACAATCGTGCAACATGAAACATATAATATGGAATAGGTAAATAAAATTATAAAAATATCTAAAAACTGTGGGTATACGTCATGCAGTAAAATAGACTAATGTATACACTTTAGATAAAAAATATGGATACAAAATATAAAAAGTAAAATAGCATCTTACAAGGAGACAACTAGTGCGTGTTTGGTGCTGCTGAATGAGACATTTTAATGCACAACAAAATGATTCTGCTTGATCTGTATATTACCTGGCTAATAGGGCACGGGAGAAGCAGCCTGTCAGCGACCGTTCCTGCTATTGAGTTCACGTGACAAAGGAAGAGAGAGAGGCTGGTCGGGTGTGCGCAAGTAGGTCGGTCATTTCGGGGCATTGTTTCAGTCGTTTTTAATGGCTCAGGTTTTCAAAAGATCATTTCAAAACCGACCTCAGTAAAATCTTAATAATATTAATAATAATAATAATAAAAAAAAAAACGAGTTTCAAAAGGGCATTTTCTTTGATAGAGGGCAAACTTCCTAGTGCTTTAGCACCACCTAGTGTCTATGTGTGCACGCCCCTGCTCATCAACATGCTTTTTTCTTGGCTGTGTTATAGGATTCTTTTTTTTTATAAGTCTTGAAATTTTTTTTAAACATTGGATATAGAAATGGAATGCAATTTCTTTAAACTTAACAGAAATAAAGAGAAAGTAGAAACACTAAACCTGTTTTCTTTTGAGCAATTTAAATACAAATTGAAAGGATAATTTAGTATTCTATAACATACTCAAACAATTCAAATAGCAGACAGTTTTCCCCCCACAAGCAAGAAGCTAAATTGACAAGCATCACCTCAAAAAATAAACCACAAGAGGGGTGTTTGGTGCGGGTAAAAGTCAACGAGTGCAATTATGAGGGATCTTGCCCTCAGAAACTCTCCAAGATGACTAAGTGCACAAGTGACAGTGGCTTCTTTTTATCTCTCAAGCAAATATTGGCTTATAAGGGCATAGCTTAGAGTCAATATCAAGTTATTACTCAAAAAATGTTATCACAGTTGTTCAGGCACAAAAAAAAAAAACATCTTCTGAAGTATCCTGTTCTGCATGAACACTTTCTCTCAGTGAGAGCTTTACTGTTGTGGTGTTAAAACACAAAAGTCTAGACTGAAGTATGTGCTTAGGTATACAGTTAAATATGCTATTCAACAGCCTCTAATAGAGGTATATACAACAGCAACATTCAAAATAACACATCACAGCCTTAAATGCAAATCATTTTAGTGAGATTTATATAATAAACCATCACAAAGTATTGTATAGTTATAAAGCAGAGGGGAAAGCTACCCCTGTAAGTCAATACATGATCTTTACCTTTGCATCAGTTACATCTGCAAACTATTGGAGTATATCTTTGCTAGTTTCACACATCCAGCAAAAATGATGAAACTGTATCTTTTGCAGCATATAAGCTTAGACTTATGGAGAGCAATTTTAAAAACATTAGTTTTCAAGTTTTACATCATATTGTTAAAATGTTTAAGACTGGATCTATGGGCTGTTTTTATCATTATTCTTGAATTATTATTCTTAAACAATAGATTATTTTGTTTATGAAACAACATACCTGTGGAATGTAGGGCTAATAACTATCCTATCTACATATTCCAACACTTGAGCTTATAGTCTCTGTAGCTCCTCTAGAATTACATTGCCGGTCTCTTGACTCCTTATCTAACAAATACTCATTGCCCAGCTTTTCAGTTTACCTTACAGGCCATGTGCTGTGAAGGTTGCAGCTGTATTTGTTTAATTTCATTAAAATATGGTGACTGGAACAATACCTCTATGTGATATTCAAAGGTTACAATATTGTTTTAACAATTTAGCCTTGTTTTAAAAATCTCCACAATCGTATCACTGACCTTTTTTGTTACTTTGTCTTTATTATGATACTGTTGCTGACCATCGTTTTTCTTTAGCAATTCTCTAAGATATTCTTAGAACAGCAAGTATAATGAGATGAAACTACAAACACTGGACTGTATTTACAGCATCACTACTTTGAATTTTATTTCAGGGTATCATAGCTAAGGTGGCTTAATACAGACGAACAACCACTCCTATGACAATTTTTATTGCTTTTTCTTCCTTTTGACAACAGTTTAATGCTTTTTT
Source organism: Cyprinodon tularosa (assembly GCF_016077235.1). Classification (NCBI taxonomy): domain Eukaryota; kingdom Metazoa; phylum Chordata; class Actinopteri; order Cyprinodontiformes; family Cyprinodontidae; genus Cyprinodon; species Cyprinodon tularosa. The sequence continues at coordinate 233,834 of NW_024039740.1, read as the reverse complement.
TTAAATAAATAAATGTTTAAGTTTGTGTTTGGAAAAATAAAAAGGTTCATTTTGAGGGGCATAAATATCTCTGTAAGACACAATCTGAAATGGATCACAGATTAAAAGAAATTGTCAATTAGTGATACAGTATGCAGTATAAGTATGGTTTCTGCTTATCACTAGCAATTCCTCAAAAATCACAGCCACAGGAAGGATACTGTGGATCAGATTGCGGTTCTTTAAATCCCTAGATTAATGAGTGTGACAAAGAAAAATTTGGAGAGTGCTCACTCTATTTAACTCTTCCTGATTTCTGGTTAATTCCTGTAAGATTGATTTAAGCCCTTAAATCGTTACACTGATTTTTATTCTTTTTATTAAACCCATGAAAAGTATAAATAATAAATCAGAGAACTGAAATCTGTAATATAGATTCTGTTTGGCATCAACAGCTCCCTGATACAACTCTGGTATATTAGAAAAAAGAAATTCTGAATAATCCTTTAAATTGTCATATTCTGCCTTACTTTGACCTGCTGAGGGGAGAGGCTATAAAACAGCAGCTGCTAAACAGGACTAATTCTCCGGAATGAAATATACTGAAGGGGGCAGACCATTTACAAGAGGGTTATCAGAGCTATATTTCAAGTACCGGCCACAGCCTTCGCCCATTAAAGTGTGTCTGATGTATTTTAGGGCCAGTTTATGTGCAGCTCTGGTCTTAGAGGGTTACGTTGATAGACTCTCTAGTCTGACTCGTCATATAGAGACAGAGAGAGGAGGATTATTTTGATAACTGTGTACAGTTAAAAAAAATCTAATAGGACATGCTTGCTTTTTCTACTCCATAGCATCATGGACAGTCGTAAAGGTTAATGAAAAATGCATTTGACCCATTATAGGTTATGGGTCAAATTTCCCATTTTAGGTAGTTACACATAATAGTATGAGATTTTCAGCGTATGATTTGCATTAGTAAACATGTCACAGTTATAATATATTAAATATAATTGATCATTATGATGATAACACATGAGATAACCACTTGCATAATTGTGAGATATGAAGAGCATTTTGTGCAAAAGATTCTTCCTTTTCTGGTATTGTTTGATTAAATCTGAAAAAAAATTGTTTATAACAGGCCAAATTTAGTTGGTTAATAGATGGACTATTTGTTTGGCCCTAACATATATTTTTTTATAAGCAAAAAAATAGAAAATGAAAAATGGATTTGTTGCTCTTTATCCTGCCAAGCTGACAGTGTGGGTGGGGCAGTACACTGTTGCACAAAAAAAAAAAAAAAAAGAGAATGCTATTTTCTTGACATCTCATTAAAGACATTTTAATGAATAAAATAATGAAACAATAAAAAGTTTTGGTGTATTTTTTTAAATCTTGGTACATCTTCACAAAATCTGCTTATTGCCTTCAACAGGTTTTAAACTAAAAATGTGTTAACATGACTAATGAATAACAATGAAGGTAATTTTTTTTGTTTGTAATAATTTTATTTAATACAAAATAACATCTGGACATGCCTTTGGGCCGATTTATTAATTTCTTTACTACTATACTACTCAATTCAGTTCAGTCATTCTCACTTTTCTAATCTCAACTTTAAGACATTCCAAAACCATTGTCAGCTAGTCATTTCCGAAGGGACTAGATTCAAAACAAGGGTAAAGATAGGATACATAGGTATTTAATGAACTGCATCTTGCATTAAAAAAACAAAAGAAGGATAATTTTGAAAATTTACTTAAGGGGTCAAGCACAGATAGACAAAGCAAACACTGATAAGCATCTGGATCATGATTCATGAGGTCAGATTTTCAACTCTAAACACACCATCCATATGCTCAATAAATGTGTTTTTACCTGAATGAGTTATACAGTCATGACTAAACGCTGCTTATAATGTCTGTAAATATCCAAACAGTGTGTGGTTCCCATGGAGTATTCGTACATTCACATTTTCAGCCTGTTTGCATTGAATTGCCAGCAGTATATGAAGCTGATGAAGTTCATATGCTGGAAATGTGCATTAGATCCTCATGAGACGTGAGGCCTGTCATGTCAGCTGCAGCTAACAACCAAGTGACAGAAAGTAAATGAATACAATATCCTGCTAACAATGTAACAATGTCCAGCTGTTCAGTTCGTTAAAGTCTAATCAATCACCTGTAAAACAAGGTGATCTGCACAAAAACTATAGCAATTTATTTAGCTGAGAACTTTTCAGTGATAAGACACCAATTGGCACGTGAAGTAAATAGTTCTTGAAGAGCATTAGTGGGAAACGGTGTATTGAGGTTGATTATCTCAGTGACTAATGCTCTGTCACTCTGTAGTATGAGAGAGCACAGTGAGGACCCCCGGTAATGAAGCCTGAGCAGGTGTTGAAAGCACACTGACATCAAGGGGGAGTGCACTGACAAGAATTTCTGATGAATTTCAATTACTGATCTATTAAAGCTAATGAGCTAAATGGGCAGCCAGAATACATTCACCAGATAGCCCGAGAGAAGACCTCAGGTTTTTTTCTCTTTTTGATTCTGGAGTCACTGCAACGAGTGAAGTTGCTTGACATGTTTCTCTGTTAACTTGGGGGCTAGAAAATTCAGCTGTATGACCTCTTATTATTTGTTTCTTTTATGTCATGTCTAATAAAGGTTAGTGTTTTCACTGTTACTTGTCATTTCTAATTATAATGTCAGAATGCCATCTACTGGAGGGAATACAGCAGTTAGGATCTACTGTACATTAGTTATACACTGACATCTGCTGGCCCTAAGAGGAAAAGCATGAGGAAGAGGTTTATTGTGAGATGTTATTTTCACTATTTTAATTCAAAAGTTAACATACAATTCTCAGTAAAAGAAAAAACGTTCTTTTGAAGAGTACAACTTCAAAAGATAAATATTTTTGGTATCCTTGAACAAACTTCTCAAAATAGTTTGCAGGAATTTTGCAACATTCCGACAAAGACAGCAGGTAATACATAGTCAGATTAGTAGACTGCCTCACTGGTGTTCAGTTCTTCCCAGAAAGCTTTTAATCAAAGCTTAACGAAAATCAAAAGTTGTGATATAGTCAAAAACCTTGACTTTGTTGCCCTAAAGCAATTTGTAAATTTTTTTTTTTCTTTTGCTGCTACCCTACAGGAGTTGGTGGTCCATATGAAACATACTTTTTTGTAGTGTCTTTATAAATTGAGCAGCTTTACCTACAAATGAACAATGTTCATGTATTTATCTCAGGCAGAATAAAAATATTAGACACAAATTATATTACTTCCCCCGTACTTCACCGATAGGATGGTGTTTTCCAGGGCTGCATGCCTGTGCTTGATTTTCCTCCTATTGCAAATGTTGCCTTTTTGGCAACATTTAACATTTAGTTTCAGGATACGGCAGAATGAAAGTCTAAACGTTTTATTTTTTTCCCTAAGCACATTAACAAATAATAATATGGCATTTTATGCTACTTTTTGAGTAATTGAGTCTATCATAGCTTTCTGCACCTTGTCAGAACAGAACTTTGTATACCAGTGGGTGAAATCTTTAACAACTTTCCCATGTTCTATTTAGAAGCATCACTATGTGCTGTTCAGCAAGAGAAGTCTTTGCCTTAAAGACCAAGGCTTACAGCTTTGACATCTCAGACTGCTTTGACTGGAGAAGCTTTACTGAACGTCTGGAGATTTTCATGATAAGAACAGAACTCTTCTATAATTTCTATAATTTTACTCCAGATATCAGAGGAGGCATTCTGGATGTCCTCAGGAACAAGTAAGCATTGAAAAAAAATGGCAAGCTGTTTTTTTAAGGCTTCAGCATCTTCACTAAAATGTTCTTCTTGTGCATTTTGTAATTTTATTGATCTTGTTTAACCCTTTAAAGAAAAAAAAAACACTGTATGAGTAAATTCCACTTTTGTCCTCCATTTAAAAGATCACCTCACTTTTAAATCGCATTTATAATCTAATCCAAAATTGGTTTAAGTTTTACATGTTTTGATTAGCAAAGGCACTTTTGATGTTATAAATAAGATATGTAAATGTAAGCCTGTGACTAAACTATAATCAGCACTGTAATAGACATAAGAAAGAAAATTGTCCTTAATGTAGCAGAGGGCACTTCGGCAATGAGCAAACAGGCAATTATAGCCAAACTCTCTTTAGTTTAAAGACACAGCAGCTGAGAGTATTAAAATACTAAAACAAGATGTTGTTCATTATCAGAAGAAGGAAAAAATTATATTTGGTAGCTAAAATGCTCAGATGTGTCCTTAAGCAGGAAATGACCAACAGTAGAAGTACAGAGGAAAATAGAATAGATTTTTACAAATTAATTTTGGGCGTAAACACCAAAAGATAATAAACTGGGTAATACATTAGCTAAGTCAGCATTAAATGTATGCATGTGTTTTGTTTTATCCCCTGATATAAAAACTTTAAAATACACTTATATTATAAAAACAAAATGGAAGAAAGCTATTACGTCTTTTTTATTTTCTATATTTATTTATTTTCAATTTTTCTTCATTTACACTATAAAATCTCTTACATACTTCTGGATTGCAGTTTGACTGCACCCATGTAGGAGACATAGAAAACATGGAAATCCTATTTCTCTGGTCAGGTGAGCATTAAACTTTTTGGGTCTGCGTTTAAAACTCTGTAGCAAGAAACCACCTCTCCTTAATTACATCATAGAATATAATTAAACCATTATGCAATGGAGTTGATTTTTTTCAGTAGGACATAAATTGTGTGAAAAAAAAAAGGTTTATTAAAACAGCGATCCGGAAAGAAAACTTGCAAACTAGGGCTTTAGCCCATGGCTGGGTTGCAGATTTCAGCAGGAGAGTGGCGCTAAACAACAAAAGCTGCAGCAGAAAAGGTGTTGAACAAGGGCGTTGAGCTCCTGTCCTCCAGGGCCACTGTGCTCCATATATTAGATAAACTTCTGCTTCAGCACAGCTGAATCAAAAACACTTGAATTAATGCAGAGGTGACATTTAAGCCATTTGATTCAAGTCTGTTGGACCTGCGACATATCTAAAAAAAACTGCAGGACACAAGACCAAAAGAGAAGGCTTAAACTGAAAAATCTAAAATTAATACAACTGAATATTTTTTATATATATATATTTTACGATTAAAGCATCCAGAAACACGGAAATCATTTTTTTTGCAGGGGTAAGCCTACTGTACATTTATTGGGTTCGAGGAAATTATATTTTCATATTTTTCCATGAATTTGCACAGTTTGGTCATCAGTATATTATCAGCATATTCAGAGTAGCAAAAGCGCTAAATAGGTTGTGCGTCTTTTTTTTTTAGCTAATTTTAAGCATGTTGTTTAATTAGGCCTGGTTGATGGCTCAGCTTAGCATATGCTATACGTTATAGTATATAATATAATTCCAGGGTTTTTCGCCAGAATAGTCTTGAAAAGACAATAGCAATGGACAGGAAAACTTGGAAGATGCATCCAAAGAACCTAATAGTTTAAGCCTCCGCAGCTTCAAACTGCTAAGTGACGGATAAAAAATAAATAAGTTAAAAGGTGATATGCTGAAAAAATAAATTCATTGCCTTGATTATAATGAGAAAACATACATTAATTGACCTATAAAACACATGCAGAAACCTTTTAAAAACCTATAGACATTGTGGGTCTGAAGTTGAAATCTGGAGGTAGGGAAGAGAAAACATTATTCCAAGCATAAAATTCATGTTAAATATCTGCAGCAGTTGTTTAATGTGTACTAAATATGTATTCCAATTGTTTTAGTTAGTTTGATATTTGAAATACTTTTTATTATCATTTTATCAATCAAGAAATGACAGTCATCATCAGAAACAGTTTTCTGTAAGTTCATAACCTAAAGATTTGGTCCAATTTACAAGTAAGCTTTTCAAGAACTGTTCTAGTACACCTAAAAACAAAAAACGGGGCTGAACTTTCAGTGTGGCAAAATGGGAGTGCCTATTATACAAACATGTCTGGGTTTTCCAAAGGGTCATATTTGTATAAATCTTTGCATGAAAAACAAGCCTCAAAAGGAGAGCAAGTCAGGGCAAGTTTATTTGTAAGGCCGCACAAAAGGTCATTTAAAAGGCTAGACAAAAAAAATAAAATTATATAATTGATTTTATAGTCACTGGGTGTAATGGTGCTCAAAACGAGACTAAATAATATGAAAATACAAAAAAAGACTGTACAGCAGTGTTTTGCAAAGAATGTTTTCACATGTTCCACAAGTTTTGTTTGCACTTTAAACCTCTGTATAAATATAGAGGTTTTGCTTTATCATAGTTAGTTTTCTATGCTAAAACCAACATACATTATCTAAGAGCAGTTTGGAAATCTGCCTTTTTTTGGCATGCTATCTGTGCTTTAAATGGAACAGCCCTGCAGTTACAGTTATTTTTATAACCCTAAAATATGATGGACCTTTACTGAAGAGGCTAACTATAGAAATGCCTATCGCAAGAAAGTTCTTTCCAGATTTTTAGCCGAGATTATGTTACCATGTTCTAAATCCAATGGGTAAACAGCATGAACAAGCCTAAGGGGGGATAGAGCAGAAAATTGTGTATATGTGTATTGGAAATGCTTTATTTTTTAAATCAATGCCTGTTGCTTTACCCTGTCTTTGTTTATGTTGCTGATATGTTAAAATGCATATCTGATATCAAAGCTAAAACAATAATCTTTGAAAATAAACTGAGGACTTCACCTTTTAAACTTGATGCAGCAAACAAAGCATTGCTGCAATTTTGTGAGTGATGTCCCTACTCCTGAGTGCTCTACTCAGCTGAAGCTTCAAAGTATCTCCATTAGCAGGAAGATTTCAGTCTTCAGCACATGCATAAACATCCCAAAAAAATCCCAAAATGAGGAAGCTGATGAGACAAAACTAAGGATAATGTCTCTTAAAATGACTGGAAGGGTCAAGCTCAGATTTATAACAGGCTGCAAAATTGGAACAGAACAAAAACCCACCTTGAGTGAGTGTTGTGAGATTATGCCGAGTATATAATACTTTTTTATCGGGTGTTTTTTTTTTTTTTTTATTATTAATTGAGAACAAGGTGTACAAGGTCTTTTTTTTTAACAAGCAGCCAGTGTTGTGACATTTCAATCTTAAGGAGAAACAGCTCAAAGTTAATTTTAAACTGTTAAATGTTATTAATTTATATTCATAGGTCAATTTTGAGTTCATTAATAGTACTGTTTATCTTAAACATGCAGGTCGCCAGTAAGTCACACATTGACTTTTATTGAGTTGAATTTGTATCATGGTCTCATTCCGAATTGAGCAAATATTCGCTCCTATGAATTGTATATTTCTGACATGTTTTCAAAACAAATTTCGCTTTTTCCTCATACCGGGTCAAAAATCAGATGGAGACTGGATTGGTTTCTCCTACTGAATGCGTGCTCCTGAAGTGGGGCTGCCGTTTCTGATTGGGACAATCAATGGTGAAATACAACTAAAGAGCTTCTCTTGTGTAAGTAACAAAAATACATTTTCTATTGGAGCATCCACACGACAAATAAAGTTTGGAATTCAATCACTACTTTAAAAAAAAAAAAACTGCTAAATGCCTCAACTCAGCTAACTGATTAATTGAAGGAACCTATCTCTGTTGTTGCTGTGGCTGGCCTGGTAATATGTAGATTCTGTGCCTTTAAGACCACCCCTCTTCATTTGCTTAATACATCAGAAATGTGGAAAAAAATGGGCGGAGTGAAGGAATTGTGAGAAAGACTAGAAAGAACAGACAAAAAATTAAGGAGTACGCAGGCGTAATTACATTTAAAAAACAAAGTTGGTCCATCATGATATGGCTTACTTAGAGTTTGTGGTAAATAAATTGCAATACGTTTTTTAAATTATGTCCACGTTTCCAAGCAAAATAATCATCCCAAAGTCAAAGCAAATAGGAAAATCTTTTTGTTGTCCTGTTGTGTGAAGCACTCAATTAGGCATCAGGATCTCTACAGGAACCGCCATAGTCCTGCCCAATTAATAGTTGAATAGGTGGAGTTGACAGCTTAAGTATTTTATATTTTAATATATTAAAAAGACCATATTTCTGAAAGCATTACATATTAATCTGCACTATTTTGCTGTTTTAGAGGACAAGTGAGTTGCAATATAGTGTGGATCTGAGTTTGTATTTTGCTTCTATGAAAAAATAAAGGACATTTGATTTCTTAATGTTATATTTGTGCACACCATTTAAGCATTTATCTGTAAAATAGATATGAAACTGAAAAACATGTTTTTCAAACAATTTAACAGAAATAAAACATATCTTGCAATATAATTCAGTATAAGGGAATTCAGCATAAGCAGAGAACTACATGTTTAAAGCCAGTGCTCAGTCTGTAGTGATGAAGGTAAGATGATGAGAGGAGCTGCCTTTGATTAGAGATGCTTCTAACTACTGTATAGGTTTTTCTTCCCATGCATAATAATCCAATTAAAGCAAAAATTACCTTTAAACTTCAAAAAGTGCTTTTCTTTAGGAACTCTGTCATTTAATCAGTGGCTCTGCACTATTATCTCTCCTGTCAGTCTGTGTGCATGCTGAACACCGCCCACATTGCAGCAATGGCATCACATATGCCTATATCTCAGCTCTCTGCTCATGCCTTTAGTAAAAATATATCCGAAGCCAAGTGTGCACTTATAAAATGTTGCTTTGATTAATGGAGTTTTGGTAATGTTCTGCCTTAGACTAATATAATGGATTTAGCAATATTTAAATAGTAATTAGATAGATCAAATTTTTTATGAAAAAATAACACTGCTAACATCATAAGTATTGCCAGTCAATTTCTCCCAACACTGCTGGGGAGAGGGAAATTTGGGAGTCTTTGCTAAGATTGCTGCCTCCGCATCACGGTGTAGAATAAGCGGACAATGACCAGTACAACTATTGTTTGTGTTTTCTATTTTTACAATATCCTACCTTTTTAATTGATCTTATAGCCAAACAATATGTGTGAAGACAGAACAGTATACACATTAGAATCTACAATAACATATTTTATTCTAATGACATGATTTACTGGGCTACAGGTCCAAAATACCACCTGCACCTAGTCTGTACTGAAACACATGATAGGGACTGTCTTAGAGGCCCAATGGGCAAGTTATAGAAATAATCTAATCTCCACAGTTTGCTTTGCCAGTGACAATTATCTGTTAATGCAATTAACAGAAAAAAGAAACTGACTGTTATTTCAATCAAATTGGTTTTGCTTGGTTTGCTGAAAGCATCAGAATATTTAAGAGATGTTAGAATTGTTGAGATGTTGGATCGTGAGCTCTTCTGGAAGCATAGTATCCCAAACTAAATTTTACAGCTTCAATTCAATCTCAGATCAGTAAATTCAGGTGGAAAATTATTTAACATTTAAAAATACAGAATTATTTCATATTGAAATCAGCAAATCAGTATTGCAATTAATGAGATGCTGATCTTACAGCACAGGGCTGCTGTTATTTTCCCTGCAGTAACTAATGTTCTGCACAAGACGGTGCTAGAGGTTCACACTCCTGGCCAAATCCTACCTTAAATGTAGCATTACTTACCTTAACTTACCTATCCATGTACAAATGAAACAGATTTCTTACACTAAAACTTTCATCATTTATGATATGTTGGTGAAGATTCTCAGTCAGGGGATTCTTAGTAGATTGTTTTTTAACGTTTTTTGGAATTTATGATATGGTTATGGTATGAAAAGGGATAAAAATTATTTTAAAAAATGCTAATGATAACCACTAATAATGACCATTAATTGGTATGATAACATCTGAAGCAGCTGCAGACAGACACTTAGTATTTACTGTGTAAAATTGATTGAACGTGAATTGGCGCTATATAAACTGAATTGAATTGAATTAAAAGAATCCTAAATTAACATGAGGAGGGAGCCATGAGATGATGAGGTTCCATCTATTAGAACGTATTAATTCTTCATCTTCACCTGCTGCCAGATGATTTCACCTAAATAGATACACTGATCCCTTACCATTCAAGAAATAATTTCGTAATATTATGGCGGTAACAACAGCCAAGCCGTTTTGATATGTATTAGTTTTACTCAATATGTATTCCTGATATCTGAAAAAACATTTTTTTTTTTGTCTAAACAAAATGTCATTCTCCACATCTAGAATAAACATTCTGGATGTCTAGAAATTCATTTCAGATCTCCATATTCCTAATATTACTGGTCATTATTTGTATCATTTTGACTATGAAGAAATGTATTTCAGATATAAATACATATTCAGTCAAGCTGATAAATGTCAATACGGCCACTTAAAATGTGTAAACATTTTTAGATATATAAAATTTAATTCTTACTAGTGTAGTTTTTTTTTTTTTTTTTTTCTAAAATTCAGTTTCTGCTATAAAGATGTAATTTAGAAAATATATTATTACCGTTAGGTCTAGGAGTGTGATTTTTGATCAGGAAAAATCTTACTTTAGCGACCTACAAATGGAACAACAGAGAGGAGAGTGCTTTTACTAGATATAAAAATGGTCCACTTCATATAAACTTACGCATTAACTTGAGCAACAATGAGGCAGTCGCATTTTCCTGCTGCTCTGCAACTCACTGATGTGTCCCTGCTTTGCTGTGTCTTGTCTTTTCTGAGCCCTTTCGTCACATCACCCAAATTCAAACAATGGATCTGGTCAGCTAGTCTGTCAATGCAATTGATCAAATTTTCTCAACTGGAAGCGAGGGAACAGGGGACCCTTCCTGGGCTGCAGGGACATACTTCGTGGGATACACCATGGACTCATGGAAGGCTTGGAGGATAGTGTGTTTTATACTCTTGTCAGTGGAGGATTTCGAAAATGTATGGATTTTCGATTTATGATACTTGGATTTTTCCTGTTTGGATTTGGAGGATACCTGATGTATCTTCAATTACAGAGTGGCAATTTGGGCATCGATCAGGCTAGCTGCAGTGGTTGTACTCAAAGGTGAGATGGGATAATATCTTGGATGTGCACGCTCGCTTCAAGGCGGAAAAGCCAAACAAATTAGAGCCAGCAAGAAAAGACTCAAGTCCTGAGCATTAATAGAAATACTCAACACACACACACACAATTAGTGCTCAAATGTCAGACTGACTTTCATGTGGCTCCAGCCTCCGATGTGACCCTCTGCTGAAAAGTTTGAGTCATGTTTATATGTGTTTTTCTTGTGCTGAGGGTTTTTTTTATATCTCAAACTGTATCATTTCAAGGATAACATGTGAAATATGCTTTTTTCCCCTCTCCCTCTCCAATGTGGCTCCTATCTTTCCATAGAGATAAAGCCCCCCCTCCCCCACACACAACCCCAATGCGTGTGATGTATGTGATGTATGAGATGAACGGTTTGTACGGAAACTGAAGTCTCGATTACAATGTAATTTGTAGTTGACAATAAAGCAATTTAATGATTGATTGAGTGATAGAAATAAGTACTTCCTGTTGCCTGTTGTCATAGTGACTCGTTGAGTCAGTGCTCCACTGATAATGGCTTTTCAAACTTCCTATGCACGTGTTCAACTCTGAGCGGACCTACTTAGAATTGGTAGAAGTAATTCATACCAGACGTTGTGAAACCGAAAACTCAGAGTTCTCGTCTTTAAGCTACATAATTTTAGCAGATTTGAACCTGAGTTTGTTAAACCTGCTTTATGAACTGCTTGCTTTGGTGGCGCAGTGGTTAACGCACACAATCAATGTATGGAGGCCTTAATCCTCGACATGGGTGACCCGGGTTCCTCTCTAATACCCCCTTCCCTGCCAGCCTACTGTCCATAAATAATGAGCCACTAGTGCTGTAAAAACTCCCAAAAAATGTTTTGTGAAATGGATCCCAGGGTTTTCCTCTCCTTTGCCATGCAGCTCCTATGCAACATGAAGACATGAAACATGGGATGCTTTCAACTGTGGCCCTGAGCTGAGAGTTTTAGCTTTCTTAGAAAGATGGGTCATTTTTGGGCCTTCTTACCAGGTGGGTGTTGTTCTCAGTCAAGGAGAGGTAAGGGGAAATGTAAATGCCCAGAAACGTTAAAGGATGAATAGGGTTAAAAGGGTGGGGCTGCAGATAAAAGAATGTGGTGTAACATTGTTAAGGAACAGTGGGGTCTGTTGGTGAATTTTCTGATCTACAGTAAAGTGATGAGATAATCCAAGGTTGTGGAGCTTTAGGGCCAGGATTTCTGGCAAGGCAGTGTTGAATGCTGATCTGAAGTAAACTGATTTGTCAATGACAGGTGTTCCATTTTGGTGACCTTTGACTTCAACTGTGTTGTTTGGTTTAAAAGAAAAACTTGAACTTCGGTCTGCTCAACCAACAGTGCTCCTTATCGGATGGAATAAAGCATTTAACCACTGAAACTTTTAGTAGAAATGTAGCTGTTTACGTACTGTAGAGCATCTGTTAAGAAAGCATTCAATTAACAACTTATACATTTGCACAATGTAAATCTCATGCTTTGCCTTAATTTATATTTCATCTCCAGGGTTTCCTTCAGTTAGAAATGTAAAAACAAAAACCCACATATTTGGTCTACAGTTTTCAAACTGAACTCATAACAAAAGAAAAATAAATATTACCAATACGATTGTGTCACATTGGAATTAACACCTTAAATACTTTAGAAAGACAAATGCAAAGCAGGAAATACTTATAAATCAAAAGCGAAATAATGGTAGGTTGTCATTTTTAGAAATGATCATCTTAAATGTGTTGTGTGTATTCATATTTAGCTTGCCTGAACCCTTAAATTATAGAACTAGCATCCATTGCAATCATCTTTGTTGTGCATTTCTCAAGCTTTGCACATCTAGAAACCTAAGATTTTTCCAATTCATCCCTGCAAAATTGCTGAAACACTGGCACAGGCCAACTTTGAAATATCTCCACATAGTTGCATCTGAACTTGATTTAAATAAATAAATATGGATATGCTTTGCTCAGAATTATTCATGCATTGCTCTGGAAATGTGTTTATGGGAAATAACCGGCCATGAAGTTCACCTTCACCCCAGAATGAAATTTGTTTTACTTATATGTTTACTTATAACAGGTTTTTCTGGAAGTACCAAGTTGTATTTAGCACCATTCTTTATGCTGTGTTTTGTGTGGCTCAGGATTTGCGCCGTGTTTCTGTGACTTTTTTCAACGCTGAGCTTGAGTATCTTTGCAATTTAAAGTTATAGTGGAGGATGTTCTTTTTCTGGGTGGATCATCAAAACTAGTGGTTCTCCTATTTATCAATCATTCTGGTGATATGTTTAAGTAAGGCCATTCTACATGCTCATCCCCATTTTCACTTACCAGTGGTGAGTCTGACATAGTGGAAAAATTGCAAACTTTATTTTGGAAAGTAAGCTTGTATGAGCAATGCAAACAGCAACTTTCAAACAGAGCGTGCACAAAGAGAAATGGGCTTGTGCATGCTCCCGCAAGTGTTAAATAGATGTTCCCTCTCAGGAGTGGGTACAGGGTTGTGCATGGGCTTTTTTTTTTTTTTTTTAAAGTGATATTTTGCCAAAATCCTCCACTATACCTTTAAGAGGAATTATCCTTAGCTTTGTCTTAAAAGGATCCCCCATACGAACCTCTTTTATACAGGTGCTAAAGATTTTTAATTAAACATTTTTTTGCAAAACAAGACAATATTTTGTTTGCAGCATGAAGAGTAATAGACAAGACCCCCTGTTCATTTTCAAATATGATTGTTTTAGCTTTGATGTTAGTAATGGTTTTCAAAATATCAGCATCAGCATAAACAGAGAGAGATAAAAGCTACAGGTATTGATAAAAATATATATTTTAAGGATGAACATTGAATGTATTCTTCTATAGGTGTATTCAAATATTTACATTTCAGATTTAGAAGACAGCAGGATAATCTCTGCATCTCATGAATTTGGAAAGAATAATCTTGCTATGGGTGAACATTCCACATTTAGCCTCTCCAGTGAAGTTACACAGTTTTAAAGTTTATTGTTTTAAATAAATAAAATGGATTATATGATAACTGATGTTTTTACATTTTTAGCACAAAAGATGAGTGGAAGCGGAAATACCATGTGCAGGATTGATGCTTAACTAGACCACAGTATATGCAAGTACTACTATAGTAACCTTTAAATAATAAAAGTCAGCATTTATGTTTATATAGTGGAAACATAACTTGCATAAAAAAAAATAAAAAAAATGACCCCTATTAAAGCAATGGATGTTAATTACCATGACTTTGTCATTTCAAAAGCCTCCATAGGTGTTATTGTAGTATAGCATCTGGATCGTAACATATGATGTACTGTAGTTACATACAGTACATACTGTGACATAGTAATCACCTTTGTTCTTTTGTCCCACAACATGATCTTGTCATTTGCCCTCCTACATGCAATATTGTACAAAATTGTTTAATTTGTTCAAAGAAGCCTAGACAGACCTCTGATTTTTATCTTAGTGTGTCATTATGCTGTACCTTACGTGATGGATTATTTTCACTAATATTTGTCTATATATAAGAGTTGAAGTCAAAGGAAACTCTTGAATTGGTTCTCAAACAATCCCAGATCACTTTTCTATTTTGCACTCACATTCAGAACAAAACCTTATATTTTTTCAGAAAATTTTAATTTTATAGTGAGCAGTTACTGCTCTGACCATTCTCTCATTTCCATCAGTTATTGGCAATTTATATTTGTGCTTAAAATGTATACACAAAATATACTTTATTCTTTTAACTCACGTTAAAATGTAAAACTAATTTCTTTAAACATTTTTTTTCTCAAAGTTGTCCTGGCTTTTTTGTGAAGAATTTTATTTAACCTCATTGTAACCTGCAAATGGTGATTTACAAATAAACCTGTCCTGACTTGACCTCCTTTCGGGATTGGTTTTTCATGCAAAGCTTCCTTTCAGGACAGGTTTATCAAGCAAAGCTTTATACAAATACTGACCTTTAGAAAACAAAGCAATACTTAAATAATGGGCACTCCCATATTGCCACATAGAAAATTCAGCACAGTGTTTTAGCTGTGCCACCGGGCTGCGGACCGGTACCGGGCCGCACAGAAAAAAATCCATATATAAAATTTATCCACGAGTCTGAGTGATGTTTTATTTAGAAAAATATAAAAAGTTGGGGTATTCTCTCCCAATTACATCAGTCGGTGCATCTGTGCCTCTTCACACTGGTTAATTTAGTCAAGACGCATCCTATCTATAACCCTAACCCGCATCCTATTTCCTGCGGTTAGAGCGACCAAAAGAAAGCTACGGAACAGACTGGACATCAGGAGCACACTTCTTATCATTGTCTCCGGTTACGCCTAGATGGGACTGAGCCCTGAGCTTCAGAGAAACAAGCTCAGGGCTCCCACTAATTCAACATAATGGTGAGTCTTTTTTTTAGTCTGTTTGTATTTGATTTTATGCCGGTGGTATTATTTTATTCATCATATTTACCCCCCACACTTTAAAGGCCGGTCTGTGAAAATATTGTCTGACATATAACCGGTCCGTGGCGCAAAAAAGGTTGGGGACCGCTGCTCTAGCACACGTATCATTTACATTCTGACCGGTCTAACTAGGGAGTACCAATATGGCTTCACAGCACCAAGTACTACCAAGGGCCTATCAGTGGTTCAGTGAATAAATAGAGATCAGTGGTTATAGGCACCAGCAGCGGAAATGCCACAGATTATTTACAGGGGACAAAGACACTCTCAACAACTGGACATTATGGATTCTAACCTCGATAAATGCTGCCATCAACATTTTTCAGTGTTGTAGGAGCTAATCATTTAATCAAATAACTCATAGTTGGTTGTTTGAATATTTTATTTCACCACTGCAATTTAATTCACCAATTCACAACATGTTAAAGGCACTCTACAGATCATTTAATCAGATCATACAGATTGGTTAAACATTTTCAGAGGAAAACCAGATGATTGCATTGAGACAGCACCTTTTCTGGATAAGCATGTAGCTGCATTAGATATTTGTCTGCGGTTTCTTTAACTCTACAGCAATCCTTTACCCAGCATACTGAAGAGTCGGGCTATAACGGCCTGCTGGCTTATTGCTGAAGTGTGGCCTCTAGGCTCTGTTATGCTGATGACACTTTATTTTGAAGATAAGCTTAAGTCATTGGCTTAGACTTAAATAGTTTTCCTAGCTCTAAACATTGAAATCCCTATTGCTGATCTAAACATTTGAAAACTGAAACAATGTTAGGATTATACTTAGAATTAAGTATAATTGCTTTACTTTTAAATTTGAGAACATTTACCCATATAGTGTTTATTTGCTCAAAGAGGCAAATTTCATGGATAAAAGACAAGATGCACAATAAGAGCATTGTAACAAAGAGGTTCAAGCATGCACATAAATGCAGCTCAGATTGCTGTTGAAGAACACCTTGCCATCTTTTTCAGTGCTGCACTTGTTCCTAAGGAGATCCAGAATTCCAGCTCTGACCTCTGGGGTGAAGGATTCAGAGAAGTGGTCTCTTCCCGTCATGAAACTCAGCAGACGTTCTCCAGTAACGCTGCTCTGGTCGAAGCACTCTGTGATGTCAAAGCTGTTGGGAACAGGATGTTCTTCAAATTTAAGGCCTTGTTCTTTAAGGCAGGCAATGACCTCTCCTGATGAGCGGTACTCATCAATGCTTCCACACTTGCACAGCTCCTTCGCAAAAGTCTTCCACAGGATGTCCCAACCACTGTTAGCTGGATTGTGGAAAAGAAATAAAATAACGACAATATGAGAGGCAAATGACAAATAGAGGCAAATTCCATTTTACTTTTTGCCTTCAAGCAGACCATAATGTTTAAACATTTCTCAAAGAATCCTGGACAAAGGATAGCTACACAGATTTATATCAAATTTCACAAATTTGAATTCGATTTACCTGCTTCAACAATGATCATGAGTTTGCCATTGTTTTTAAGGAGGCTATGATGAAACTTGATGCTTTCACTCAGGTTATTTAGATAGTAGATCATCTGTTAAAGAAAGCATTCAATTCAACGACTTGAATATTTGCATAATGTAAATGTCAAATTGTACCTTCATTTATTTTTCATCACTAGGTCACTTAACTTAGAAACATGAAAACAAAAACCTATTAAAATAACATATTTTTTTTCTACAGTTACCAAACTGACCTCAACATATGCAAAAAATAGATAAATAAAAAAAATCTAGAAAAGCTCTCCAAGAGCACTTAAACCTAAAGTTAAAACCTGCACACCCATTATAACCAATCGTAGTGTTTTACATCACAATCATGCCCTTAAATATTTTGATTTGGATTTTATAAAGACCATTACAAAGCAGGATATACTTACAAATTACAATATAAGTGATTGAGGGTTGTAAACCCCTTTCAGAAATACAAATCTTTAAAAATAAAGTGTTTATTCAGATTTTGCTTGCCTGAACCCATGGAGCAAACCTTATATTATTACAGCAGTTTTTTTGTGTGCACATCTCATGGGTGTTGTCCGGCCATGAGGTGAACCTTCACTCAATAAAGAAGTCTTTTGTTGCTGCTAAATAGGTTTCTTCCTGAAGTTTTAAGTTGTATTTAGCAAATTCTTTTTTTGCCATCAACCATCACCAGCCTCCCTCTTCCTGCTGAAGAACAGCGTTCCAAAATTACTGACCTCCACAAAGATTGTGCTTTTTTTTAAGCCCAGCATTAGCTTTCCTCCCTATAAGTTGTGTGGCATGTAGTCCAACCAGTTTAGTCTCATTTTATTTCAAACACTTTTTAAATTTTTTTTTATGTTCCCTAAATGGAATGTGCCAAAGGTGAACCATGGCTTTCCCCTTACAATTCAACACTATATGCCGTGTTAGTTATGTGTTAATTAATAGTTATCTCATTAACAGATTCTCTTATCTGAAGCTTCCTCACAGTTACCACTGGCCTATTTTTACAAGCCACAATAGTAGTAGAAATATAACCTAACCCTGCAATAAATGTCTCAACAACTTTGCTGCTTACCCGTGCAGTTTCTTGGTCTTTGTGATGTAGTTGTTTTCTTATGTTCTTAAATGAACTACTGAGGCATTCACAACGCTATTTTTTATAAGATGTTTAAATTACACAAGGACAACTACTAATTTGCTAAAATCAGATTTTATGGAGGAATGGGGAGTAACAGTATTTGCATGACATTTCTCATATTCTTTTACCTAAAACGTCTTAAAAAATTCACTTTCCTTCTACCTTACGGATTTTAATTTTTTTAAACAACTATGACAATGCAAAGAAAAGTTTTTTTTTTTGTTTTTTTTTGCTTTTTAAGTAGGAGATACTTTCTAGATGGTTTGCTTAAGTAGATCTTTGGACCTTATACCGTGCATCTTAATAGTTTCTAAAAATTCTAAATAAGCCAGCTAATGGTTTTGAATATAATATAATAGAAAACACCAGTCTTATAACCTTTAGCAAGTTTCTTAAAGAAATGTTGAATTTAATTTTTAAAACAGAATGAAAATAAAATAAACAGAACAATGTTTTTAGGTTTATTTTAAGTATTATCTTGGAATTTGTTTTAATTACCGGTTACTATTATTATTATTTTTTTAACATCAAATATCTTATTGAACAAAATCTACAATTCCTTTTCATTAAATGTTTAATATTTCCCCCTATTTTAAAACCCCAAAGTACAAAATAATCTGTTGCCTTTTTAAAATGGCGACAGCTTTCCTATGGAGGATATTTAACAAAAAGTTGTGCTTTATTAGCCGTGTAATATTTGTGACTCTAAACACCTTTTATTTAGCTGCACTTGGGAAAAATTGCTATTTGGATTTCAAAGGTTTCAGACATCTGGTCTAGCTTCATTCCATACAATAATCACTGCATCTAGTACAGTTACAGTGTATGAAATATGGGGCAATAGTAATTCAAACCATATTGCATAATACCTGAACCATGTGGATGAAGTCAAATTTCTTGATGTCTCCCTTTGCCTCCACTTGCTTCTCATAGTCTTCACTGGACGTGATGTGCCATGAAAACTGGATCTTCTGCAGGTTGGCAGTCTTGACAATCAAAGCTAATCAATTATACAGAGAACATAGTTATGACATTAAGATATTTCGGCGTTTATAAACAGCCTTCTAAAAATGACCTTTATCCCGTCGTCAAAAACTGTAATTAAAATCATGTACATATGACCACCATTTTTACAATGTCTACATATTTTCTTGATTTTTTTTTTTTTTCAACGTCGTATTTTAGCTTGAATTTCAAAGCAGACCTATTATTATTAAGACCCTTTTCTTAAAATTTAAGCTCTGCCATGCTCTACTCTGCACTGAGATTTTTGTGTTTCCATTGATCCACTGACATCTGGGTGTGTGGCTTAAGGTCCCACCTTTGACCGTTAGCATTGTGTACTCTGTTGTTAACAGCTACTGTGTCACATTAACATATTAAAGATGTCTTTTCTGAAGCTATAGAAGAAGAAGTCAGAAAGAAATATAATTGTTCTAATAGATTGCACAGATGACTCATTCCATTTTCCTCCTGCATTGAATCTTTGGATCTCAAGACCTAATTATGTTTTTAAAAGCTATGGTTCTTCTACTTTTATTTTCATTTGTTTCAGCTAAAGGCATGGGTTGTCATTTATTAAAAGTAAACTTTATATTTGTTGCCTTGCTCTGGCCATTGTGGTCTTTTATATCTTCTTAACTTTTCATCTCGTCAACAATATTTGGTTATTTACCAAAAGCAGGACAATACATTTTTCATTCCAGTCATAGTAGTAGGGCTGTAGTGGCTTAACAAAAGAAAAGAGAGCTACAGTTAGCATGCAGATCCATGCATTTGAGCTTAGAAGCAAGCACTTAAGTCCCACAACAATGGACTCCGGACAGGAAAGCATTTACGGTTAACCCGAGCTGGCTCCTATGGAATTTAATATGGGCCTTCTTCTATTGCATTTGCTCCATGTGCAAGGTTTTTTTTTGTACTTTAAGCTCATGTATGATGGATGATCTTAAGGTGCTCATTGTCTGTTTTCACATCATTAAAGAATTTCAGGATAATCCCTTTCATAATTGACAACCTTTGCTTTAGAACCTTAACCCAGTGGTTCCCCACACCTGTCCTGCATGTTAAAGGTGTTTCTTTGTTGCATCACACCAGCAAAGAATCGATGATTAACAAGCTTCTTTAGCACTTGATTGCAGAGGAGGAACCCTAAAATTTGTCAGGTGAGCTGGAACAGAGACTTATCTAAAACATGCAGTGTAGGGTTCCCTGAGGACCAGGGTTGGGAATCACTGCCTTTACCATTATAACCAACTGTTGGCAAATATTGATCTGTAAATGGACATTTTTAGCTTAACAGGTGCATGGTGTTCATGCATGTTCTTCATTGGACATTACTGGTTGTCAATTATTAAAGCTTTATTTATTTATATATATATATATTTATATATAAGTCAATTTGTAGTCAAATTATGTAACACATTTGGTATGAAGAGTCTTAGCACAATAGAAAGAGAAATAAGTTAAGGATCAAGATAAAAAAAATACGTATTCTAAACTTTAATAATTTTGAAACTGTTTTAAAATGGTACTTAAAACCCCTGTTTTATAGTGACTCAATCTTTAAAAACCTGTAACACCAGTTGAAGCTTGAGAGAAAAAAAAAAAAAAAAACAGATCAGAAAGCACCAACAAACCTCTGATCAGTGCATCTATTATGTGGTGGTTCTTTCATATTAAATAATACAGAGCACAAAATTCTGCCATCAACAACAAATTGCATGTTATTCATCATTACCTTTGAAGTTATCTGTGAGCTGAGAGCTGCCCTCCACAATGTCAGCAGTTACAGGAACAGAGGGAAACGCTGACTGCAGAAGTGAGAGTATCTGGGCATCCACCTCACCTAAAGCAGACCATAAAGTTTTAGTATTTCTAAATTCAACCACACCTTTCTGCTTTATTTGATTTTATTTCACGAATGACAAAAACCTGACAAAACAAAGACTTGTCGCACCTTTTATTGTCTTTTTTGTAATTTATAATTGTCTTGGATTATCTGTAAAGCTCTTGGCTTTTTTTTTTTGTGTGGAAAAAGAAATGGCACCCATGTCAGAATGGGTATTGCTTGGCTGCTACAGCAATCACTCACCTATTTAAAAAAATCAATAGCAGCTCAGGCTGAAACAATTAATCGGATTAGTTATGATTAACTGATTATAGAAACAATCAACAAATTCAGTAATCAAGTAATTGTTAAATGGAGTACACTCGAAAACATGAGTGACTGACAGAACAGCCTACTTAAAGCAGTAATTAAACCACAATCTATATATATATCTATAGATATATATATATATATATCTATAGATATATATATAGATATATATATATCTATATATATATATATCTTTATATATCACTTCTTTTCATCTAACAATATGCTCTATCAGGAACCCCTCAACTAGAAAAACTTTATTTTCCATTTAATTCTGTAACAACTCTTCTTTAACAAATCCTTCTCGATCAGATTATTGATTAATCAATGTGCAAAATACTCATGAGTTGCAGCCTAACAGCAGCAAAAAGGAATTCTGAAAGTAGGGGATCCAGAAAAATAGGGACGTATAAAGCACTTTCTCTTTGTCCTAATTTTCATTCAAATGAGTTGGTTCCTATTATTAGATTAAAAAATGTTAGTGTAATCTCTTATACCTCACATGGACGACCATTGCTTTATAACCTTATGGATTAACCGTTGGTCGATATTGCTCTGTAAATGGGCGCAACAGTTGCACGGTTTCCATGCATTTTCTTTATTGCACCTTGCAGGTTGTCAATCATTAAACCTTTTTTTGAAAATTAGGCAATTTATAGTTTAAATCTGTTATATAACATCACATACCACCCCCACTCCCGACTCCAAGCACATCCAGGTTGCTTTTACCAGCTCCAATTCTGAAAAACATAAAAACTGGTTAAAGAAGAGGAAAAAAAAGTTCAAATAATGGGGTAATCAGTTAGC
This sequence comes from Cyprinodon tularosa, assembly GCF_016077235.1. Classification (NCBI taxonomy): domain Eukaryota; kingdom Metazoa; phylum Chordata; class Actinopteri; order Cyprinodontiformes; family Cyprinodontidae; genus Cyprinodon; species Cyprinodon tularosa. Next base: position 211,735 of record NW_024039740.1, on the reverse strand, counting down.
TAGAAATCATTAAACCAGTTATTACTTTAATAGAGTTCCATCAGTAATGGCAGGTAAAAAAATTCTTCTTTGAAAAATGGACTTTTTTTAAATAAGTAAACTAACCACGATCTTACGTCTGTATGCCTTTTTTTTGTTGTTCATTGAAAACAAAATATAAGCTATGGAGATGCATACAGTATAGTTTGACACATACATGTTGACAACATCAAAACTTGTTGAAATTATTTTTCTCTATTGTAGGAAATAATATGTCTGTTCGATTGTTAAAAACTGCAAATGGCACCTTGGATCTCAAATTTCACTAAAAAGTTTCCAACGTTTATGGATCCTGAAAAAACTAAGAGCAATGATCATCTGGCTTTATTAAGAAAGCTTTTGAAGTAATATAACAGGCCAATTTAGAAATAATTTAACTATAACATTCAAAATTTCCTTGAATAATAATATTAAAAACTAAAATACACAAACCTCTTTTAGAAAAAGAAATGGTTTATTGAAACCTTTTGGTTTTTCATATAACAATGGAGCATTGTGTTAAAATGGGCATGACCAACCATTCCTGAGGACGAGATGTATGACTATAAGCTTTTTCTTTGCACCTTTGAAATTCTGCAGGCAGGATGTTTTGAAGACATTTGACAATGGCTTCGTGCTCGCCAGACTTTTGCAGGTAAAACTGGAAAGAGTTGACATTGCAGCCCTCATAACAAGTCTGCTTTGCTTCCTCACTCATGTTTGCACTGAAAAAATAAATAAATAAATAAATAAATCATAAAGAAAAAAATGTATATATACAACTATTGGTATCAACTTTAAATACCTTGAATTTGAGTTTTTTGGGGAAGGCAGGAAAGGATCACGCAGTTTCTACGCTGCTCAGCTTCCTGGAACGAGAGTTGCAGGAAAAGAGCAAACTGCAGAATGGTTGCCTTCACTTTCAGACAGTTCCCTCCCAGGAGGAGTGGTCATTATGTAACTGTGGATCTAAATGGAGACAGTGACTGCGGCAGGCTGTTTTGACATTTATTAGAAGTGCTGTCCTCTATAGCTCCATTTGTTGATCTTTAAAATAAGATTGTTCCTAGTCTAAAAGATATTCCTACTAGTCAGAAATGTATATATAGTTATCATAAAATACATTTTTGCTAGCAAAAAAAACATTTCAAGCTGCCAAAAAGTGATTATTTTATATATCTGGAAGTAAAAGCCCAATACACATGAATGGGAAACGTAACGTCGTTTGTACTTGTAAGAATTACATTTCAGATATCTGGGATGTAGCTATATTTTAGATAGGAAGAACGTTATTTTAGATATCCGACATGTTTATTTTGACTAGGAAAAAATGCGTTGGAGACATCTGGAACGTACATTCAGTCAAGTTAATAAATGTCAAAATGGCCTGCCATATACACTGTTGACAGGTGGACAAGCACAGGTGCAGCACCTGCTCCCTCTCCTCGCTGTGTATTGATTCAAGCTGCCATGGTGACGGTATGCTGCTCTGACAGAACAGCGACTGTCCCACCAGCTAGTTTACAGACATAACTCAGGCATTTGCTTCCTAAACTTCAGATGACAAAATGTATACGTCCCTTGATTTTAATTTATCTAAGGAATGCATTCCTGCATTCTTGTTTTAATATTGACTGCAAAGATTTAATAACTGTATTTCTGATTATAGATTAAGCTGAATAGGAATTTATTAATCAGAATTCTGATAATTCATGTGAACCATACTTACAAAAAATGAATATACAATATATTAACAGAAAAGTTTATATTCTATTACATATTACCTACGCTTGTCTTCTCAGCATATATATATATATATATATATATATATATATATATATATATATATATATATATATATATATATATATATATATATATATATATATATATATATACATACATACATATATTTGTATATATACATGTATATATATATACACACATATATATCCATACACACACACATAAAATTTATATATATATATATATATATATATATACTCTTCCTCACCCATTGCGGGTGGTCTTCCCCTTTTTTCCTCCATGCTCGGGTCCTCTACCAGAGGCCTGGGGGCTTGAGGGTTCTTCGCAGTATCTTTGCTGTTCCTGGAAATGCACTCTTCTGGACTGAGATGTCTGATGTATTTCCAGGGATCTCCTGGAAATACATCAGACATCTCCAAGTTTAGGGGTCACTGCCCTGAGGGCCCCAATGACCACGGGCCCCACTGATGCTTCCAGGTTTTCTCCAGCTCTTCTCTGAGCAGCTGGTATTTCTCTAGTTTCTCATGTTCTTTTTGCCTGGTGTTGCAGTTACTTGGTATCGCTATGTAAACCACAATGGCTTTTTATCTGTATTTTGTCCACCACCACAATGTCTGTCTGTCTGTCTGTATCTGAAAGTCCCAGAGGATGTTGGCTTGGCCATTCTCTACCGTATTTGGAGGTGTTTCCTACTTTGACCTTGGGGTTTCCAGCCCATACTCTGCACAGATGTTTCTGTATACTATTCCAGCCACACACACACACACACACACACACACACACACACACACACACACACACACACACATATATATATATATATATATTATCTGGGTATTGCTGACTCGATGGGCTTCATAATACATGACTTTGCCCCTTCAACCTCTTTGTTATCATATCATATTATCAAGAAAAGTAAAAACCAGCTCTTCAGGTAGCCCAGGAAAGCAGCATCTTAATATCTGTGATCAAACCAGAAGCTTCTACAAAGGGGGGAGGAGAAAAATAAAGAGGAAACATCAGAGTCACTACCAGGTTCATATTAATGCACAAACTTATTAGATAGAGTGATCTTAAAGCTCCAAACTGTCTTGGTTTGATATTTTCTACAGCAACAATAATGGTAAAAAAAAATAATATAAACATAACTTTCAAATTTCAAATTTTGCCCATAATAGCTAATAACTTAATGTCTTAAGCATATTTCCAACTAAAATTAGAGGGCTAATATTGGTTTTTTACAAAGAGGGGTTGACCCATTGACAATAGGCATGTGGCTCCCTTCCCAGTGGCAAAAAGAAGCTGGGTCTGACCCCTGTCAGACCGAGTGTCTAGTGATACCATCATGCTGCGTTAATATTGATGATGCCACGAGTGAGGCAGAACTCAGGAAAGTAAACAATGCAGTGCAACATGGAAGAGAGCCAGGTCATAGTCAGTGTGCTTTTTTTTGATCGTTTGTCTCTGCAAACCCCTCTACCAAGGTTGCGCCATGTTTATCAAACATTACGCTACCTGGGGCAGAGTTGCACTCAATCACGTAAGTTAGCAGGTGGACCCAGGTCTGCTGTTCCCACTATATGCCAATCGGAGCCAAGCAGTTTGAAGGTGATTTTAATCCAGGTCACTTGCCGAGTCGTTTGAACCGGGTCAACGGGTCAGTGAGCTGTTCCCACTACCACAAAAAGACAATTGTTCCAAGGTTTAAACTTTTTTTTTGGTGAGTGGGAAAGGGTATTAGTGTTGTAACTATTGGTCTTATAGACAGCTAGAGCAGGTGTCCTATGGAAGCAGCTCTATGCTGACCTGCAAAATGCCAGTTAGCTCCGTAACGTATCTGACTCACTAATCATTTAAATTACATATTTTTGATTAATTTAAGATGAAACTATTCACATACTTGTATGTGCTTCTTTAGAAGTGGGTGGAGCATCCCAGATTAAGGTTTACCTATGGCCTAATTCAGTGTTTCACTAGTACTAGTCCCTAGTACTAGTAGTAGTCTGATTGGAAGTTTATAGCGACAGACTGCTGTTATTTTTCCTCCAGTACTTAATACTGTCCTCAAGATGGTGCCAGAGGTTTGCACTTCTGTCCAATTTCTAATTTACTTTCAGCACTTTCTTTTGGCTTCTTTTGTAGCTTCATATGGCAGCAAAATAAATACATTGAATTAATTACCTAATCTTTAATTTATGGTAATGCTATGGTTACAAAAACACTACTTAAAAACGACAAAAAAAATGTCTATTTCAAAAATGAACTTTGTACTCTGCCTTTGGACTATGTTGCAAGTATATTTCCCAACACATCAAGACAAGACTGTTTTGGGCAATTCTGTTTAACTTTCCTCATCCAGGCCCTTCTTGAAATAATATTGTTAGCCTTTTCAATGCATATTGAATAATTACTTTAAACTTATCTAAAATAATTCCCTATGAAAAGTTAATTGCCCTATTTTCTTAGTTGTAATAAAATAAGAGCTTCTGGTCAAAGCAGCAGTAAAATGGGGTTTAAGAAGGAGCCTGCCAAGAGGAAATCATTAAAAGTATAGACAAGTAAAACTCTGAAGACAATGTATTTAGATGTAACTCACTTGGAATGATCTTTATTTTGTGAATAATACAAATGAATCATTAAAAAATAAATGCATTTACTACAATTTATAATTTTATAGTTAATAAAAACTATCATTAAGTTATACAAAACTAAAATCAAAACAAAATATCTAAGTTATTTTATCTTGCTTGAACATTTTTATCATCTAAGATTATAAGACTGGTGGCTTTTAAATTGGTTTATTGATGACAATAACACCAAGGTTGTTGTTAAAGATAACTTTGCCATCCGACTCTTTGCTGCAGCCAGGATGCCGGAGCAGCTCCAACACACCAGCTTTCAGCTCCGGTGAAGCCACTTTACTAAAATCCAGCACTTCGGTGAGAAAGTCAAGAAGCAGCTCTCCTTTCTCATCTCCCTCTGTGAAACACTCGGTGATGTCCATTTGAGATGGGAGGTCAAAGCTCTGGTAGCTCACTCCCTTTGAGTCCAGGAGGGTTTTGATGTCTCCCGTGGTCACACATTGACTTATTTCAGTGTTGCAGAGCTCATTCCGGTATTTCCGCCACAGCTTTCCCCAGCCACTTTCCCCTTGAACAGATGGAGCAGAAACAGTACTATTGTGTCAGCATGATAACAAATGATTCCAAATGTTTACAGACTGATGTCTAAACCGCTTAGTGTCTTACAAAAATATGCACTGCTTGAAAGTTGTCATGTTGTCACATTACAACCACAAAAGTCTGTATATTTTAATGGAATTGTATGTTCTGGACCAAAACAAAGCATCGCATAATTGAGAAGGAGAAAGTAAAATAATATATAGTGAAAATGAAACCACAAAAAAGAAAACATCTTAAACTCATAGTGCATATTTGTTTTCAACCTCACAAAACCAAGACTTTTTAGAAATACAGCTTGCGTGAGTATAATTAGACTTAGACTTAGACTTGACTTTATTAATCCCTTGGGATTACTCCCTTTGGGAAATTGTATTTCCAGTAGCAGGAAAAATTGCACATACAAGAAAATAGAGGATGTTTAGGCACAGTATATACAATAGAAAAATAAAATCAATTAAATAAGATGTAGGAAGATGTATTGGGGGATGAGGATAGACAAATAAATACAGAGGGCTATAGCAAAAACAATAACTTAAATTAACAGTTATGTAGTGTATTGCACTTGAATGGTTGAGAAAAAAAGAGTTTCCAGATTATAAAAACCACAGCGAGTATCTACAACTCCTTTACTTCTGTTTTGTCTAATGACAGGAGAAAATCTTCTTCTTGTTTGCTGTGTCCTCTACACAGAAAAGTTGCAAAAATAAGCTTTCTTATGGCTTGATCTAAACAACAAAATCCTTCTTGCAAAACCTTAATCACCATCAAGAATAATATCTGTATTAACAGATTCTAACACCCAAGTCTTCCATAGTTTCCTCTGTCCTCTTTACCCATTCTTTGATGTTCGCCTTGCAGAGCCATCATTTTAGTTGGACAGTAAGGTTTGCAGTTGTGCTATACTCCACTAATTTCCACATACAGTACCAGCTGTACTATCAAGGGTAAAATGAAACATGTGAATGCTGTCTGTTGAATAGATGACTATTAGAAGCAGATCAAACGGACTAAATACAAATTCAAACACAAATTAGATTATTCCTAAGAAGTTTTTAAATCATGTATGATTCTCCTTATAGTTACTAAATATTACTTCATGATCTAAAATCTGAGTTTTAAGACGGAAACATTTTAAAAGCCACTATATCCAACGCATTAGTGAGACAGAACAATTGCTGATTTTAATTGATGTCAATCAACTTACCAGACACAAGAATAATAAGAAGCTTCCCATTCTTATCAAGGAGACCCTGGAAGAAGCTGATGGTAGCACCGGGGTCCTTCACATAGTACAGCATCTGTCGATTTCACTACATTTAATGAGCTGGTAGTTGCATTCATGGAGCACCTAATTATATTGCTATGCTAGACAGATGCACTAATGGGATTAATTGCTGTCGAGTGCCACCTAATGAATATGACCTAGATGTGTCAAAAATACAGCACTAGGGCTGGCAATACTTCAGCACCAACCTGTATCATGTGAATGAAGTCTGCCTTCTTTGTCATCTTTTTCAGCTTCCAGTGCTCCTCAAATTCTGACGCTGTCATCTTGTTCCAGGTAAACTTGATGTAATTTAACTCAGGTTTCTGTGACACTAAAACTTAAAACAGATAATAAACAAATGTTTTTTTTGTTTTTTATTTGGGGAAAATGGCCTATTATAGAGAATATATATATATATATATATATATATATATATATATATATATATATATATATATATATATATATATATATATAGCTAAGTATATGCATCTCGTATTTTCTTTTTTACAGAAAAGAGAATAAGATAAATCATTCCCTAGTTCTTAATGCATACACTTGTCAGACATTCTATATTGAGTGTTGGATCAGGCCTCTTGGAGCCTTGGTCACCAGTTTCTATTTAAGCAGTTTATTTGTAATACCAATCTTTACTTGTTGATATTGGTCTCACATTTTTTTTGTAACGCCCAACATTTTTGTTAGCTTGCCCTGACTTATAACTTATATCAGTTGTACTTTGCTTTAACCTCAATGAAAACCATGCCTAAAAGTAAAGCATTTAAATATGCAAAACCAAGGCAAGCTGAACCTTTTGAAGTTGTCCTGATAAGGGATAAAAGAGTTTATTTGAACATCACTGAATGCTATAAATACATTAAAAAAAAAGTATTTCAACCATGTATTAGCTTAAGAATGCCGAACCCATGCACATCATTTACATTTTTCTTAGACACACTTGCTTGACTTACTTAATGCCGACTAAATATTGAAGAATAATTTAAATATTACAAACTGACTATTTCTAATACAATGAAACACACTGCAATTGCAAAATATTAATGTTTTATTAACCACAAAAAAAATATTTTAGCTTATTTTTTTTATTTTTATAAAACAACTAATTGAAATAAACAAAACTCGATTGAGAAAGGTATTTATTTGCTTGAACATTTTTTGTCTCATTTGTTGTCAGTTAATCATCATGTTTATTGACTATATAAGTTATTAAGGCTTTATTAATATAGCACTGAAAAGATGTGGCTTCAATAATATTTCTGCTACTTGGTACCCTGGCTTTTGGAGTTGTGTAAAATTAAAACTGTTATATGATTTTCACCTCATATTTCAGAATAGCACTCATATCTGCTTCATCACACCACTTTAGAACTAGTGGTAGAAAAAAAAGGTGATATATGTTAAATTTAAAATGTGAAAATATGCCAATTTAAATTCCAGGCTCATATATTCTATTGTATTGGACACATCTAAATCACACTTTATGGTAAGACATATAGATGAAATATAATCAGTTTATTATTCATTTAGTACACATCTTTTCAAAAGCCTTGCCCTTTAAAATTCAATGTATTAAACAATCAGTTCCAAATAGCAGTATCTTGTACTGCCTGTATCTTGTAGTCTGTACTGCCTGATTAGCATATTAAGTGGAGTTTTGTTTGTGTATTTTCAGCTGCTGCTTATTCACGGATCATTACCACTTTCCCAAAGACTTAGCAAAGTCTTTAAGCATTTCTATGCCTACCACACCAGATGCATTTCTGGACGTAACCAGGATTTTAACCCAAAACCTAAACCACTTTACCATGGGGACCATAACAAAATATTAAATCCAGGAAAAGTTAGGTTTCAGAGTCAAAAATAATTTAATGTGATACAATTTATACTGTGAAAAGTCTTTTTAATTAGCAGTTAAATAAGTTTTCTTTTTGTGCCTAGAGTTCTTGTTCAAAACTAGAAAATCAGCTGTTTGAAGAGTCATTGCATTAAAAGAAAATACCTGCCCATCACTGCTTCAGTTGGGCTTTTTTTTTTGTTTTGTTTTAAGCACAGCAGCTTCAACATATAGATACAGGGTTAGAAATGCAACAAATAATATACCTTAATAATTCCAGAAAATTAAATATTGCACAATCTTGTGGATTGCATGTGAACAGAGACATGTATTTTGTACAGTATGAGAAGAAGATGAACCAATAAAGACTGTACCTTTGTAGTTATGTAGCTGTTGGCTGCTAGGCTCAACCACCTCATTATCCACTGTCACCTCAGGATGTCTCTTATGTAGCTCAGTGAGCATCTCTAGGTCTATGTCACCTATAGGAAAAACAAAAATCTTTAAGCATAAGAAAAAAAGAAATACTTCAGTGTCCATACAGAGCTGTATTATAGAAATAAAACATTAGATTTTTTTTTTCAGTAGTGTTCTATGGTTTAATAAAAATAGCAGTAGCCTTGCCTCTGTGACAAATGTCTGTATAATTGGATTTAATAAAAGAACAGGATTTAGCTTTGGGTTAATTTACATATGTGCATGTAAATTCTATATTCCAGTTATTTTTAGCATTACTGTTATATACTGAGGTCAGGAGGCTGAGGTCACTGGACCAGTCTGCTTATGGCCAAACTTAAAACTCATCTGTCCCTTCAAACATTTTAACATCAGTAGTGAGATGATGTTTTATGACCAACATCGTGATTTTATCTCAAATTTTCTCCATTACTATATTGTTTTAGATTTCATTTAATTGCATTTTTACCAGTCTTGTACTTTATTGTATTTTACAATTAACTTTGTAAAGCACCTTGTAATGTTCTGTTGTCTGGGAAAGATGTTCTAGAAATATATAGAAAAACTTAATTTACTTTCTGAAGTACTTGCATTAGATAGCATGGCTTTTTTTACTTGTCCAGCTTTTAGTGCAAATAACCATTGATTTCGAAATTAAAGAGATTTTAAATATTAAGTTTGCCATTGGTTAAATATTTATAAAATGGTGTTTGTGTTAAGTACTAAAATATTTATTACATAAAGAGATAACAGAGAAAAACAAATTGGCAACTTCTGAACAAAAATTGACTTAATCTAATCTGAAGTTCAGTGATGCGGTACCCTGGACATCAGTCAAACCTGCTTTGACGATATATCCTAAAGGCCCAAATTGGTGCGGTACCTACGAAGACAGGATACACGTTTACACTTGTTCTGTATAATGCCTAAATAAATTGTATTTACATAGTCAGAGGTCAAGAGTAGCACTGGGTTGAATTTCTTGTATGGTTTTCACGGCTGCAAAAGTACCATATTTTCCAGACTATAAGCCGCTACTTTTTCCCCAAACTTTGAAGCATGTGGCTTATTAGAAGGTGCTGCTTTTCTTTGCAGTTACCGCCAAAGCAGGAAGTCAAAGTTGGAAATTAAAGAATAAGGGGTTAATTTTCATTTAGCACAAGCACATGCAAGCAGTAGGCACGATGAAGAACAAATTTACAAAATTTACACATTTTCAGATTTAATTTGCCGTATTAAAGCTGCCGAACCAATGAAGAGACTGGACCCAACTCCTACAGAGTTGAAATAAAGATCTGAAGAAGCCCCATCTTTCAGTAGAAGCTCTTACTGCTGCCAGCCAACCAGCTAAGGAGCTACCATTCTCATCCTTACTCCTGGGGCTATATAAAGAGTTCCCCCTACAGGTTTGGTGGGAGGGAGTTCAGTAGATATCAACGGCTTATAGCACCGTGCGGCTTATGTATGTAAGTTAAAATTTTTTTTAAACAATTTAGTGGGTGTAGCTTAAATTTTACCTCTAAAAGTTTGAAACTATTTATGGAAGTGAAACACCGAGATTCAGCCCAAAATAGTCATTCACGTAAAATCTTTATATAACCAACATATCCATTTTGAAAAAAATAAAAGATCTGCTTTTGTATACATTTTAATAAGAAATAAAATGTATCTTTACTCTTTATAATAAAAGAAAGAAAAAAAAACAATGTTTCCAGCAGTAGTATTTTCCTAATATATCTTTGATGTTAGGCCACAAAACTCGGAGAATGGAGAACTTGTTGTCAATAACCTATTCATTCATTCATTCATTAATCCTTAGCTTTATCACAGATTATCTATTAGATTCATGTCTGAACTGTGGCTGGGCCACTGCAAAATGTCGATATTATTCCACCCAGACCTTTGAGGTCTTCTGGCTCAAATCTACTCTGCATATTCAGAACCAAACATGGAGAAGTGGCTTTTAGTTTTAACAAACCTTTAGAAAGCAGCAACATTTCTGAAACCCAAAGTTGCTTTAAAACAAGATTTAAAACATATTTAGGGCTGCCTTTGACTCTGCCATCTAAACATGTTCAGTTCGCAGTCAAGCTTTTCATTTTCTCATCAATCATTTTATCGTTATTTTTTAATCATCATCTTATTATAATTATAAATCTTTTGACTGCAATCTTTCTAATATGCTTTATTTTTTATTTTCATGTGTAGCACTTTGAATTGCCTTTCTACTGAGATGGTGTAGATCAGTATAGATGGATATATATTACTTGCATATAAACCTTTTACAGAAGTTTTTCCAAAAAGCTGAAAATTCCAAACTTTTTGTGAGAACTGTGTGATAAATAAATTGCTTTTACATTCTGTATAAGTGAAGCTAAGAGTTTAATGAACCAAGTATTGAGTCCTGCACATCTTGCGGTTTATTTCTAGTTCTGTCTTTAAATACAATGTTTTCTGAAATAAAGCAACTCTGCCTAACAGTTCACCAAACACTGCTGCTTCTCATGTTCATTTGTGCTGACTTTTCTAAACACAAGTAGCAGGCAGACACATAGGATACAAAATATGAAAACATTCAAAATGAATACCTTTAATTCATTTAAAACACACATTTATATATTTAAAGCTACAGTGTGTAATAATAACAGGCATATAAAGTCAGAAATGTAATATATTATACATAACTATGTTATTTATCATCACCTATGAGCTCAGCCTTTTAACCATAATATTTGCGTTGCCTTAGAATTCGTTATTTATAATTACATAGGAGCGGGTCTCGCAGCCATGGAGGCTGACATCTTTGCGCTACGGCAAGCGCAGAGGCAACAAACTAGCGATTGCGAGATCTCCCATTATGCTCGAAAATAACTACGGCAAGTTGAGAGAGATTAACTGAGACGGTACTGAACAGTAGATGGCAGTATTATGCCTGAGAAGCGTTTAGTCTGCCTGAAACCAAAGAAGAAGAAGAAGCAGGTATACTCCGCTTCAGTAACAAGAAAGGTGAACAAGGCGGCAGGCGTGAGTGACTTTGCAAACTGTTTGGCACTGTGTGGCCAAACATCAGACGAATGGAGGATCATGCCTACTCTGTATCACAACGAAAAGCGGCGGACACCGAACCCCCGTCATCTAAGAAGCGGAAACACGACGAGAATAAACGCAAGCGTGACAAGAAACGACAAAAAACACGGATCAACATTGGCACGGCATTTACACAATGGAAGTCACTGATGGAGGAAAAAGGTTTTCAAAGTGACGCTCAAGTTGCCAGTTTTCTCTTGGACAGGTAATTAATCCTACACACACAATTGTCTAATATCACTGCAGTTTTTGGAGTACAGGATGCTCAGACCTGTCTAAAACAATAACATGCTGCGTGATGATGCTGTTACTCTCCAGTATACTTATTCAGCAACGTCCCTGACGTTTCACAGGTAATGATTCTGTTATTTTCTGTAAAATAATTTTCTGGATATATACCTCGGTTACTTCTCTCCGGCTCCTTTGGAGATCTTCAAGCCTTTCCTCCTCTGCTCTCACCCCGCTGGCACCCCTCCCTCGCCTGGCCCTAGCTGCACGCCCACCACGGCCTCCCTGCCCTCGCCCTCTTCCTCTTCCTCGCCTTGTAACCCCCGTGCCACAAACAAGACTTGGACTCTGTAAACGGGGAATATATATTCTTCCAGCGAACACAATCTCGCTGTTAAACTAATGACTACAATTACTTCATTTGTTTATATCACCATGCAAAGCAGCTCACCAAAACGTCACAACGACGTAGAAAAAATAACGGGTATATTTATTATCTAAAGTCTACATGAAATCTATACCCTACACAGACTAATGAAATACTATCTGTAAAATTATCTATGTAAACAAACCTCATCACTTGAGAAGGTAGGTGATGCGGACGTCGTGGAAGACATTTTGTCCCGTAACGCTCGCCGTACTGTTGGGGGGGAGAAGCGGTGGGGGGGAGATGTTCATGTTGCTGCGGTTTGCAGTCATGATGTCGCTGAAAATTACACACTGTAGCTTTAATATTAATTTCAACTAATATGTTTTCCTTAATTTCCGGAGGGAGTGATCCCAAGGGATCAATAAAGTGCTGTCTAAGTCTAAGTCTAAGTTTTAGTTGCAGTCCCTCTTGGACTACTTGTTGGCCTTCACCTCTGATGCCACTAATATGGATTTATGCTAAACTTAAATGCCAAATGTAAAGAACAAACAAACAAACATCAAGTTTTTATGGAGCGGTTCACATGAAGGGGACAACCTGCAAAGGCCCTGTGGCCAGGGTTTCAACCCTGCATGAGGTTGAAACAATTAGAATTAATTTACATTGTGTGTGACATGACTTTTTTATTCCAAATTCTGCGTTCTCAAGGAAGTCAAATGTAGCATTATGATTTTTCCAAAGTTATCCCTTTATATAAAACTTATTTAATGTCTATTTCAGCGATGCTGTCAATTTTACATTTCCAGTGAGGTGACCTCAGAAAAATCCACAATGCCTAAAAACAAGTGCAGGGAGATTATATCTCTGACGGTATGATTTGGACAAAGGGAAGAGATTTTATTCTCGTTCTTATTAAAGGTGACAACTTACTCTGCAGAGGGAAATACATTTAAGCCATGAAGCTTATGTGGAGATGCAGTGATTTGTTTTGATTATGTTAAATAATACCCTGCAGGGAAGTTTGAAGTCATTCTAATGGGTTTTATAGTCCATTAGTGAATCCATTATTATACAGTAATGACAGCTCAGGTAAATCAAAAGGATTGGCTCTGACGTAAGTAAAGGGTAACAGTGCTCTGAGGGCATGTACTCTGTTTGGAAAGGAAAAGAAATAACTGTATTGTTCTAAAGCCTTGTGCTGTAAAGCTATATGATGTTGGGGTCATTTGTCAGAGTAATAGTAAAGATTTATCTGAAAGCTGGTCAGATGGCAACAAAAACCTCCTCACTGTCTTTTTCTTTTTATCGCAGCAGCCATAAATAAGAAACTAGCCAATCGGAACAGTAACAGGCAACTGATTTACCAACGTTCCTTCACCTTAGCTGTCTGCTGAAGAGGTCATTCAGCTATTTACTATGTCACAGTGCACATAAGCTAAGTTCAGCAGTGTCAGCATCCTATAGTTTGTGTTCTTACCGGCTCCGCTTCCAACTCCAATGATATTAAGATGGGACTTTCCATCTCCAATGCTGCCAGGAGAGCAGAAAGAGCAGGAATTAAAAAAAAATCTTTGGAACAGCAACGCCTTGAAATTCACAGCTTCCAACCTGCCAAATGTGGGTTACATCTTTTTAGGCCTGTAACTGACAATTCTGCCTGACACCCGGGAATGTGAGATGCTCTGATCTAATGACTGAAGCTTCTGCGAGAACTTTAGGCTTTGAATGTTCCAGAGACACGTTATGTCAATCAAAATAAAACATTTTGTTAACTCTATTACACCTTTTAATTAACTTGCAAATCACATCCAACTGGCTTCCTTGCTGATCTGCTCATGAAAACGTCAAAAGAAGCCGAATTTGGTTTTGATTCTCTGCAGCATGTCAGTCACCTCCCACAGCCTGTGACAGCAGAGCTCTTTTAAAGTGCTTAGATTTTGGAATTTGCATCCATACACATACTAACCGATTGGTTAATTGACTGGCCTACAGCTTTTACTTTGTCAGCTAAACATGGTTAATTTGGGAAACTGACTTTGCATTTAAGACCAGTCATAAAGACAGTCCTATTTTTAGTGATAAAAAATGAGATACCTCACAACGGCTGACTTTGAATGTTTATCTAACTTTATGACCAATGTGTTCATTAAATTAGCTCTTTGGTTTCTCATGTAGCAAACTGACAAGTACAAAATATATGCGTTGTTAGGCAATTAAATTACAGCAGTTTCAACCATTTCTTTAACGAGACTAAGTGCAAGAAGATATTTTTACATTTTCTGCATTAATTTTCAAACATAACCTGTGGTGTGGAATTAGTGGAATTAATAACCTACTTATAGATTACTGAGTAGGTTAGGTATTAAGAACAATTTCCTCTGCAGGCTATATTCTTAAAAGCCAAGAGAAATGGATGCTGTAGTTGCTCTCCTTTAAAGCAAAAACGGATGTATTCCATTTCTGGCACCATTTGTATAAAACTATAAAAACAAATCTCTAGTTTGCAGGCAAAAACAATGTGAAAACCCTTATGAACAATTGATCTAAGAAATAACGTAGCAGAGGAAATGTATAGCTTTTTTTAATGATCTACAATTGTGTTAGATAATTTGTGTTTTTATAATTAAGAGAATTCCTCATTGAAAAAAAATAATAATTCCAAGACCTTTAGACTTTCTTCACAAAGTAAATGTGTTGCTATTTTTTCTAAATTTAAAATATCCACAACGTCAACATCAACAACATATCAATATCTAGTATAAGAATGAGAGATTGCTAATATACATTTTTAAAAAGAATATAAATGAAAAACATGTATCTTCTACAGTATATAGAAAACAATAGAGCAGGTAGGGCAAGAAAGAAGAAAGGGCAGTGGGATTATTTGTACTGTACTTATCTTACCAATAATTCCAACTTTGTAAAGCATTATCCTCAACATTTATAAAAGCATAGTATAAAAGAGCAACAACGCGCATTTAGTTAAAATGTAATGTTATCCAAGTTTTTTACTCTCTTTACTCAATCACAAAATATAACAGGGCTAGAGCAGACATTTTAAATTTTATGAAATATCTTTCTGTGGTCAAATTTTGCAATTTTACATATTTAATTACTCAAATATGTCATAAAAAAATCTAAATAACCTCTTAGTTATGTCAAATCTAGAAAATGCTTCATACTGTTTGTATACTATACTTGAGACACTACAATGCTGCAGCAAATTTTTAGATATAGCTTCTGACTATGACATCTAGTACATTACCTGGACAAAATGTCTGGGAGTTTATTGTGGATAAAGTCTCGCATGCATTGGTGTTCAGAAGAGCGCTCCAGAAAAAGTTGGAAGGATTTCTGGTATCTATCATCATCATGAACCAGACTCTTCAGTGGAGATGCCATCATACCCGTCTAGACAAAAGGGAGTAAAGCAGTTAAACTCAGACTTTACCAGTTTTTTTCTTTGGTTCAGGTCTGTACTTTAACAGGGTCATATGTTTTGAAGGTAATTAACTCAACAGATAGCAGGTTTAGTCTTAAGATTAACTCCTGTTCCAGTGTCAAGACTTCTGGTGCTTAGATACTTGTACTTAGCTAAATCCATCTTTCTGTCAGTTTCAATAAGGTTCCCTGTCCTCACTACAAAAAACACAGCATGATACTTTCAACATGGGCTTGACTTAGGGCTGAAACAATGAACCACTATTAATCGATTTTTAAAATAATCGTGAAATAATTTATTAGCCTATTCATCGTTAAGTGGAGTATAGACTCTAAAACAGAGGTCATGGATTAACGGACCTGAGTCTGGATCCGGACCCACCTGCTGGCTACCCTGGACCCAACCTGATTTAAAACATTTATAAATCCCAGATTCACTGCTCCGACCCGCAGCGCTCCAGACCTCCTGTGCAAAGCAAAGCCTCCAGCCTCCGCTGTTCCTCCCGCATTACTGTCCTCCGACTTATCCTCGGAGCTCGAGGAGAGAATGCGCAATATTATCATTAAATTTGTAGGAACACAATATGCATAAATGAACGCTTAATTTAATATGACATATTTAAAAAAATCCCCGTCAGCATCCAGCATATGTGCGGTTTCTGATGGAGATGAGAAATCTGCTTCCTGGTCTGTTGAAGTTCCAATAGTTTGCATCCAATCTTTTAAAAAAACGGTGTTAGTGTTAGTTTTTTTAAATATATAGGAATTATGCTCTAATTTGTAGTTATTACCGATCTGTTGCACAGGGGGTGGCCAATGATAGGCTAAGGGTGGCCATGCCCCTCCATCTAGCTCCGCCCCTGCGTAAAAAACGTTTCAAAACTGACAATAGTCGCAAAAGCAGCTACACATTTTCCAATTGGATGTTACTGTTCATGCCTTTATAAAATATGCTTGTTGCACACCAATATATTAATCAGAGGCTTAGCCAGAAATTTTTTAAAAGGGGTGGCCAGTCAAAAACCAATGTAAACTGAGGGGTGGCTGAAAGCGGAAAGGTGCCAGAACCTAAGAGTCCATCTACAGTTTTCCAACAGGAACAACGACAAAATCCACATTTTCTAAATAAAGACAAACTATAAGTTCCTACTATTTTCCTTTTGATTACAAATTGATGCATATATTTAAACATCTATGCTGTCTAAATAAAAGGTATATTGGACAAAATATCTGGGGCAAACATCTTTTCCATTGTCATTACTTACCTACTTTTATCAAAAAAAAAATTCTGCATAACATTAATATTACTTGTACTAATATCTACATAACATTTATTTTTAAGTTATTATTAAAGTAGTTATTTATAATTTCACTGAAAACTCCTTGATTACTTGCAGAGACACATAATTTTCTTTTTACCCCATATAACACAAAATTAGGGTCTTAAAAAAGCATGAATTCTGTACATACCAACTATAATGTAAGTATTTAGATATGTATAATTAACCACAGTGTTTTAGTTGTCAAGAAACTATGAATCTGTGAAACATTTAAATGTTTAATAAGTTTAAACATTCCTCTTAATACTATTACTGCTGCCACCCTCTGTATTAGAGAGAAATAAATGATAGGCGTGGCCACAGGGGGGACCAATGATTGGTTAAGGGTGGTCATTGCCACCCCTGCCCCCCATCTAGCTCCGCCCCTGATATTAAGGCGTGTTTCTCTGTAATATCTTAGTTACTGACGCGCTATAAGTAAAACGTATATCACGTTTCCTTTGCCAGATAAATTACGACAAAGCCTCACGTTTATTGAAAAAACAAACAAACAGTTTCAGCCACAGCGGAAGCAGCCTTATGCAGACTGAAACCTCGTTCAGACCCAAACAGACGCTGTCATTTCCCCTCCACTATCATTTGCAGCTGGTCTGAACAGCAGCTAAACGTCCGTGTTTCAACCAGAGACCATCAAACAGCGGGTTAAGCTCTTCGCATACATTTTCCTCCTGAGCGTTTTAAGCAAATCATATCGGGGATCACTTACTGGGTGTTTCTCGCAGGAGTGCGTCCGTGGAAAGTGCAGGCTGGAATGAACCCTCCCACATGTGTCACGGCTTCCTTAGGGAGGGCGAAAGGAGAGAAATCTCACCAAGAAAATCAGTTATTATCTTTCTGCTGTAACCAAAGGTCAATAGAGTAGCTAACAATTAAACTTTGAAGAATATTGAGCAGCACTACTTTGACGTGTTTAGTAAATCCAATACATTTCTTAAAAAGTACTTGAAAAAAATATACTGACTGAAAGTAACATTTCGATTTACAATAAACTGTCTTTGAAAATTATAGTACTTTAAGGCTGAAGTAAAAAATAAAATAAATAACAAATTTGGGCAGAAAAAAAAACACTTTTTCAAATCTTTTCTAATGCAAACCTTTCTAAGTCAATCCTTATTGTAGTTGTAAACTTTGTAGAACAAAGTTCCTCCATTGATAATACCTGTTGTTTACTATAAACCTAACCTCTGAATTAATGTGTAGTGGGTAAAATACTAGTATTATAACTTAAGCTTGTGTAAAAACAAGAAAAGAAATTTTAACACTTAGAGGTATAGTGTAGGATGTTCTTTTTCCGGGTGGATCTTCAAAATGAGTGGTTCTCCTAATTGTCAATCATTTTGGTGATAAGTTTACGTAAGTCCTACCTGCTCTTCCCCATTTTCACTTACCGCTGGTGAGTCTTGCATAGTAAAAAAATGCAAATCTTTTGGAAAGTAAGCTTGTTTGAGCGATGCAAACAGCAAGTTGTAAACCAAGCGTGCACAAGGAGAAATGGGCTTGTGCATGCTCTCGCACGAGTTTAGTAGTCATTCCCTCTCGGGAGCGGGTATAGGGTTGTGCATGTGCAAGAGGGTGCGTATTTTCAAAAATCCGCAAAAATCCTCTCATATACTTTTAATTGTCTATGTTTGGTGCATTTTTGCTTTGCCTGAACAATCTCCTTCCTCATTCAGTAGATTTATTCCCAAAGGGTAGTTTCCAGACTTCCTAATAAAATTTAAGATCCAACTTTCAGTGTAGTTGATCTACAATTTATCTCTCTATGATAGAAATTCTTCTTTGACGAGATCTCTATTAATTGCTCATTTCCACATAATTACACATAATAACCCGAACAGCATAGAATCATCTGACCTGAAGTAAATCAAGGTAAATAGACTATAGGTGACTATAGATGCATCAGTATTGAACTACTGAGGTTTTAGTCTGCTCATTAAGAGTAAATTAAAAAGGCAATTTTAAAGATATTTTTCCTGTAAAATCTTACAAAATGTCTCTTTAAAGCTGGATGACCTTCATTGTGTACAGAGGGTTTAAATTCCAACTCTCCAAATTTGAAGTCAAAGACTTAATCCACTAAACCACAGGGACAATATTGATCTGGACAAAAGGTAAAAATAAATATAAACTTTAAGATCTGCACATGTTATAATATTGGTTTCCACTGTTGATTTGTACGTTATTAGTTTTTTGTTTGAGAAAACCCCTTAACTTATGACATTTTCATTTAAGAGTTTTGAAAATGAATGTTAATTACGTACACCTGGCATTACATAGCTGCACATGCGTAGCCTGGCTTGGCCTTTCTACAATGGATGAAGCCAGGATGTGCTCATCATGCTACTATAAGATGAGCTTGGCTTTATTTCTTATCCTAGAATTTTAAAATTCAGCTATAAAATAAAGCCTGTCTCCTCTTGCGTTACGTTTGTGTCTAACCTTCAGGTTTTTTTTAAATACTGTTTTATAGTATCTAATTGTTGGTGGTATGTGATTACATTTATACATTTCTATCAAGAATAATACAATATTTGGGTTTAATGACAGAATCTTAAACTGCATAATTTGCCCTTTTTTTCAGTCTCAGTCCATTGGCACACAATAAAAAAAACGAGAAACAAAAAACTGCCGGGTCAATGTTAATCTCAGGCTTGACTTCAAAGACCCTTCATTAATTACACAAGGTTGCACCATCTTAGCTCTTTGTTCCTACTGTTTTCCATGTGTCACCTTTTTCTCTCTTAGATATAAAGTTACAAAGGACTGAATCAAAAGTAGACAAAAAAGTTAGGGAGGGAAAAGTTGGCTCTTCTCTGCCATGATTCATCTAATTGGAAAAAAAAAAAACTCCCTCATGTGGACAATGAGACAGGTTTTTAGTCTAACTAAATATGTCCAATTCTTTGCCAGATGTTCATTAGAAGGCATTGGTAAACCCTCCACCTATCCTGTTTTCTCTGCTTAGACACAAATTTACAAACCAAGCTGCACTTAATGTAAAAATTAGACAAAAGTTCAACTCACAACTTTCAGTTTATCATTATTAAACAGTCTCTGGTATTCCAGAGGTTAGATGTTAGACTAACTATATACACGAAATGATGCTGTTAGCTAAAATTAGGCATACTAGCATGCTGAGAATTGCACTACTGAAATATACTGGTTATATTCTTTCAGTTTTGTCTTACATGGTTAATGAGCGCTACAAATCAAAGCTAGAAACTAGAAAAAAAGGATTATCTTTATTTTTTAAAACCGTAGATATTTATTATAACTTAAATAAATATATGACCCTGATATAGAACTAGCTGCACCTAGATGTTACACTAGTTCACCATCCAACTTATTACCAACTAAAGTGAACCCAATGCATTCAGATGGCTTAAATAATTTGATATTTAACATGAACTTTAAGTAAAAATAAAAAAGAGGTTTTGGACAGCATGCTCCCAACTTTATAAAAACACTTTGGAGATGGCCCCTGCATCTGTCACCATGACAAGGCACCAGTGCATAAAGTAAGGCCCATTAAGTCAGATGACCGCCCTGCACAGATTCCTGACACTCAACCCAATAAAACACCTTAGAGAGGAATTTGATGTGAGAGAAAGAACTTCTTGTTCAAAAGAACTTTTGGAAGAATGGTCAGATATTCTAATAAACACACAACAAAAACCTGTGGACAGCCGTCCCAAAGGAGTTGAGGCTCTTATTGGTGCAACAGGTGGACAAACTTCATAATGAACCCTATGGATTAAGATTTGGATATCATTCAAGTTCCTATGCAAGTCAAGGCAGGTGAGCAAACACTCTTGAAAGTAAACTGTGTGTTTAGTCCTTATATACGCAAATGCTGCCCAGTGATGCAGTGCGTAGCATTGCTGCCTTGCAGCAAGAACATTGTGGGTTTGATTTCCGGCCCAGGGTCTTTCATGCATGGAGTTTGCATGTTCTCCCTGAGCATGCCTGGGTTATTTCCAGGTACTCCGGCTCCCTCCCACAGCCCACAGTGCTTCTCTAAATTCTCCTTAGGTTGTTTGTCCTGTTTGTCTCTATGTTGCCCTGTGATGAACTGGCGAGCTGTCCAGGGTGTAACCGCCTCTTGCCCGTAGACAGCTGGAGATAGGCACCAGCACCCCTCGCAAACCCACTTGGGATTACATGTGTCAGAAAAGGGATGGATGGATGGATACACAAATACTCTACAGGTTTTTTTCCCCCAAGTTTTGCCTACATAAGTATCGAAGAGTATTTTCCAAATATTTGCAGAATTCCAATACTTGTAGATACAATAGAATATATTTTCATAGTGTGACATATCCTGCCATTTCTTTTTACCTACAATTCCACTAACTTTCTGCTACTATTTATTCATTTCACAAGGCATATATTTATAACTTAAAAGAATAACCAGATTTACATACATTCAATTCAAATTCTTGCACCAGCAAAAATGTATAATTTTAATAATAGGCATAATGTAGATTACTGTAATTTGAACCTGATTACTGTTTAGAAGGATACATTACTTCATATTATGTATTAATCTCATTTTTTCTTGATGCATAACACACAGTACTAGAAGAATTTCTGTGATTGCAAAGCAATGGCAAACAGGTGGCTGTTTTTCATACTTTTTCTTTCTCTACCTGAAAACCAGGTAACCACACCTTTTATTCTTGCACTACACTGCCCCCTTGTGTGCAAATAATCCAACTACCTAAACAAGACAATAACTGAATAAAACTTTTTTTTTTTTTTTGCAGAACTAAGAGCTACTAAAAGCTACAGACCAAATTATAAAACAGAAAGTAGCATATGCATTTCGCCTAAATGTTTTGAAGTATTTCTTTACTTAGTTTATAGAATCAAACTATTCCTCTACTGGAGAACCTCTACACTTAAATCAGTGACCACTGTTTTTTCCTCTTCAAGCATTCCACTCTAATGTAACGTAGCATGAAAAAGAAAATGTTTTGGAGTCCTTGATAATTTACTCATTCACATCAATGCTTGTGGTGGTATGAGCTGCTTTATACACCGCATCCAGGTCCTCTCAGGGAATCCCAAGATGTTCTACGGCCAGCTGGAAACGTGACCCTTCCAGTGCATCCTGGGTCGTCCCCTGGGACTTAATCCAGATGAACATACCTGATCAGCTGACTGACTGCAGAGCAGTGGTCCTACTTTGAGCCCCTCCTGGATAGCCAAGTTCCTCCACTTGTGTCAAAGGTATTGCCAGGCCTCCTTGTGACTCTAAAATGACTGATAAACCGAGTGTCAAACTTCTCTATGTAAAGTAATAATTCAATAAAAACTGATAACCATCTTTGAACTCTAATCATATACATAGACATGTTGAAAGATTTAAAGGAAAATTTCGGTCAGCAAGAATAATTAATGTATCATTATCTGTTAACTAATACATTTTAGGTGATTAATTTAATGAATTAAATGAATATACCATTAATCAGTAATTAAATAAAAACATTGATTTTTGTTGTCATCACTGAGTCAGGGAACTGACATTTTTGCCTAAATATAGTAACACCTCACTCCTGACATCTTCCGGCAGTGACGTCACGGTGCGGTAAGCCTAGTGGGAGCTACTAGACACATCTGCAATCAGCAACAATTATTAAAGATTTTGAGAGAACTTCACCATTGAAATTCACAAGAGCTTTAGTTAAACTGACAATGCCTAGGTGCATGGCAGTTGGATGTTGTAATACATCAGGTAAAAGTGAAAAAAAAATATGTTGTTTCACCTTTGCGATTCATGATCCTCCAAGTACGGGTTCGTCGTTGGATTGCCAACTTGAAGAGGGAGGATTTGCCATAGAATTCTGGCCAGAGAAAAAACACCTAATATGCAGCCAACATTTCAGAGAAGAATGTTTTCTAGATGCCTTGGTTAATAGCGCATTGTGATAAACACCAGATACAGCATGGGGACTTGCTCAACAGCCGATACCGCACTGTGACGTCACAAACCTGTAGGTGGCAGTAGTGTTCTTTGACCAACATAGAGCTCCAGTAAGGCACATTCAAATGAAATTTGCTCTTAATTAAAAATACTTATTATTTATTCAACAGTATGTAATAATTTTATATTTAAAGTACTTTCAGAAGTTTGAATTCTGAATATGACCGGACTTTTTCTGTAAAAGGCTCGGAAGTTCACTCATTTTTCACTTCTTCGTTATTCATGAGGTTTATAAAATAATGATAGATTTCTAGATGGAAGTTGGTAGATATCATTTGGAGATTCCAAATGGCTTTTTCTAAAAAGAAAAAGAAAAAAAAATACAGTATTTGCATTGATTATTGAAGTAGAAGAAACCCAAAAAGTAATTCCTGTCAGCTACCTGCACTCTGCCACCAGTAAATAATATGCAGTGCAAATCTTGTGATCAGTAACAACAATCAATTGTGTTAACCACCAATTTGGCTTAATGAAAAATTATATTTATGGGTAAAAGGAAACCACTAGATGTACTGCTTGTACAGGTGCTGGTCATAAAATTAGAATTTCATGAAAAAGTAGATTGATTTCAGTAATTCCATTTAAAAAGTGAAACTTGTATATTATATTCATACATTACATACAAACTCATATATTTCAGATGTTTATTTTGTTTAATTTTGATAATTACAAATGACAAATAATGAAAATCTCAAATTCATCATATCAGAAAATTAGAATATTGTGAAAAGGTTCAAAATTGATGGCCCCTGGTGCCACACTCTAATCAGCTAATTAACTCAAACCACCTGCAAAAGCCTTTAAATGGTCTTTCAGTCTAGTTCTATAGGCTACACAATCATGGGGAAGACTGCTGACTTGACAGTTGTCCAAAAGACGACCATCGACACCTTGCACAAGGAGGGCAAGACACAAAAGGTCATCGCTAAAGAGGCTGGCTGTTCACAGAGCTCAGTGTCCAAGCACATTAATAGAGAGGCGAAGGGAAGGAAAAGATGTGGTCGAAAAAAGTGTACAAGCAAGAGAGATAACCGCACCCTGGAGAGGATTGTGAAACAAAACCCATTCAAAAATGTGGGGGAGATTCACAAAGAGTGGACTGCAGCTGGAGTGAGTGCTTCAAGAACCACCACACACAGACGTATGAAAGACATGGGTTTCTGCTGTCGCATTCCTTGTGTCAAGCCACTCTTGAACCACGGACAGCGTCAGAAGCGTCTTGCCTGGGCTAAAGAGAAACAGGACTGGACTGCTGGTGAGTGGTCCAAAGTCATGTTCTCTGATGAAAGTAAATTTTGCATTTCCTTTGGAAATCAAGGTCCCGGAGTCTGGAGGAAAAGAAGAGAGGCACTTCATCCACGTTGCTTGAAGTCGAGTGTAAAGTTTCCACAGTCAGTGATGGTTTGGGGTGCCATGTCATCTGCTGGTGTTGGTCCATTGTGTTTTCTGAGGTCCAGGGTCAACGCAGCCACATACCAGGAAGTTTTAGAGCACTTCATGCTTCCTGCAGCTGACCAACTTTTTGGAGATGCAGATTTCATTTTCCAACAGGACTTGGCACCTGCACACAGTGCCAAAGCTACCAGTACCTGGTTGAAGGACCATGGTATCCCTGTTCTTAATTGGCCAGCAAACTCTCCTGACCTTAACCCCATAGAAAATCTATGGGGTATTGTGAAGAAGAAGATGCAATACACCAGACCCAACAATTCAGAAGAGCTAAAAGCCACTATTAGAGCAACCTGGGCTATCATAACACCTGAGCAGTGCCACAGACTGATCGACTCCATGCCACGCCGCATTGCTGCAGTAATACAGGCCAAAGGAGGCCCAACTAAATACTGAGTGCTGTACATGCTCATACTTTTCATGTTCATACTTTTCAGTTGGCCAACATTTCTATAAATCCTTTGTTTTTATTGGTCTTCAGTAATATTCTAATTTTCTGATATGATGAATTTGGGATTTTCATTTGTTGTCATTTGTAATCATCAAAATTAAACAAAATAAACATCTGAAATATATGAGTTTGTATGTAATGTATGAATATAATATACAAGTTTCACTTTTTAAATGGAATTACTGAAATCAATCTACTTTTTCATGATATTCTAATTTTATGACCAGCACCTGTATATAAAAGCACAATCTTTTTGTTCACATACTCCATTGGTGTAGTCAAAGGTTAAAGCTTAGAAAATGAGGATCTTTGGACATGAAAATTCACATGAATTCTGGCTGAGATTGGAATATTTTGTGAAGGACAATGGGCACCTCCAATTAAGCATCTTTGTCCTGTTGTCTTTTATCTGAATAAGACACACACTGAGTTACATTATATATTGTTTTAGAAGTACATATTAATACTTATGCAGAATTTTAAGCACACCTCTATGAATTCATAGTTTCATCCAAAATGATGCAGACAAGAACATTTTCCATTTCTAGTTAAAAAAAAGACCATTCATTTTATAAATGACCAGAAAATGTTTTAATTTTGCTCTGTGCCTGCTCTGACAAACTTCCCCAAACCATAATTTATTGGAGTGTTCCTGGTTCCTTATATGAACAAATTTAATAAATTAAAACGAAACACTCCAACTGTCATGCCGCTCATAAATCTTCACTAAAACCTGCAAATGCATCTTGAAAGATGCACAAATGAGATGAATTGGACATGACAAGATTGGCCCCCATCTTTACCATGGATCAGATGGCCGTGACACAAGCATTTTAAATCAGCCTTGTCTTAAACAAAAGTGACAGGATTAGATAAATGAATTAGATGAGACAAAGATTTAAACTCTGGATCGCTCGCAGCTCCGGATTATCTTGGGACTATCGGACTGGAAATCTGGCTGGAGGGCAAAATGAATCTTATCAACTGCTTATCTGTTCTGGGCTTTTCCTGGGAGCCTGCAGCAATTACAATACATCAGGACTGGAAAGCCAAGGAGCCATGGAAGATCTTTGCAGATTTTCAGCTTCTCTCTTATAAACATTCCTCTCATTTTGAACAGCACAGGGGGATAAAGTAAGAAACACTGGGCTTTTTTTGATTTCCACATGATTTTACAATTTATTTGCATTTTGTCCAGTTCTCCATGTACACACAATAGTAACACAAATAGTTTAGGTACCGTAAACGGTAGGCAAAGATGTTTTTAGATCTGTCAAACACACCCAACAGAGTTCTCATAAGCATCTAAGAACAGAAATGTTTCTAGACAGCTTATGATGTGCTGTTAAGAGCTTTTGAATACTTAAAATCATTTTTTTTTCTTGTACCCAACTTTTATTTTCTGTGCTTTTTTTGCTTCCAAAATTTCAGAAGCACTGCCATAAAAGAGACTGATCTAAAATGTTTGGCAACTTATGGAACAGAGTCTTTGCAAGGCCACTTGAAGCACTCTCTGTAAAGATAGAACAAGCATGCCTAAATACAGAGGCAGCTGCCAAAATACAGTTGTTGTGACAGGTAACAACCATATTTGTACAACCAGAAGGATTATAGAGTGGCTGATAAAATACATTCAGGTCAGAAACAGGAACCTTTAAATGTACATCTCAATAAATAAGAATATTACTCAAAAGTACATTTATTTCAGTGATATAGTTACAGAAAACTAGATGGTAGATTATATAGATGTGACACATACAGAGGGGCATTTTTCAGGACTTAATTTCTTTTAATGTAAATAATTATGAATTGTGGCAATTAATACTCTCAGAAATGGCAAAACAAATATAAATGTCAGCTTTTTGCAAAGTATGTCAGTTAATGCTTTGACTTTCATTGTTTGCATGAGTAACTGCATCGGCGCAGCATGATATGGAAAGAATATTGAATTTAAATATAATTTGGAGGCTTTATTCTCATAATCATCTGAAAGCCGTCGTCTTCCCTACTGCTTTCAAACCTTTTCTTTGAGTAAACTTTCCCCTATTATGCTTTGATTGGACACTATGAACAGACAGTTCTCTTAGAAATGAACTTAACCTCCTTGCTGAGAGTTGTAGTGACTTTATGCCAGAAGACTGTCAAGTCAGCAGTGTTCACAAGGCCTGCTTAGTTGATCTTTGCCATGTTTTATTTGTCAAACAGAAATCATTTTGAATATTATTGTACTGTATATTGTACCCTAAAAACTTCATTTTCAGTTTTAATTAGCTACAAGGCATAATTGCCCAGAAAGTTATACTTCAATGTGTGTCTGATTCTATTCAACAGAATCTTTTACATTTTTTTTTTATCACTGAAATAAATGTACTTTTCAATGATATTTGTGCTTGTTGAGATGCACATGTTAATCTTTCATCAGTGGAGGCAAAATGAGGAACAGCTTAATACCTGGTGAGCACCGAAACCAACAATCCAGGTAACACAGATCTTCCACTGGGTTGAAGTAGCCAAAAGGAACTGAGGGTGAAAACGTTTTATAAGTCCCTCAGACTTTTTAAAAATTAGCAGCAAGAGCAAATTAATGAAAAAAATCTTCACAAAACTAAGAAATGAAAGAAAAAAAAAATGATCCGAATAGTTATAATGTCCTCAGAAATATTTGCAATCTTTTTTTTCCGAATCATTTTGTGACAAATATTTACTTTATTCTCTGAGCTGAAAAAAAAACCAATATGAGTCATGAACAATTTTCTTCAAAACAAAACACAGATCATTCCAAACATTATGACCATTGGCCTAAGAGTATCTTGGTCCTCCTGGTGCCAGAGCAGCCCTGACCTGTTGAAATATAAAAACAAATTTCCACCGACTCTACTAGACCCCTGAAAGCTTCAAGGTAAAGGTTCAATGGATTGGACTTATTTTTGCAGCACATTCCACACATGCTAAATTGGATTGAGATCTGGTGATTTAGTAGCAAAAACAACACCTAAAACCTGTGGTTGTCATTTTGTTCTATGTCTGTGTGCATTAAGAGGAAAGATGCCACAACCATCAAGCTATTCTATTTCAAAAAAATGTTGTGCATGGTCCGCAGAAATGCTAACTTAGGTAGAATGTGTTGAAAATACATCTGTAACACTGCAAAAAAATCTCTAAAACTGAATAAAAAAATAAAGAAAATAACAATTAAAACAACTTATATATTGGTGTATATAAGTGTAATGGAGTGAGTATTTCTACTGCTAAAATAAGATGACTAGATGTTATGCAATTCAAATAAGAGACTGAAGTTATTTTATTTTAAATGTAAATTGTAAGTGTTTTAAGAGGAGGTAAGTGAGACACACCTCAATAAAAAATAACTGCACTTATTTTAGAAAAAAAATAACTTAGATTCAAATTTTTTGCACTGTAAAAGCAATTATTCTACAGAAAACTACACTAAGCAACAAAGTGCCTTTGCTACCTCTCCTTTGTTCCATAATACATACAGGTGACGAGTTCTCCAAGAAAGCAAACCACATTAAACTGGCAGTCCACTTGATACAGAGATTCATGAAACCAGACCATCTTCCTTTCAATCGCTCTGTTATCCAGTTCTGATTTTCACATTTTAGCAAAGTTCTAGTAAATGTAGGACATTCGCTTTCCTGTATTTTCACAGTTTAGCTTTCAGATACGTTGGACGCTTTGTTCCTGCTTTGACAACGGATGATTGAATGTTATTTAAGCATAATCAATTTATCTTTACTATAATGAACGGTGTATATGTGACTCCAGTAATAATCTCCACTAGTAGGAGGTTACTCATACTCATGTTACTGCAAAAACTATCTAGAAATAAAACAACAATTCTTAAATTAAGTCTATTTACCTTTAATTTGAGCAGGTAAATAAGATGATTTGCCAATGGAATGAGTATATTTATTCTTAAAATAATATAATTAGATAATATGCACTTGAAATAAGACAATGCAGTTGTTTTTGTTATTTTTAAATGTAAATTGTCTATCTCTATTAGCAAAGTGTCTCACTTACCTCCTCAATTCATGAAAAAGCGCACTTAGTTTAAGTAAAAATGACTTATTTAGATTTCAATTTTTGCTGTTTTTTTTTTTTTGGTGATGGTCAGTCATAATCTGTTGTCTAGAAAAGACAAGTGGTCCAATGGGGGATTAAAATGGCAATAAACAGAAACTCAACCATTCAGCAATTTTACCCTCAGTAGCTCCTCTGCTGTATTAAACTACACTGGCCAGTCTTCTGCTGTGTTATGTGCATCATTGGGATTGTCATAAGTTCACCACCCTTCCTTGCTGTGGACAGCTTTTGATATATAGATGTAATTCTGCAGTTGCTTTGACCCATTTTACTAACTATCACAACTTTGCCCCTGTCAAATGCACTCAAATGTAACATTTGCCATGTTTTCAAGCTTCTAACACATAAACATTGAGGTCATCATACTCACTTACACCCTTATGTATCCTACTTAGATGTGCCATGATAAGGAAATGATCTGTTTACTTTACCTGTCTGTGGTCATAATGTTATGTCTGATCAGTGCTGATACAAGGAGTAACCCAGCCAATATTCTTATGATTCCCCATAATATTAGAGTGGTAAGTGAAGTTTTGTTTTGCATCATATTGAGGTATGAGGTATGATCTCAATCATGCTGGTTTCCAATCTTTACAGTTGCATGTGTTTTGTTTATTTTGTTCTTAAACTGAATGCATCAAAATGGTGTGCGCTTCAATAACAGTGACATTTTGAACTTGTTGTTGAGATGTGTTTTCTGCAGCTGTTAGTCACACGAGGACAGAGAAATAGCCACATCACACTTGTCCTTCAACTCGAGGCAGGCTTGATTTTGGTTTCCATGTATACACAACATATTGCATCATCAACAATACACAATTGGACAGAAAAATAATAAAAAAAATGAAACGAAGTACAGTTAAAACACTAGAAAAGTTGTCAAAATAAAATAAAAATGACTCAGCACTAACGTAGTGCATAAACCATCTTATTTGTTTGGAAATAAGGAATAAGAGTTTATTCAAAGAGCTTGGGCCTTTCAAACAGTTCAGCATCTATTGAGAAAAATTAAAATATGACTACAGAATCTCCAAAACTAAAGAAGAAAAAAAAAACAAAAACAGAATTGTGGTCCCTATAATTCTTGACACTCAAAACATTCCACAAAAGACTCACTTGTGGATTGATTTTGTCTTTAGTGCCTAAAAGTCTTGCTTCATCGTTTGCAAGTGGTGCTTGCACCCTGTGTTCATGTAGCAGGCAGTCATAGAAAAAAAGGAACTAGAGGCCCATGTCTCAGTCTCGTCTCACTTGGCTTATGCTCTGCTTGTATGAGTCTGCCAATATTCTGCGCCTTCAGCAGCAAACCCAATAGTTCTATTATCTCAAACATAACCCTGCTAAAGCAGGTCAGGGCATATCCTGGGCAACGATGTGAACAAGGCCAAAATCCGGCCCAAGGCCAAACATGTCCTCGTGAGGTATAGCAGCCTGGTTACATATCCACGTCGCCATCATAGGCAAGAGTCAAGGGCTTCTGTGGTGGAGGAGATGCCTTAGAGGTTTTGGATGGCTTACTAAAAAACAGAGAGAGAAGAGATGGAGAAATCTCAAAATGGATGTTGCTTGGTGTACCAAAAGGCAGGCCAACTAGATTTCAGTCTTTAAGAAGAATTCCATTAACTGATAACAGGGGCTCACAACAGACGAAGTAGCATGGACGAGTATAACTCATACTTGACAGCAGTGTGTTGGAAGAAATAAATGTCCCTATGCCTGTCAATGTTTATGCTGCTCTCATAGCAAGTATGTATGACCTACAATAATGCTTCTGCTTTAATAATCATATGTTATGGATTTTTTTGAAGACAGTAGAAAAGCACATACCAGATCAAGAATGACACCGTAATGATGAAAAGTATGACAATGAATCCAACGACGGTTACAGCGTAAACCCACAGCTTCACTCTCCCATCTGTGCAACCAAAGAGAAAGTTTTAAGTAACGGGACAGGAAGATTGTTTAAACATTCTTTTAAATCTTTACATACATATTGGTATGAAAATATATACTGTGATCAAAGTGCCTTATCAAAGTTTTCACCTCATTTCAACCTTTTCATATTTTACCAATTTACAAAAACTATTTTTGACATATTTTATCAGAATTTTGTGTGACATCATAAATTAAATTCATGAAATTCGAGAGAGTTTATTTGTATTTAGCACTCTGTATCAATATTTTGAAGTGAATATGATCTGATCTAAATCAATGCAGATCTGCAGATTCTATCCCAGGATTGCCATGTATTGAACTCCAACCATCTTCCCTTTAGCTTCTGGTCTCTCTCTCTTTTTTTTATTTTAGATATACATTTTCACAGTATGACGTTGCCAATACCATATACTGCCATTGGAAAAGTGTTTTCAAGGTAATGTGTATTGTTAGTTTTTTACCAGACAGCATTTAGCTTTTAGACCCAAACAATGATGGTGATCTAATGGTCCTTCTTCCATGTTGGCTGTCTTGATTTTGAAACTAGCAATACATTTTAAATGAAACTTTTAAATGTTTTATTCCTAAAATGTACTTCTTAGTACTTCTTACACAAAAATTGATGAATAGTTGTCAGGAAACAAGAAGGTCTGCGAAGACTCAAGGTCTTTGCAGCTTTGGTTAATAACCTCCTTGGTTTGTCTGTCTAGATTCCAGCTTCTAATTCTCGTCTTCAGGTGATGAATTAAACAGCCTTCATGAGATGTTTAAAGCTTGGAATACAGATTGTATTCTACAACATCAACCATTTTTTTTTTTTTTTTTTAACAATTTGTCTTCTGGCGTTTATAAAGCTGTTTGTTTACTCCTGTTTTTTTTCCCCCAACCAAACCTCTGAAAACTTTTCAGTGTACATGTTTTTGTACTGAAACTAGACCAGCCTCAGGTAACCTGTATACAATTGTAATTCAGTTACTTCTAAATTCAGCTGTACTACTACTATTCAGTTTTTACCTGTGGGGGAATAATTGCTGCAGATTTTAATTAGTCGTACCAAAGTAAAGAGGCGTAAATGCAAATGTCAAGTGTCCTGAAGTGTGTTTCCATTTCCCAATTTCCATTTTGCTATAGATGTTAATACATTAGAGAAAGTACCACTGAAATACACAGATTTTTGTGGTGACAAAATTTAAAAAAGATACTACTTTCAGAATGCAATATTTAGGAGGAAAATTTGATCAAAAGGCAAGTCTGCTGTGGTTTACCTTAGAGCTAATAAGAACTAGAGAGACATTAACGAAGAAGAAATTCTTCCTGTTGTCCATTTATCTCATTGATTTTACAGGAACAAAGTTATTTTCAGAAGCAGAAGCAATGTCAAACAAGCTGCTTAGAGAGGATTTCTATTTCAGTACCTGGGCCAACAGGCCTTAAGGTCCACTCGCTGAACAGGTTGTTGGCTTGAGATGGTCGGGGTTTTAATCTTCCAGAGTTAGTTTTCACATCGGCTTTTTTGCTGTTGTCCACCCCTGGGGTTCTGGTACAGTAGTCCAAGAAGCCGTGTGAAGTCATCACTTCAGTGTAGCCCTTCTCACACCCACACACTCCACTCTGTATGAAATGGTGCCAGGAACAGAAAATCATTAACTCTTCACATAGAAGTGTTAAAATTGTTAATTGACATTTTAGGAGACCCCCTGTGCAGTTGCATGAAGATACTCTTAGGGGCAGTATAGCACCAAGCTGTGGGCATTCATTTTTACTCCCCACCCCCACATTTCCACTCCAA
Source organism: Cyprinodon tularosa (assembly GCF_016077235.1). Taxonomy (NCBI): domain Eukaryota; kingdom Metazoa; phylum Chordata; class Actinopteri; order Cyprinodontiformes; family Cyprinodontidae; genus Cyprinodon; species Cyprinodon tularosa. Next base: position 179,007 of record NW_024039740.1, on the reverse strand, counting down.
ATAACCACACAGGTGTACTCCTTAACTGACACATGCAGTGATGTTAATCTGATTAGTTTATAACGGCCTGTTATAGAAAATTAAAAATGTGATTTATCAAGATCCATGGAGTGTCCCACCTAGAAGGGGAGCAGAAAACACAAATATCTCCGCACAGCCTGATAATCTTACCGGTGTGCAGTGTGAGAAGGGCTTTGTGCACGGAGGATGGCAGTGTCGAATGGTAGTGGGCCTTTTTTGTGGGAAACACCCCCCTGAGAAGAGAAAACAGTCTTACCTTTATTCCTTTACACATTGATCGGTAAATTAATGTTCTGTCACAGCTGATTAATGGGTCCAGGTGTCTATCAGGGTCCCTGATCAATTGTGAACATTTTAATTCCAACACAGAAAATTGCATGTCAAAATATCAAAGAGTAATGCCTTGGGCTTTTGGGTTTTCTGCCAAAGCTGTTTTTTTTTTTTTCCTCCTTTCCTTCTGGATTCATATTTGCCAGAAACACTTCCTTAGAATGATAAGATCACATCCGCCCACTATTTACAGCATCTCAAGCCTGCCCAAAGCATTTATATTCCCACAACAGCCGTAGTTTTGTTCTATTTCTCTTAAGCTGGTTTAGATACTATAAATACAAATGGATGATTATATTTATATGGACTGAAAGCCCCCGGGTTCAGCTTGGTTTATTGATTACTTTTGTTAAACAAGGGGAAAAAGTCAATCAATAGACCCTTGTATGAAAATAGGAAGATCAAAAGAGGTGTTTAGTCTTGCCAGAACACTTCACTGAAACTATTCCGGGTGAGTGTGTCTTGATGCAATGATATTTAGAAATCAGTTTGGCTAAATCAGAGACAAGTCAAGTCTCAAGTCAAGTCCTTCACATTTGATGTATGATGTAATGTCTGCATAAAATACTGATTAATAAAAGTAATGTGTTAAAATTACAAGCTTTCATTTGAGTTTTACACATTAGATTTTTTTCTTTTCCAAAAAAATATATATGCTGTTATAGTTGGCTGTCAAAATTTTTTAAAATGATTAAAGCATGATAGCCACCCCAATGATAATATAAATATGCAATATGTTACAGAAAAGAAAACATTTTCCAGTACAGATCTTTGCAAAAATTACTAGCTTACTTACAGGTACAGTGCATACTCATTTGATCCCTTTTTAATATTCAATCATAAACTTTAGCATCGGGAAAAAGATCATGTGAGTAAATTAAAGTCCAGTTATTTAGGAGAAAACAGTTCTACACACACCTACCTAAATTACCTCAGATGTCAGAACAAGAAAATAAAAAAATAAAATGAAGAAAATCTAAAAATAAATATCTTGATAATCCTCAAGACTTCAGAAAAAAAACTGGACTGATCATATGTATTAGGTATAAATAAAACTGTTTGGTATTATCATAATGTGGGGCAGCTTTGCTACTTCCTTTACTGGAAGAAGCCAGAAAAAATTCTCTCTACTAAAAGGAGTTCCGGATGTTCCTAAGAGCACAGTGGCCTCCATAATCCTTAAATGGAAGGAGTTTGGGATGACCAGAACTCTTTTTAGACCAGGCCGTCCAGCCAACTGAGCAATAGTGGGAGAAGAGCCTTGGTGACAGAGGTAAAGAAGAACCCAAAACACCACTGTGACTGAGCTCTAGAGATGCAGTAGGGAGATCGGAGAAAGTTCCACAAAGTCAACTATCACTCCAGCCCTCCACCAGTCGGGGATTTATGGTAGATTGGCCCGACGGAAGACTCTCCTCAGTGCAAGACATTTGGAAGCCTGCATAGAGTTTGCCAAAAACACACGAAGAACTCCCAGACCACGAGAAAGAAGATTCTTTGGTCTGATGAGACAAACGTTGAATTTTTTGGTAATAATCCTAAGCGATTTTTGTGGAGAAAACCAGGCACTGCTCATCACCTGCCCAATACAATCCCAACAGTGAAACATGGTGGTGGCAGCATCAGGATTATTGGTTGCAATTGAAGGAAAGACGAATGCGGCCAGGTACAGGATTATTGTACACAGTTTGTGAACTGTGTCAAACTCTGTGGTTTCGTCGTAAAGTGTAAGTTGTAGCTGCATGCAACGGTTGAAAAAAATCACCCGGCTTTGAAGGCAGTTAGTTTAGATGCACTACTGTCATTAGAAAACAATCATTTACTCAAATGATCCAAATATCCTGACCTAGTTTGTCTCCTGATAGCACGAGATAGGAATTTATGCAAGACTTGAGTCCTAGACTTCAGCTTGAGTATAAAGTAGAGTCTGAAGTCTTTTCTTTTTTACAATTTAAGTGCAACTTGACTTCTCAGCTGTGCCTTCATGCTTGTCTAAATTTGTGACCGACAGATTGCAAAGTCCTTATGCTGCACGGCAAGTTTCAATCTTATCTAAGTTTTGTTATATCTGGTAAAGATCTTATCTGTAGCAACACAGCCCACTGACAGTTTAATACTATTGTAAAGTCTAAAGAAGATAATTTTGCAATTTTACAATGTCAAATCTTTGCATTTCCTTTATCTCTTGATCCAATAAGGCACCATTTTCCTCTAAATGTAAATCAAAACCACCTGCTTCAGCTGCTTAAAAAAATTTGCAGTTTGACAGATTTTAGAGAAGAATGAAAGATTCACATAATATCTGAGCTGCATAAATAATTTTAGAGCTAAAGACTTATTCAGTAATGCTGCAAACATTGATATGAAGCAAACTAAAATGAAAAGGGCTTCAGCCTTTTTACTGTAAGGGAACAGGAACAGCTCACTTTAAGTTGCCTGATTTGTTGAGAAATTATGGAAGTGTCACTATGTCCCTGGGGGTGTTTGGTTCAACCTATCTATGAGCAGCCTAGATACTGTAACTTTTTACCTGTCACATTAACACCATCTGAGCGCTGACACCACACTGCCCTCTTGTTGTTGGTCCATCCTCCTATTTTCCACTGGTAACTGTGGCATTTTCCTCCTGCAGAGACAAATGAAAAACTCATTAGCAGTTTATTTTGGGGGTCCACACCTTTCCTCAAGCTCCTATAGATGGTAACCTCAATTTCTTTTAGACCTGCACCTTTGCATTATAAAGATAAGACATATAATGATTGCAAAGACAGGTAAAAGGAAAGAAAAAAAACTGTAAATTATTCAATTGAGACACCATGCGAGACAATGGCAAGCTCGGATAAAATGAGGTAAAATTGGCTGGAAATGTATGAAATGGGCCTCTTTTTTGCAATCAAAGCTCTTATTTTCCAGAAGTGAATTTTATAGAAAGGTTGATTTGAAGAGAGAAGCAAAGACAGATGGAAACTGATTCGTGGGAGAGAAAAAAGTACAGCCACACAAAGCGGTAATTTGGGAAAATGAACAAAAAGAGTCAAAAGTAACACCACAGAAAGTACAGAATAGAAACTATACATATGTATACACTGGTAAGTGCAATTTTAAAACAAATGTACTAAAACTTAACTGCAAATTTAATTCGTACACATATGGTTAAAGAGAAAAAAACAAGGAACGGTAGTGGGTAGGTCTAAAAAAGTATAAAGTAATAGCACAAAAAAAGAACTATAAATGAACTGAAATTACATATCTTAAGGTTCCCTAATTTTAGGTAGACAGGTTGAGGGCCTTATATAATAGGAAACCTAAAACCAAGCAGCTAAGAGACGAATTAATTTAAAGATGATCTGACAAATTGACTGGTGACTAGAAAGGTGCGATTTCTAGCCTGATTGCCTCTGACTCAAGACAGAAACTTAAAGGTCTATTCTTTTTCTTATCCGCAAATGTGTCACTTCTAAGTGCTTCCAAGCCATGCTGAAAAGAACATTATTAAGAGTCTACACAGTTAATGAATAATAAAAAATGGAGCTAATTTAAGTTTCAGTGATGTTGGTCATCAACAAAATGAAGTCAGCGCAAGAGCAGAGACAGAAGAAGTTTTTCTTCTGTAACTTTTTAAAACATTTAAAAGACAAATGCTTTGTGCAAATGAAACGCAAAGATGTGTATGACTTCAATGTCTCAAAAAGAGTCACGAGGCTAAAGAAAAAAAAGCACTGCTGTACCAGTTTAAGCTGTTACACCATCTATTTCTTTTTGAAAAGTGAGCAAAAGCATGTAATTTTATTGTCTTTGTTGATAGGGAAATATTTGCTTGTGCCCTCTGACCGGATTTACAAAGAGTTTGATTTATCAGTTGACTCCCCTAGTTGGCAAACTAATCAAGCTGCTACTGCTGCTGTGATTGGCTAAAAACCTCTACATGGGCGGCAGATCCCCAATCACCTCAAAGAAATGTACTGAATGTCCCCCCTGTTTTGTGAACACTTTCTACATGAGGCTTTCCAGATCAATACGTGTTTTTCAATTTGATATCTACATGGTATTAATCTGGCTTATACCAGGTTATGAACTTGGTATTAGTTGTTAAATTTTTTTTTACAAAAACAGGAATATAGAAATCAGCCACAAAAATCATCGAACCCCTACATTGAAGCTCTCTAAATCTGTAAATTCTTCTGGAACCAGAAGGGTATTTTGGCAACAAGCAAAGTTGAAACCAAGCCCATCATCCTGTCCCCTTTTCTGTGGTAACCAGTTGCAGTGAAGCTTTTTTGTATTAAATAACAAGTGTCTGAGAGTGAGAATAATGAGGGCTTTCTGGAAGAAACACAAACTGATAGCAACCAATACAAGCTTAGGCCATTAGCTTGCCCATGTGTATCGCTGAGTAGACTGTGTGACAAAGAATTTAATTCTGCAGTATTGGGGTAGGTGCCAAGTACTTTGTGACTGTTTGAATATTAAAAATTGATACTCTTTAAAAAATAATAAGCAAGAACAGGGAGTAGAAATGATTCCATCACGTAGGCTTACAATATATGTGTATTGTTTCTTAGTCTGTCCAAATTCTAGGTTTTTAGGGTGAAATATAAGCGTAAAAACATCCTCTTTCAGACCTTTACAAGTCTGGGTCTCAAAGATCTGCTGTGGGCAGCTGCCTTGGTTCTCCATTGCCTGAACGATCACAGCTCGAGAACGCGCTTGACGGCCGGTGGGCTCAAAGCTGCGGCCCTCCAGGCAGATCAGCTGGCAGGAGCTCCAAGTAGACCACTCTGTCAAATGGCAATCACCTGAACAAAAAAAGAAAGCATCTAATGTCACAGCTTGATCATCATTCAGTAATAATCTGTTCAGTTCTAGAAGGCTGATTTGCCAAAAATGAAGTACTGGAAGATTTAATAGGAATCAGAAACAGGTGACAGACTATGTTCTAAATGTAGAAACAGATTACCGGATATTGCCTTCACAGTGAGACTCCAAAGGTAAATGTAAAGGCGATGAAGATAATTGAAACAGGTCTCCCAGGGGAGAAAAGTTCTGATTGATATTTTTTTGTGAGTGAGGCAATAAATTAAACAAAGACTTTCCTCCTTGAATATCAAACACAAATATCCTTTATGCTGCTTGGTAGGGTTATCCTGCATTGCTACTATCACCCAAAGCCAGTGTCTCTCAGCCTCAGAAAGCCTCTGATTCTCTGCCTTGAACATCCATTAGTGACTATCTGTGGACTCAGGCATCTCATTATCTTTCATCTTCACACACAGACTGTATCAGCTCTTGTGCTACACAGCTTCATCTAAGGCTGCATGCTGCGGCTGTAGATGCATAAAGCAGCTTACAGCTGCATTCACACATTGCATTTCACATGTATGTCAGATTTAACTCTGCTGGACCTTGCATTTCACCTGCTACAACCTTCACACCAACAGACTTACACAAGCAGCAAGAAGAAACGCACACACATACACACATGTCTGCCCTTGGCATCAAACACTTCTGATCCTGAGCCAAGACTTGCTGCATCGACAGATTGAGTGATGAATCAAGCAGAGGATCACAGAGTAGAGAGATGGGCAGAGGCAACCACTTACTCTTCACAGTTAAGCCTTACAAAAGGCTTCGTGAGGCAACAGGCCTGGGTTCACAGGGCTGAGTAGCCTTTTGACCAAACAATAATAATTGTGTCTTCTAAAAATGACAAGGATATAAATAAATCCACCTCTTTTGCTTTCTTTACAGCAGCTATGTGCAGATGCACAGTAAAGCTTCATTAAAGAAAGATAAGAGCTGACAGAAAAGCAGAATACCTATCAGCTTCCCAGCTGCTGCTTCTCTGGCAATGATTAATTTTTTTAACTTGAGAAATAATTGAACCCTGATTCTTTAAATAGAATTCATTGACTTTGCAAATGCAGTTAAAGAGCATAGCATAAGTCAATTTTTCAGTCAACAAAATTATCACATTGTAACAATATGGAGACAGATTTACAGTTCTATTGAGACATTAATATCCGACTCCTTTACAAAACGTTAATACAAAGTTGCACTTTCTGTTCCAATTAATCATTGGAATTGTACCTTTACTTATTTGACCACTCCCTACTGACATAAAATACGTTTAAATTCTATTTTTCAGACTTCTAAGTGTAGTTCATAAGGTTTGAACATGAATACGTTTAAAGTTATACCAGAGGGTAAATATTTTCCTGTTTGACCATTTCAAAACTAAGTGTAATTTGATGTGTATTTACGGTATAGTTATTTTCACAGAACACCCAAATATGTCTATGTTTCTGCTTTGTAGACTGTGATTTAAGGTGAGGTTGGAGAATTTTGCCATTGTCCTCCCGTTTCATTATTTTACAGATTTTGTGATGGTACTTTGACTAACACTGGGAATAAAACAAAACATGGTTCTTTAACCCACAAACTGTACTTGACAGCTGTTAGAGTTGGACTATTAACTCATTAAAAAAAATATTTTGTGACTTTATCCAAACGAATTACATTTTGATTAAGGTCATGAAACTTTCATCTTTAGGTTAGAATTAGGCTTCTGAAACTTTTTAACATTGGGCATATTGAAAATGTGTTAATCATGTTTAAAAGCTAGACGCAACAACCACTTTAAATAAACTCTATGAACTGTCAACGAGAGTTATCGAACATTCAGCACCATTGATGACAATCGTGTTGATCGTTACAGAAATCTATTTTTTCAACCAGCTGATTAAAACACTGAGAAAACTGTGACAATGTTCTGTTTTAAAAAATCCTTACAAAAGTCAAATGTATTAACATATAATACTATTTTCACATTGTTACATTACTGTTTGAGAGATGCCTGTCTTTTTGGAATAATAAATTAAATTGTAAATCTAAATCTGTCAAGGGTATAAATAATTTTAAACTTAACTTTAATAAAGAATAAATTTAATACACTGTTGCTGGCTAGACTGCCTCTTATTTTTGTTAATGGGAATGTATTACTTTCACACTCTCTCCCAATGCAGCACTCCCATTGGCATTAATTCTGTGTCTGTGATAAGTGGAATGATTGCCAGGGACTAGGTGATTGCCTTAGGCAGTGTGATCTGTTAATTGTTTCAATTAGCACAGAATATTTTTTCATGCTCTACCTTCTAGTGACTTATTAAATGAATTATTGCAGAAAAAAACTGGTGTCAAATCATTGATCACAGAGAATGTTATCCATTTAGTTATTCAAGAGCACCTTTGAGTGCCATTACTTGTTTTTAAGTCAAAAATATTGGATTTATTCCCATGAAAGGGAAATTACCTTCAGTGTTTATTAGAGAGACCAAATTGGATGGTGCTCAGATCACTGAAATGGGCCATTCATTAAGTTATGACTGTTATTGATTTTGCAATTATTTGGTGTTTAAGAATGTCAGCTAGTTGAAGGAGGGAAGCAAGTAGGAAAACAGGTAGAACATTGGCATAAGAGATGTATGAGTTTTCAATTACTGGGACAATTGGCTAATATCTACTAGTTAATTAGTTCTCTAGTTATGCAGTAATGTATAATCTGAATAACTCCTTAAAATTTTTAGTCATTCTTCTAAACAAAATGCCACTACATTAAAAGAGAAGATACGTGAATACAGAAAAAACAAAAGTAGCTTTGCCTGGGCAGGGGACAAAGCAGGGCTGCTCCATTTCCTGCTGCAGTTGCTGCCTCTGAACATCTCCACAGAGCGATGTGTCCACAGGCTGAGGCGGAGGAGACTCATGCCAGTTCCCCCAGTCGACGACGCAGGAGAAATTTCTTCTCCGGACTCCCTCACCGCACTTTGCACCCTACAAAAAGAAAACAAATCTCTATCGATCAGCTAATTCAAACAATGAGCTGATCATCAGTTCACTTGTAGGGTAAATATTGTATGAAAAAAAAATCACAGATTCTAATCAAAGTTCTTACTGGCTTCTGATGGGTTTCTTCATCCACATTTTGGTTTAGGTGGTTATTTTTAATCGAACATTTCACTAAATTACTGGCCACATAATACATTTTCCAATCTATATTTTGCATCTGGTACCAGTCTGTTTTTCCCTCTGCTTAGTGTTGATGCATTATTTCTCTGCAGTTTGTTTTTCCAATTTGTAAGTCATTAAAATCTGTACAAGTATTAGAACACATGTTCACATATTCAGCCTAATTATGAAAAACCTCCACATTGTTCTTAATTAGAATAAACAATCCACAGTAATTACATTCCATCCTCCACCTAAAAAATAAGCAAATAGGTTTGTTTTTTTCTAATTACAGTAAAGCAAATCTACTGTTTTCAATAGATGTATTCAAGACATTAGACACAAAGTTGACAAATACTTTTTTTTTACTTTCAAAACTGAAAGCAGTCTCTTAAAAATTTCATTATACATCAGACAACATTTCTATAATGTCTATATATATATATATATATATATATATATATATATATATATATATATATATATATATATATATATATATATATATATATATATATATATATATATATATATATATATATATATATATATATATATATATATATTTATATATATATGTACTATACTATACTTTATAAATACATCAATTCTCTAAATCTTACAAGAGGTCACCAGCTTAGACCTCTTGTAAGCAGCTTTGTAGCATAGAACAAAATTAATTTGTGTCCACAAAGCAGGCAAAGGCTCAAAGGAGATAGCAAAGCATTTTCAAGTTGCTGTATCCTCCATTCAGTTTATAATGTATTCAACTAACGGAAAAAGAGCCGTGGAGGTCAAACAGAGGTCTGCAAGTCCACAGAAACTTTTAGAGAGAGATCTACAGAGGGATTGTTAGAAAGGAAAAGTAACAGTCCCTGCTTGACGGAGAAGGATTTTGCAGACAATGAAGTGAGGACAGGATTATTCACTATTCGGGGAAACTGGTGTAAATATGACACTGATAGATGATTTACTTTGTTTCTACAAATTTGGTTTTAAGGGGGTAATTTTACACAGTGTATATAAATGGTTAAAATATTCTGAGGTTTTTCTAAAAGGAATTTTGAAAAAACTAAACTGTTAAAGATTAAAAAATATATTTAGGCTTTATGAATATATATGCTTTACTAGTTATAAAGGCACTGACAGAGAAAAGAGCCATATAAACACTGTAGAAAAAAGATTATATGTAGGATTTTGCAAAAAAGAAAGACTAAAGGAGAAGAGTCTTTTACCATACTGGACTGAAATTCACAGAGAAATCAGACAGATCACAAACAGACATTAGTTAAGTGCTACGCTATGCAAAGGCTTTAAATAACTCCAGTATAAGACTATTAAAAGTTGAATGTCTCCTGATTTTAGAGCATTTTGTGGTTTTTCATACTTAGTTAGTATTGTTGCAAAACTTTTTCTAGCATTGAAATCAAATATTATTTTAATGATACCAGACATTCTCATTTTTATTTGCAAAACATGAATAGTTTAAGTACGTACAGCTTTTTATTTTAAAGATCATCATCACAACAAAAAAAAAAAAAATCTTATTACCATTACTTTATTTGATTTTTTTTTAAACATGAAATACTACAAAACCCATAAGCCCTCAGCATTCCCAAGCACCAACTGGATGGGGAATCGATCTCCTAAAAACAATCTTCTAAAAATATTGAATGATTTATACAAATTTTAGTTTTGAACTGCATTACACAACCAAGCTGGTTATATGCCCTAACTTAATTTATAACATATGTAAAATAAGTAATTAGTATAAAGATTGTTGCTCATTTGGTTCACATAATAAAATCAAGTTGGTTTACTTCTCAATTTCATTTATTTAATTGAAAAAAATTGTAATTATTGATTGTTTTGGTTAATCTACTTTAAGTAAGTTTAATTTACTTGAATTCTATTTTTCAGTTAAAGTCATGAGTAAATAACAAAGAACAATCTTAATTTATCAACATAAAAAAATTATGAAAATATATATATTTTATAAATTAAGATAGAGCAGCATATATATTCTTTTAACATGGGGACAGTTTCAGCTGTTGCGACAGTAAACTTTCTAGACTCAGCTTTATTTTCCATTCAAAAGTTCTCCTACTTTAGTGCGTTTGTGACAGAGCTTTTGCTTAAGACATCAGAATGAATACAACAGTAATACTGTATTGTTTGTGTTATTATCATGCTAATGTTTAATTAAATGACTAGAATTCTTGTACATCAAGCAAATAATCTGCCTTATAAGTATGTTTTATATTATTTTGAAGATGATGTAAAGGAACCAATATCATAGAAAGCCATCCAGTTCAAGTTTTTGCAAGTCATAGCAAAGGGCCACTCCTACTGAGCCTGGTTTTACAGAATGTTTCTTTCTGTTAAAAATAAATTGTTTCTCTTTACTATCACTACTTGCTTAGGATAAGGTGTTGCTGCACAGTTAATGCCTTAATGCAATAGGCTGTTCTTTGATGGATAACTTCCTCCAATTGGCATGAAATTTTGGACTTTATCCACCTAAACAGTATTAATACTGAAGCATAATTTAATTGCTGTATATATATATATATATATATATATATATATATATATATATATATATGGCTTCAACAAAATTGGAAGGGAACTAGAGATATGTACATGTTTAATATCAAGGTATTGTAAGCCTTACCTCAATAGTGCATGCAGACCAGTCATTCAACAGCCACATATAGCAAGGCTTTATGGAACAAGGTTTTGTCTGAGTAAGCTGGTTGGGACAGGGACGACCTTCCTCATGAGCTTCCTGAAGGATTCTCCGGGTTCGTACAGAGTGACCTACATAACGACAGGGCCAACACACCATTTAGATGAACAGTTAAACAGATCCAGAGAACATCTGCAAGCTGCAACCTAGTTTTAAAATGAAACATTGTCTTTTGCTGCATTTGCTGCATCTGTAAAATTTAAAAAAGCATTTTAAGGTACTACTGTTATAGTGACAAACTGCATCAGCTGGAAACAAGTGTGCATTAATAGAGAACATAAACTCAGCTGCATGTAAAAAGTAGGGAGAAATCAAAAATGCTTCAGAGGAAAAAATACGCAGGACTCTGTAAGACAAAATAAAATTGGATAATCGTTTTTTTAGTTATGAAAAGTCGCTTTACTTTCTCATTTTTCCAAGAAATGTTTTTCTCTAGGCAAAGATAAATTAGCACAAGTGTGAAACACATGATCCATTTTGCCACTTAATCCTGAAAACCAGAGGTTCTCTAACAAAGTGCCTTGTTCAAGTGAGCCGTTAATAATGTGTGAAAGGAATTGTATTTTCAACCAGCCACAGAGAGGTGTGTTGTAGGTACAGCGCCACATACAGAAAAAAGACGATTTATTCTGTGCTGAGAGGTAAATGTTTTTAGAAAAGAAACCCATCCACAACAATAATTGTATTTCAGGTACCAACTGTTAATGTGAGTTGAAAGTTACAGTTAGAAAACTGTGTCAAGCATCAAGTCAAATAGTCGTAACGGGCTTAAGATAAAGTCCAACTGAAGTACAGTGCTTAAAGCATGAAGGAGTTTTTCTGAAAAAACAGACAAAAAGTGGCTAGCTTCTATCCCAATACAGCATCTTGCTTTTTTTCTTTGTGTCACTTTACAACACTTTCCTTCTATATATTCCATAATATGTCATGTGAATGACCACAAATAGAACACAAAGTAGCACATAATTATAAAGGAAACTTAAATATGGCTTTTAAAAATGTTTAACAAATAAAACTAAATGATATATATAAAACTGATGTTCGTGTGAATTTGTATTTGGTCTCCATGGTTCAACACTTTGTAGAACCACTTTTTTACTGCAACAATAGCTGCAGTTTTTTCCTAGTATATATCACTAGCTTTGCACATTCGAAGGCATTTTTTTTGTCCATTATTCTATGTTAAATAGTTTTGGATCAGTCCATTAATCATCAATCCGGTTGAATTTGTAAAAGGCTTTTTTTAAATTTATAGGGAAAAAAAGGAATTGAGTTAGATTTAGGTCTGGACTTTGAATGGGTCATTTAAACAAATACCTAAACAATCTTTCTGTAGCTCAGGCGCTGTAAGGCCATCTCATTGGTAACAAATTTCTGCTCAGGGTTACCCTGTATTGAGGTCCATCCAACTTTCCATCAACTCTGAACAGCATGTCTACTGTGATGGGAATGGCATGTTGACGATGATTTTTATCGTACTAGTTTCCTGCCAAGCAGAGAATAGGTCTAAAACCTGCTGTTATTTTGTCATTTGAGAAAAGACCTTTATTCCATTGTGATTTGTGGCAAATTGTAAACATAACATTATATGGATTTCTGTTAACAGCAGCTTTCCTAAGGCTGCTTTTTCAGAAGCTCAGATTTGTTTTGTACAACTAATAATTGTCCTGCTGCCAGATTCTCCCATCTAAGTTGTGGACTCTGCAGCTCCCTCAGAGTAAACAGACATCTTGGATGCTCATCTGATCAATGCTCTCTACTTGCCCACTGTGTCAAATCAGCTGGATGGCCTAGCCATGGCAGCTTTGTTATTTACCCATTCACACACAGTATGTCAATATGATGATGGGCTGAGCAGTGGTCCATGTTCAGAGTTTCGAATATTGTTTAATAAGCTTATTCTGCCACTCCAAAAATTTTGGCCTTGAGCTTTAATGACTTTCAAAAGCAGTGGGTTGCAGTTAATTGTATTTAGGGATATCAGAGTAAAGTGAGACAAGAGTCACTTTTTAATCAAAACTTCACACATTTGCTATTTCATGTTGATTTATTATAAAAAGTTTTAAGAAAGAGTTTGGCATTTCCAAAACAGGGCAGGAAGAAGCATAGGCTTATTTAAGCCTGCCTCCTGCTCAGCAGTGCAACATACTATCTAACATAAGAGCCAATACCCACATAATGAACACCCCCCCATAACAAAGAGAATTCTGCAGACCCCCATTGAAAGTGATAATACTTCTTTTTATATCTTCTTATTATTTGTATATTACATATTACATAAACTTATAATCCTGCTTATATTATTTTTATGTTTTTTCTGCTGCATTTTTATTTTTTAAACCAATAACTTCTCTTTATAGTGTATTTTTTACACTTATACTTGTATTTTTCAATCCTTTTGTAAATCAAGGTCAATCTGTACTACTGTTTTTTTACCATCTTGTTTTACTAGACATTTTTTTTATAATATAAAATCATTCAAAAAGTTTCATAAGCATAGATGAGATTATTTTCCTTATACATTTATACAGATTTCCTCAACTCTGTGCAAGTGATTAGTGTTAAAATGCATTAATAGGTGCATCAGTCCTTACTCACCTACATTTCATTTCTTTTAATATCTGATTTGTTTCCTCAGAAATTATTTCTGCCAATGGTAAATAGAAAAAAATATTTATTTTTACAATAATTACAATTTACAGATTTTAAAGTCAAATAGAAATTTTGTATTATTGTTGTGTTTGGCAGGCTCATAGGTTCTAGTTTTAGTAGAACTAAGTAGAACTTTATCAAACAATATTGCTGGATTGAAATTCCAGAGCATATTGCTATAAGCTATCATCCATCCATCCATTTTCTGTCACGCTTATCCCTACTGGGGTCTCGAAGGATGCTGGTGCCTATTTCCAGCTGTCTACCGGAGAGAGGCGGGGTACACCCTGGACAGGTCCCCAGTCTATTGCACGGCGAGTATCCGTATCATTCCTGGACTATTTCTGTACCTTACTTCCTTAGTCTGCAGAATCCTAGGAGGCTCAGTAAAGGCATTACCTAAATTGACAATTCACAAGACAGCAGCTAAATTTGTGTCTTTTTATGTTTTTTTGTTTCTTTTTTGTAATTGTTGTCAAGCACCAGGCACACACAGTAAAAAGCAATTCAGTTCTGTCCAAAAACAAAACAAAAAAAAAAATCAAACCAAGCACATTAGCATTCCCATGGTGTCTGGACAAAACATAACATAATCTTTGCAATGGTTGAAACAGATACAACACAAATCCCCCATTGAGGCTCAAAGATGTGTTTGTCTTTCTGTTAGGAGGAACCGAGTGGCAGAAAAAGTCTCTGTGGCAGAGCCTTGGGAGACACAGTGAGGGAGAAAACCTCCAGTTTAAATCCCCAGCCAAGAGCTGCTGCAAGTGTGAGCTGATTGGAGTGAGGGGTTAAGTTTGAGCTGACAGACAGCCAGCTACAAATTAAAATTAATGAACTTGAGGAGACAGTGCTGAGTCTTTCTAATTAGCAGGCTAACAAGCTTTCTCTTTTGGAGACTGACTTTGGGAAGCCAAAGAAACAATATATAGATCCGGGTTAAATCATTACTTCTGTATATTGCATGAGGTCAGGATGTCTTTCTCAAAGTGATTACTGACATGCCAGGTTCATGATTACTGACTTCATCTTAAAGCATGCCATATAGCTTATGGCATCCGCACGAGTGAACTGCACATCATTTAGCTGAAATTAACCCTTTCTTATTAAATATGCATTAAACATATTGCAAAGGTGAGCATATTGGTGAATGCCTGATTAGATAAATTTTTGATGCCAATTAATTATGTTCACGGTGACTGTACTCAAGGTTGCCGTTGCTGTTGTTTCGACAGAGTTTAAGTTTGACTATTATAATGTTTACCTTGAGTCCCACAGGTGTGCGAGCAATCCGCCCACGGTGACCATTCGCTGAGGATGCAGCTGACAGGACAGTCAACCATGCAGCTCTCCAACAGCTGCAACTTGTTGATCAAACCAAACTGTGGAAAAAAGAAGCTGAGCTGAGTGGCGGGCCTACTCGTTATTTCCAACAACATCGACAACAATAATAAAAAGACACCCTAAAGCAAACGGCCATGGTTTCATATTTCAAGTTAAGCTGCAGCTCGTTTTAGAATGATTGAGATGCAGCAGTTGGTTTTTACAACTAGTTAATATATCTCTCAGTACTTGAGCTGCAGCTGAGCATTTTAATATACATATATCAAACTGGTAATATAAGAATAACAAAGAAAATCGAATATACATATTTCTGTAAGCCCTCATATTAATAGAAACTTAACAAGAAGAAGTGCAGCAGCAAAGTTTGTGGTGGATTCTTAAAGTGTAGACCACAGTGTCCTCCATTCCTTTAACAGCCATTGTAGTTAAGTGCTGCATTCTTTATCTATGGCTTTGTGTATAAGGAGCCCTGGTCAAGTTTCTACAGGTTTTAGGTTTGGGTAAAGAGGTTGTCGCTGCAGAGGATTGGCTTTGTGACTCGTCAACCATTTATGTGCTGGCATGTCCTTATGCTTCATTCACTACTCATCAGAATTTGAAAGAATTAATGGCATAATGCAAGCAAAACAGGTCAGCAGAATTACAGTTCCTTTACTGTGCTCAGCTTTGAATGCGGTTGCTGTCCTCATTCAAAGTTAATTTTTTTTACAATTGTTAACATTTCACAATTTCACAAGCTTTTTATGTGACTCTGGAAACACACTAGGCTTCAGTCCTGGCAGAGTTTGGAACAATAAACATTTTTATCAAATTTCTAAAGAAAAAAAAATATTCTGGCTTTATCACAATCAGTTGGCATGTAGACAACATTTAATGTATACTAAGGAGAGTTTGTTATAACAGTATGCCAGTTTTTGCTACAGTATACTAGTAACATTCAAGTTACAGATATCTAATTAAACTGAGTTTTATTTATATTAATCAAAGATTTATATTTCAAGTGATCTTTAAATTTTACTGCATTTGAATTTCACCTAAAAAGGAGGGTGGCTCAGCCAGTGTCCCATTTTAAAACTGATAGAAAGTCTGTGGTGGGAGCTAAAGACCAAAATGATGGCAGGGGAGCCCTCCAGCTTCAGAGACTTGCAGCTCATCACTTAAGAAAAATCCTTAATGCATATTCCGGGTTAGAAAATATATAAAGTGTTTGATTGCAGTAATGCCAATAAAAGTGATTCTGAATGATTATTTAGAAGAGGGTAGATACTTTTCAACATGCCACTATGCAAAACAGTTTAATTATTTTGGTTTCTTATCCCTTTTTACATAGATCTTGTCTTTCTTATTTCCAATCTGAAATAAACATATTAGCTCAAAGGAAATAAATAAATAAAAAAAAAAAAAAAATAATAAATAAATAAATAAATAAATAAATCAATCAATCAATCAATCAATCAATCAATCAATCAATCAATCAGCAAAGTGTAGGAAAAATTTAGGCATGAATGTTCCCTCTGTATTTTGGAAACATAAACATAGATAAACATACAAAATAATCTTTAGGCCATTTCGTAAAAGAATATGGCCCTCTGTCCAGTTCCTATACAAACTCTGCTTGTGTAAAAAATTTTTATATTACATATGAAAAAGCTGTTGTCAAATTTTTAAATATGCTGAATTAAATGGAATAAGGAGGTTATGAAAGTTATTTCTTAAAATTAAAATTATTTCCCCCACTAACTTAACATACCGTACTCAAATTAAGTCTGAATTCTAAAAGTAAAAAATCATCAGATGATTATGTATTATTTAGTTTAAAATGCATTTTCTTAGATATCTCAATATATTTGCTGCATCTTTTCAATTTTGCAGAGGAAACATCTGCTTTTCCCTTTATTGCAGCATCCCAAAAACACTATTTGTCTTCGCACAATTGAGATAACACAATACCATTAAGCTCTGTTGACCTAGTGGTAAACTGCTTATTGAAACATTGGTTTCAAGATTAGAGGCAACATTAGCAGTTAAGCATGAAGCGACAAGCCTTTCAATATACTATAAACTATTGCAGCAGAGTAAGCCCTGCATTAACCATCAATAACCCCTCACTGAAATGGAGGAACACAAGATTTCTTCTGTTTAGCACAAAGACATCATTCTTAATGAGTAAATATAACAAATTCATTAGTATTTCATTCTCTTATAATCTGGATGGGTTTAAATTTTTAAGCAGATATAAAATGTGAATTGGGATATACTTGCAATTAAAACAAAGCCCCTGGTAAAGCCCTTGTGTGTCTGTATCAAGGAGAATAAGTGAAGATTAAACATCCGCCAACAATAAGCTCAAACTGCTTTCCTCTGCAGGCTTTTTATTTAAGGCCTCTCTATCTTTATAGGGCCATTACCTGTTGGCACTTCTGCAACTCCACAGTTTTACCATCACTCCGCACACAGTCCAGCAGACGCGACCGGTAACCCTGACCACAGATGGCATTTTCACTCAGCCGGCAGGTACTCCAGTCTACACACAAAACATTGTTACATGTGCATGACTTTTTTTGTTTTTTTTTTGCAGTACAGACTTAGGAAAGGATTGGGGGGGAACAAAATTGATGAATGAATGTGAGTAAACATTAAAAGATAGTGACAGTATTTTTTTTTACATCTTTGCATTTACATTCAATTCACCCCCCCACCACCCAGTGACTAATATGCCCATATAGCACATTTTTACAATGCTTCATAGAGAGGTGCTGTATTTTAAAGAACCCTGACAGATTGCCTCACAATCTCAGTTTCTTAATCAACAGACCAGTCTGAGCTTTACAGAATACAGTGAGTGAAGAGACAGCTTTTTGTTAAAAAAGGCAGACTCAAACACACTATTTTTGATACCATTTGTTAAAAAACAACTGATTGAAAAGACAGATTCAATTTGCATGAGATTGGCATGAGATCAATCCCTAACAAGTGGAATATTGCTGGTACTCTTGCATAGCACTTCTATTGAGTCGGTAGTAATAGCGCATATAGTTAAAACCTAACTCAAATACAGTGTAAAACTAATAACATGGGGTTCTTTTTAATCATCTTTAAAATATTTAAAATTGATTACAAGGTCGGCTTTCTATCACCTGAAGAACATTTCCAGGATTAAAGGACTAATGTCTCAGCATGATCTGGAAAAACTAATCCATGCGTTTATTTTTAGTCGAATTGATTACTGCAACGGTGTTTTCACAGGTCTGCCTAAAAAGTGGATCAGACAGCTGCAGCTGATCCAGAACGCTGCTGCCCGTGTCCTCACTAAGACTAAGAAAGTAGAGCATATCACCCCAGTTCTAAAGTCCTTACACTGGCTCCCTGTATCTCAGAGAATAGACTTTAAAATACTTATGTTAGTCTATAAATCTCTGAATGGCTTAGCACCTAAATACATCACAGACTTGCTATCAGTTTATCAACCCTCCAGACCACTCAGGTCTTCTGGCTCCAGCCTGCTCTGCATACCTAGAACCAGAACTAAACATGGAGAAGCAGCATTTAGTTCCTATGCTCCACTTATCTGGAACAAACTTCCAGAAAACTGTAAAAGTGCGGAAAGCCTAAGTTCCTTTAAATCAAGACTAAAAACACATTTGTTTAGGATTGCCTTCGACTGTTCTAGTTAAACAGTTCAACAAAAACATGTTTTCTTTAATCCAACTGTTTTTAATATTCTTTTTTTGTTTCTGCATTTTTTATTTTATTTTATTTGTTTTTTATTTTTTTCCTACTTGCTTTGATTCTGTTTTATCTTCCTGTATTTTAATCATGTAAAGCACTTTGCATTGTCTTTCTACTGAATTGTGCTATACAAATAAATTTGCCTTGCCTTGCCTTGCCTTGAAACTGTTTTGGTTTAAAGTCAGTTAGGATTACTAAGATAACTTTTAACTTGCTATGCAACAGGCACTTGACATTGAAGTAACACTGAAACAATGTGGGAGCCCAACGTTGGATTACCATTGGATTATGATATGAAATTGTAAGATGGATTTATGTAAAATCCTTTCCTAATTGAACATTAGTACTCAATGTTGAGCAGATGTTGGATATTGGTAACTCACCAACACAACTTGACAGCAACTAAATGATGTCAGATTAATGTTACAAACTTAACGTTTAACTAACGTTAGCTTTTGACGTAACAACGTTGGCTTTTTGTTGTCACCAAAGTTAATACAACATAGTATATAAACATTGCTGAATATAATTTGTAAGTAGACTGAAGTTTATTTCATGTCTCTGTTCCATATTTTGAATCATAAGGGGGAGAAAGTTTAAAGGTATAGCAAACATACAGTATTTTAGGTTTGGAGTTTAAAAAAAGTCTAAAAAAAATCTCTGCATCTTTTTTCTGACACTGAAACAATTTAGGCAATCCTAACAGACCTAAAACTGGAAAGATTCAGTGTCAGACAGAAAAATGGCTTAATTTGTCCTTTGCATGCAAAATATCTGGTTTCAGTTGCATGTGTGATATACACTATATTGCCAAAAGTATTTGCTCACCCATCCAAATTATTGGAATCAGGTGTTCCAATCACTTCCATGGCTACAGGTGTATAAATTCAAGCACCTAGGCATGCAGACTGTTTTTACAAACATTTGTGAAAGAATGGGTCGCTCTCAGGAGCTCAGTGAATTCCAGCGTGGAACTGTGATAGGATGCCACCTGTGCAACAAATCCAGTCGTGAAATTTCCTCGCTCCTAAATATTCCACAGTCAACTGTCAGCTGTATTATAAGAAAATGGAAGTGTTTGGGAACGACAGCAACTCAGCCACGAAGTGGTAGGCCACGTAAACTGACGGAGCGGGGTCAGCGGATGCTGACGCGCATAGTGCGAAGAGGTCCCCAACTTTCTGCAGAGTCAATCACTACAGACCTCCAAACTTCATGTGGCCTTCAGATTAGCTCAAGAACAGTGCGCAGAGAGCTTCATGGAATGGGTTTCCATGGTCGAGCAGCTGCATCCAAGCCATACATCACCAAGTGCAATGCAAAGCGTCGGATGCGGTGGTGTAAAGCACGCCGCCACTGGACTCTAGAGCAGTGGAGACGCGTTCTCTGGAGTGACGAATCGCGCTTCTCCATCTGGCAATCTGATGGACGGGTCTGGGTTTGGCGGTTGCCAGGAGAACGGTACTTGTCTGACTGCATTGTGCCAAGTGTAAAGTTTGGTGGAGGGGGGATTATGGTGTGGGGTTGTTTTTCAGGAGCTGGGCTTGGCCCCTTAGTTCCAGTGAAAGGAACTCTGAATGCTTCAGCATACCAAGACATTTTGGACAATTCCATGCTCCCAACTTTGTGGGAACAGTTTGGAGCTGGCCCCTTCCTCTTCCAACATGACTGTGCACCAGTGCACAAAGCAAGGTCCATAAAGACATGGATGACAGAGTCTGGTGTGGATGAACTTGACTGGCCTGCACAGAGTCCTGACCTCAACCCGATAGAACACCTTTGGGATGAATTAGAGCGGAGACTGAGAGCCAGGCCTTCTCGTCCAACATCAGTGTGCGACCTCACAAATGCGCTTCTGGAAGAATGGTCAAAAATTCCCATAAACACGCTCCTAAACCTTGTGGACAGCCTTCCCAGAAGAGTTGAAGCTGTTCTAGCTGCAAAGGGTGGACCGACGTCATATTGAACCCTATGGATTAGGAACGGGATGTCACTTAAGCTCATATGTGAGTCAAGGCAGGTGAGCAAATACTTTTGGCAATATAGTGTATGTGGGCATCTCAGCTGCATAAGAAGGCTATGCCAGAGCACCAGTTATTTAAAGCAAAATATTTTCCATGATACTAAAAAGCAATGCACATAAGATTTTTTCCATGAAATGAACTGTACCTACTAACATAATTTAGTTTTAGTCAGCCACTGTGACGCTGATGAAGATTTAAGAAAAATAGCAGCAGCTCAGTTGGAATTTAAGAGGATATATACAGAACGTGGCTGTTAAAACAGGTATTGCTTAGGAGCTAAACACAAAAGGCTAGAAATGCAAATTATGTTTTCAGAGACAAAACCTTTGATCTATAGAGAAAATAAAGACACATGTGGCATGCCTTTTTTTATGTAGCTGCTCTACACATGAGACATATATGATTATGAACCAATGACAAAACTGGCTTTTTTTCCCCTCGATCCTTAAATATTTGCCTCTTTATCTAACATAATATTAAAACAGTGTGTTAGATGGCCATACCTGAGACTTTGTACTGGTAAGTGAAGCAGGTGCTGTTTAAAAGACAAGGTTCTGACTGAACCAGCTCTGGACAGGCTGCTTTCTCTGAGGCAGGAAGGCGGAGGATGTGTCTGGTTCTGTTCCTTTTACTGCCAGGGTCGCACTGCTGCAGAACAATCACACCACCAAAAACAATGTGCTTAGTTTGAGAGACAAGGATTGAAGGATAAAGACAACTGGATTTAAACCTGCCCAGTGTGTGTATATTTCTGACCCACTGACTCAAATTTTGCACAGATGTCTTATAGAATGATTCTAAAATTTAAGTGAATATGCTTTTTCAAATTTCTTAACATGCTCTAAACCTGCATAACAGAACATTTACTGCTGTAACTCTCAGATTAGTGGGTATAGAGAACTGCGTAAAGGAATGAATTATAAATTCATCCTATCACCACTGCACCTTACTGCCTTAAGTTTAATTTATTTTTATGGTAATTTGTCTTAGACATTAGCAGTAAATCCCCCTGATCCATCATTTTATACAGACATTGTGAATACATTTCCTACTGCCATTCTCAAGGCTGAAGATACAGCTAATCTTTTAAAGAGGTATTCTAAGGACACAGCATAATACATGTTAATATATATTTTTTGTTGTTGTGGAGATAATTTAAAAGTTCTTGACATGACATTCCATTGTAGTGCTGCTCAAAATACATTCTTATTTTTCAGAAGAAATCTATTATAATATATTTAAAAAGAAAATGAAACCTGCTACAAAGTCAAGTGAAACTGAGATCTAAGTAGCTTGATAACAAAAAGGCGCTTGTGAATTTTAAAAGTAAACAAAAGCACATTCAATCCAAATAGGACTTTTTCAATAGACAAGAAAAATAATTGCCGCACTATCATATTGTAAAGTAAATCAAATGTTTTTTTTGCTATCCCTCTGTTGCAATATTTTCTAAAGCAGTTATAACTACGTTGTATGCTCAAGGTTCTCATTCTTTTCATGTCACATTTATTTACAGAGCTTGTCTCATTGAGATCCAATTTCTCAGTAGTTACAGTTGAGATGTAGTTCTACAGTTTTTCATGTTTTTCAAAGTTTGTCACAAAAATTAATTGGTTCTGGAGTTAAAAGCTAATTTATAAGTCAAAACAAAAGGGGAGTATATATCTATCACATATTTCATGAGTCTCATGAAGTAATAGTTTATTTGATAAATATTCTATAAACCTTTTAACTGTCATAATATTTGTATTTGGCAGATACACTGCAAAAAAATCTAAATCTTGATAAGTCATTTTTTTTCTTAAAATAAGTACATTTGTTCTTGAACTGACGAGATGAAAGAGACATTTTGCCAATGGAACAAGATAATTTACACTTAAAATAAGAAAACACAATTGCATTGTCTAATTTAAAGTAACTATTATCTAATTATCTTATTTTAAGAGTAAAAATACTGGTTCCATTGGCAAACTATCTAATTTATCTACTCAAATCAAGGGTAAATACACTTAATTTAAGAAATTTTTTCTTATTTCTAGATCGTTTTTCAAGTGTATATTTCAAATCAATTATGTTAAACGGATTATGTATTTATTTATTTATGATTATTTACAGAGAAATAGTTCTTAGAGATAATGTGTTGACCTCAGTTACTCTGACAGTTTGTCGTCAACAAGATTATTGTTGCAGCATTTTCTCTAAACTTCATAACTAATCATGAGTTTTGTGTAAATGCTTAAACCTCATTTCAAAAATACTTAATCCTTCTTTTATAGAATTTTCTTAAAAGGAAAATCTCATCCCTTTACTAGATGAGACTGCTGCTACTGTACACACTTTAGTATGCAACCTATTTCAGTGTAAATGGATTGGAAAATACAAAAATTCTACAACAACCAGTGCTACTGCCATGGGTATTTGGTGGGAACCTGATGGTGTTCATGACCTTGTCCCAGCTTTGCTCAATATAGGGAAGGTTTTTGAGCTTCCGGTATAAATTTAGCAGCAGTACAGAAAAAAAAATCTCCTCTTCCTACAAACTGGTGCTAATGCTTTAGCATTAATAATTAATCTGTCAGCTTTTAAAATCACATTATCAGTAGCATAAGACGAATCAGATGAAAGGTTTTCTGTGTAGAATCTCCTCTGCACTTCCTTCTTTCATAATAAGAGAAAAAGTGTGCTTTGCATCCATCTAAAAGAGTGAATAAAGTGTAATCCCAATGGTTTTAATGAGAATGGTGCAGCATGTTAATGTGCGCAGAAACCACACCCATTCTTACATGAATTGGAAGTGATGGGCTTACAGTACTGAAATATGACACCAAGTTTGGCTGGCATCAACTCATGGATACAGGTCCATCAGTGTCAAATGTTTCTAAATGCTCCACACAGGACCCTGATACAGCACCACCATGATAACACACAATTAAAAACATCATCATAAAAGTGTTATGCTTTTTTGGAGATCCTTTATGTTCCATCAATCAAGGGAATTTCTGTTATTCTTACGTCACACTGGCTGACTATTTACATCTTAGACCAGCTTATAGCAGTGGATGTGGATGGTGATGGTAAATAAGGGGTTGGTATTAAATAAATAATCTAAAGAAGGAAAAAAAATATACGTGACTCAAAACAGTGAAGAGCAATTTAAAATACAAGAAAATCTGTTTCCTTTTACAGAACTAAAGTAAATCCAGTTAGACCACAATGTTTGATCATTTCCTAATAAAGAACAATTATTTAATAGTCTGCCCTAATCTTTCCTCATTAAATCTAAAGCACATCATTGTTTTTCAACTCTCAAAACTGATGGAATCTGTGTACTGTTTTTTATTTTTATTTTTTTTTAGGATGCCTTAATTTATTTTTGTCAGTGACTCAGTAAAAACCAAATTAAATACAAACATTGATTTTGTAATATCTTATACTAATCTAATACTATACTAAAGTTATTTTAAAAATAGCACCTCTGATTAAATTATACCAATCAATATGTTTCAAAGTTTAAGTGTGAATGTCACTGGTATTGAGCTGTAGAATAATACATTAAAATTTCCCCCTCTCAGACCTTTGGAGCAAGATGAGTGTGAGCTTGATAATTACCTGGTGAGCAATTGTCATAGCACCACAGAGACCTACCCTGGGGAAGCGGGGAAGTAGTAGCATGATATAATAAATTACTGCTACATTAGGAGAACATATCAGTCCATTGCCAGAGGAGGAGGATATGCGGATCGAATCTGAGGTTCTGATTAGAGGGTAAATAGATAAAAGCCTGCTCTAAACAGCCTCTGTCCCTCTGCACCTGATGCATGACTACACGCACCTCAGTCAATGTCCGCTGTTAATGAGAGTACTATTGAGTGAGGCTCATAAATCAGCTAGAATCATTGTTCTATTTATGTGGTGTTAGCTATGCCATACAGCATCACACTCACACATATGATATATCCTGTAATGTTCAATAACATGGTGAAATCCATCCATTCCAGCCATTAAATAAATGTGGTTGGAATGGATTTTTTCACTCAATAAACTGATAAAAAAAGATCTAATTTGTATATGTACACATTTTCATTCTTTATGAAACTGTAAATATCCTCAGGTAATTTTGCAGGTTGTCTTAAAGGTATAGTGGAGGATGTTCTTTTTCCGGGTGTATCATCAAAATAAGTGGCCCTCCTAATTGTCAATCATTCTGGTGGTATGTTTACGTAAGACCGTCCTATGTGCTGGTCCCCATTCTCACTTACCGGTGGTGAGACTGACATAGAGACGTAAGCTTGTATGAGCGATGCAGACAGCAACTTGTAAACAGAGCGTGCACCAGGAGAAATGGGCTTGTGAATTCTCTTGCACGCGTTTAATATGTGTTCCCTCTCGGGAGCAGATTCATGGTTGTGCATGTGCACTTTTTTTAAAGTGGAGAGAGCAGTTCTATTCAAAAATTCGCAAAAAATCCCTCACTTTACCTTTTAACTGTGCACGAAAAATCAATGGGAAAAAAAGTATGATTCTTAGTGCTTAACCTAAACAGGAACAAAACCTCTGGCAGACCAGTTGCTTTAGATCTATAGAATTAACATCTTATAAATTCATTTTGACACCCGTATTGGTATCCGTAAGATTTTCTAGAAAGCAAAGTAAGTTGACAGATGGACAGAATTGTGGGTATCCATTATTTAATAAAAGAAAAACCGCAAAGGTAATATACATAATTTAAATCTGAAAAAAGTAATAATGAAAATATTATATGAAAATGAACAAATTAAATTCAAACATTGCTCTTCAACCATGCTTCAATAGAATGATTAAATAAATGTATCTTATTAAACAGCGAAACAAGCCTGGAAAAAAAAAAAAAAAACGGTACCCTTAATTTAATATTTTGTTTAATACTTCTGCTCTCAGCAGGTATTTTGGTCCATGCTTATGAGCAAACTGCTCCACTGGTTTCAGGTTTGAAGGATGCCTTTTCCAGAAGGGATGTTTCATCTCCTTCCAAAGATGATCAATCGCATGTGGGGCAAGGCTCATAGAGGGCCACTTCTAAATAGTCCAATATTTTCCTCTTAGCCATTGTTTAGGGTTTTTATCTTGACCTGCGACTGTGACCAAGCTTTCTGACACTGGGCTAGCCTGGACCGCCAGACTAATATGACGCATACACTGCATATCAGTCTGGTAAAGGCCTGGTAAAGCTTGATTTCAAAGGTGAGACTAACAAGGTCAGCCTCATCAGGTTAGAACCAATCGGATAACTAAGGATATGATGCAAAAACTCCAAGTGACATGCTCTGATCTTGTACTTCCGTAGTCAATGAAACTATCCAGTGAAAGATATTTGCAGTTTTGCCTAAAAATTTAGAGGATATAAAGTGTGCTCTCGGGTACATTCTTAATCTTCATTTCCACATTGCTTTGTTGCGGTCGGCAGCTTGTTATGCTAGCAGAAAGGCATATTTAATGCTGGCATTGAAAGTCATGAACCGTGAAGTCCTGCCTCCTGCTCTGTGATTGGTCTAGCCAGATCTAGTCAGAGTCAACAGCTCTTTACCAGACGGAATTATGCTCTGTGCAATTTAGTCTGGCTGCCATGGCTAACACTGGGTAGCACACTTCTCTCTAGACTTGGATAGTCTAACATGCCATTGCACCGAAATAAATATAAATAAGCAGCCCCAGAATATAACAGAGCCTCCTCCATGTTTCACAGTAGGGACCGTGTTCTTTTGTTAATATGATTCATTTTTCAATCTGTGATCATACAGCTGGGCAAAAAGTTCAAATCGTATCTCTTCTGTCCATAGAGCATTCTCCTAGAAGCTTTATGGCTTGTTAAAATGTAGTTTGGCAAATTTCAGTCTGGCTTTCTGATTTTTCTAATTTGTGTTCAACAATGGTGTTCTCCTTGGTTCACCTTTAATGTCTTTGGAAGTCTTTCTGGGTGCTTTTGTTGCCATTCATATTATCCGACTCTTCGATTTGTCATCAAATTTCCTCCTGTGACAACATTCAGGGAGGTCGGCTACAGCCCCATGGATCTTAGATTTCTGAATAATATGTGCAGCTGTAGTTTCAGAAACATCAAGCTGCTAGGAGATCTTATAAAAACACCTTAACATCTATAATGTCTATAGTTTAGTTTTAAATTTACTTAGACAATGCTTTCCTTTGCTTCCTCTGGTCCATGTCGGGTGTGGATGTGTTCAATTGCAGTGGCTGTGTCGCAGATAGCAGATTTGTAGTCCCAAAACTGCACAGATATTTGATTCTGTGCTTAAATGTCAAGCAAACCCATTTGCAAAGGGAGAGATAAAATAAATAAACCAAACATTACCCACAACATAGCTGACTGTGTAACCATTTTAATTAACTGTTTTCATTAATTTAAGACAGAATTATTCACATATTTGTATTATATTAAACTAAATATTTACCACTGTTCTTCGCCATTTCACTTTTTCCTTTGAGCGGAGCAGCCGCCTTGCTTGGACTCGCAATACATCATGGGATACCCAGGAGAATGGAGGATACAACAAACCTGTACCCCCAACCAAATCTGAAGGGGCCACAGTGATGCACTGACCTAACTGGCCAACAAATTTGTCCTTGGGAGGATGCAGCTACTTAATTCAAACACAGCCTATGTCATCAAATAGCTGTAGACCTCTATGTAGGCACACTGACTGATTACAAGATAGTAAACACCTATGATACAAATTAGTTGACACACCTGGATTATACATATCCCTTTGGTTATATTATTTCAGTCTAATCCAGGAGTATTCATGAGTGTTTTTTTTTCTTCTTTAAACCATCCTGTTGAAGCATGGTTGAAAAGTATTGTCTGATTTTCACTTGTTCATTTTCATAGAATTTGTGTATATTATTATTTTTGGTCAGATTCTATTTATTTTGTGACCATCGTGAGTTTTTCATACATTAAACGAGGGGCACCAACATTTGTTTAAGGTGTGTGAAATATGTTTTCTTTTTTTGTCATGAAACCTTTGTCTAAAGATCTGAGTTTTATTTACCTCTGATATAACTATAGCCACATCACAATAGCCACTTATCAAGACAGGAAAGACAAAGGAGCATGCCAATCAAGGAAGACAGGTTTTTGTTGATCATTATGAGTCAGGAAATGTCTAATATATCCTCAAAAAATATTTACAGTATCTGGAATCATAAATAAGCTTAGAACAACCGATGCTGTGAAAAGCAGAACTATACAATGACCAATGTTTATTTTGGCACCAAGTAGGGTGAAGAGGGTGGTGAATGAGATATAAAAGACTGAGATGTTAATGGTTTTATCTAGTATTCACACTATTTACTCTAAAACTTATTTTAAAGAGTGTGAATAGATGTGCAGGATGCTGCAGGTCTCATTTGGATTCAACCACAATTGCTTAGATACTTGTATTTTTTTTTTTTTGCTGAATTACACCAATTTTTGAAGGATTTAGTTTTAGGCTTAATGGGAAAAAAAAAACATGCTTTTTCTTCATTAACAATACCCTGGCAGCGGATGATATTTATTCTTTCTCATTACATTTATTCTTTTAAAATTCTTATTCTCAGTGTACATTTTTTCATCTTTCAGTAGTGAAAAATTCCAGACGAATTTAAACATGAGTCACCATATGGCAGCACACGAAACTGTGACACATATAAACACAGTAAACATTTTATATTTTAGCACCTTGCTCGGTTTGGTAAAATGAGTTAAAGTAATTAATCAACCAAATAATCAACTGTTATAAATTTCAAACCATTAACAGCATCTTTTAGCTTAAAACAATGTGGATGACATTTCAAATAACATATGCAAACAGAGCAGCTTGCTAATTCTATTTAATTTAAAACCTTCCCAGTAAGTTGAAGAGCCTCAACTTTTCATCGTCTTAGACTGCACACTAAAAAAGTTTGCCTATAAAACATTTTTTCAGAAATGTTTTTCTTTTGGTAATAAATAAAAAATAAATTTAAGTCTGGTTTACCCCTCAATTTCTCTTATTTTTCTTACATTTATCCAGGTTTGAGTATGTCTTCCTACTATTGGCGAATGTACAAAAAACTACCCAAAAGTCTGAACCAAAAACTTTTTAAACTGTACCAAAAGCAAAGCAGCTGAAAAACACTAACACATTAGTAAATACATATTTTTTCCATGATCATGTTTTAATAACTGTAATTAATCGAACATTATTTTTATCCGGTGCAAACTGCTCTGGGTTATTATATTTCTGGACAGATTATAGCATATTTCTCATGTTTTATGGTGCTATTAAACATTTCAGAAGGAAAGTCTGAATATGATAACATGTCTGCCAGACCAAAAAAAAAAAAAGAGAAGAAAAGAAACCTAACAGATTAATTAAGTGATCTCTCTTGCTTTTTTGCTTTTATTCTGTTCTCTCTCTTACTCCAATGTTCCAGTTCAGTGAACTGCTATTTCTGACAGAAAACCTATAACATTAAAACATGTCCGTGTAACCACTAGCCTGTGGCTACAACACTGGGGAACAAGTTGTAATGTGTTAAAGCCTGGGGCCAAACTTTCAATAGAAAATGGAAACACCAATCATTTTCACCAAATATTTTGGAATTAGTGTTAAAATGTGACTTCTTGGTTGAACAAATAACAAAAGTTTTATTTCTGAAATGGAACAGACCTATAAAGGACATAAACAGGTGTTAAATTATATTCAGCAGTAGAAGGACGAAAAAATACATACAGAAAGGTGATAAAAAATAAATGTGAGATGAAGTAATTAGTACAAAAACATAAGAGTACTTTTATTATTGTTGCAGCTGTTTTAAATAACAATCTAAGATCTTTCAGCTAGGAATATTTCAACATACATACAAACACATATAACCATATCCACACAAACTTGACAGTAACTTTGTATAAATTTTAGGAAAAAAAAAGAAAAAGTTTGTTTTCAGGATCTTATTGCAACATAGAGAACAGCTTCTGTCAAATAAGTCCAGATGTACAATCTCTGTGGTCAGCATGGTATTGTACTGTAACAGCTATCATGACCGATAACACCTCCGCCATTTATAATGATTTATTTAGAGGGGACAAAGCATTTACATAGTATACATACTAACATAATACTAACTCTTGCCAGGACCAGCACAGCTACTTCCTTCCCTACATTATTTTTATTCTCTATTATAAAAATAATTATTTAATTATATCTAGCCTCCAACACCAAATCTACTCTTACCTCTCCCTTACATATGCCCACCCCCATCCACCATGGCCCTGTCCATTGACACCTATCCATACACAAAGACTTAGAGTGGTTAGGCCATGTAAAACCAGTCTGTTGATGAGGGGCACAAAGGATATGATTTTTAGAAAGGTTTGTTTGCATAAAATTGGGCATAAACTTGATGGCATGCGTAAAGCTGATCAACTAACTAGCTTTAAGTAGAATTGCATCTGTGACAAAAGCAAAGTAGTGCAGTTCCTTTGCCTTTATGAGTATGGAGAACATACACTGATCAATAGAAGATACAAACAGCTGAGAGGAGTATATGCACATTTAATTCCTTACCATACACAGAGTAATCTATTAAACCTGTAAAGGGTGCTGTTTTTGTGTCTGTATTCAGCAAAACTAAATGTTGGTTGCAAATTTAAAAACAAAACGTTCTGTGGTCATTGTAGTTCAGCTTCACTGACAGATGAGGAAGAGAATATTTGTGTGCATATGAACATATTTGGAAAGAAGTGACCATAGTTGGACAATGTTAATAGGGGAAATATTTATATTTAGGATAGATTAATGCAGTGTGATGCAAACAATCTTTATTAATTTCAGTAAAATGAAATAGACTTGGAACGGAACTTAAGTATTGCAGCATAGCAAACAAAGAAAACTGATTTTTAACAGTAACCAAAGGTCAAGAATCCAAAATAGAACCTGTAAAGACACATAAAAGTGTGAAGAAGAGTTAAAAACATTTCACACTTGCCTAAAAATGAACACGCCAATCTTGTGGGCTAGAGAGATTTTTATTTTATCTTTCCTCTCCCTCAATGTTTCTTTATTGATAGGATAGTTATGTTTTATTTAATCAATATCACCTTACATTGGTTTGCAATGCTTTGCATCAGGTAGGGGTTTTCAGGGGTGGATGAAGATAAACACAGCTGTTTAAAGCTTTGCTGTAAGTCACAGCTGTAAGTCTGACAGCTGCTATCTGGACTGGTTGTCAGAAAGAGTCAAATTTTCCAGATTTTATGATTTATATCTAGTCTTTTAACTCTAACTTTTAGCTTTTACATGTTAGTAGATTTGTCCTTGTTGTTATGTGGTAGATTGAGATATTTTAATGTAAAGTACATTATGACTATTTATTATAACCTTTTTTTTTATTATCAGATTATCATATGATCAATCATAATATAACCTCCAACTGATTTTCTTCATAGCTCATCTTTCTTAAACAGCCATGCTGCTTCCCAGTAGCACAAACAGTTTTCTCAGATAAATAGAACAGCCAGAATAACTTTTGTAAATCCCCCTCAACATGGCCACCATTTGCATGGGCCATTTCCTTCTGCAGAGTGACTAGCTACAGATATCCAAACTTCATATAGGGTAAAATAATTTAACATCATTGCCCAGAGACTGTCTTTCAATGTGTTTCTGAAGCCAAGAAATTGCACCCAAGCCTTCCATCACAATCCACTTATGTATACACAATCCAAAGCATAGTGTGGGTAGTGTGAAGAATAATGTTTGAGGCTAAGGGTATTATGGCGGAGGACCGTGTTTTCAGAAGTGAGGCTTGAACCTAGTTAGTTTTCATGTGAAATTATTCATTTGGCTTTTCAGTGCCTCCTGCATCACTCTGACTTCCCAGCAACCAATGTCAGGAACTTGTTTGTAGACTTAAGCTCCGCTTTCAATATCATCCTGCAGAACAAGCTCTTCCAGTTGAGTTTCCCTCACTTCACCTGCAGGTAGATCACAGGCTTCCTGGTAGACACAAACCCCTACATCAGGCGTAGGTAACCTTATTCCTCGACGTCACTGCAGCTTTTGCATGCATCCCTGCTCCAACACCCCTGAAACTAATGGCCAAATTACCTTCTTGACATGTCGGTAATTTTAGCAGAGGCCTTGCCATTACCCAGTAATTTATTTCTGGTGTGTTTAAAAAGGGATACATGCAGAAGCGGCACACGAAAAATGAGGTTGCCTACCCCTGCCCTATATGAAGCTGGGTAAATAGATCTTGGATTTCAGGACCATCAGCAAGGAGCTGATGGTCCTGACTTCAGGAGCATTATCAAGCTCCTGAAGTTTGTAGGTGACACCACCCTCACTGGGCCATCCTATAGGTGGGAGATTCATCTATTGAACTGCTGTAGCCAGAACAGTCTGGAGCTCACCACTCTTCAAACAGTGGAGATGGACAAAGACAATGATGGTGCGCTTCTGCTTATTAAGTCAACCCTTTACTCCATCATCATCTCTTTTGGTGCTCTCATCATCAGGGACAAGGGTGCAGGATATATTTAGTGCTGCAGAGAGGGTGATTGTCTAGAAATGCCCTGCTGTTCCTGAATTGTACATCTCAGGAACCAAGAGGTAAGCAGAAAAGTTTGTTGATGACCACTGCCACCATTAACACATACTGTGTTAGACTCTCCCCTTTGGCAGGAGCCAGGAGGCTACTGTCAATCACAAAAAACGGCTTCTAACCATCAGCTAGTAGCCTCATTAACAAGACCCAGTTCCTCTTCTGACAATGTTGGAGGAAAACAAAACAAAGAAAGAACACAAGAAGAAAAAACAAACATCTAAGTGTGTATATACATAATGTGTATATAAATAATATATAATCTAATTTTATTAAATTGCCATGATATTGCCACTGTCATTATGCTATTCTTAAACAGCTTGCATTTGCATAAATTTTTATATTTTCATATTTATTTATGTGAACTATGCATTTGCTTGTTTATATGTAGCACCATCTCCAATTGACTTCCATGTAAAAACAGACATTTTGTTCATAGGGTATTTCTGATTCCAAAAACGTAAGACATGTATCTTAAACTACAGTTTCTTCTTTTATATCCAAAGCTCTATTTTCTTTAAACTTTATTCCAAAATGCTTTTGTTTTTTTATTTATCCATAGTAAAAATTTTCCACTATCCTGCTATTTATATAATTATTGTTTGTTTGTGTGTTTATTTGTTTATTTACTTATTTGTTTATGCCATATATTAGTGGCAAAACATTTTAGCAAAAATCTCTCTACATCATACTACAGAACACAATGTGTCAAAGGAAAGAAAGTTAAAATATTTTGTTTCTTACCGGAGGACAGTTGCTCCATGCTCCCCAGGCTGCCACTACACAGTCATTAGGACAGGCTAAATAGCAAACTTGGGCCCTGGGAGGCATTTCCTCCTGATCACACAGACTGACGTCTACGCTGGCATCTTCCCGACTAGCTGTTCCCTTCATCACACACCTAGAGAAAAACACCAGAGGCACCTTCAGAACAAGTCTCAGGAGGTTGTTATGACTCCGTCCCACTTGCATACACAGATTCATTTTGAAGATTTTCACATGGATTGCTAAAATATGAAGCTAGCGTTTCCTAAGAGTCTAGTTCGTATTAGTCCTTTGAGCTTTCTCTATGTGTTTCTTTGTCATTATTAAAGCACGGGTCAACATATTCCTTTCTTTTTTATATGAAACTGTGTTAGACTAACACAGATATTAAATAATACATTTTCACTAGATGGAAAAACATACATTTACTGAAACATTGAATTAATAACCAATCAGTTGATTTTTGCTGTTTGCCATGTGAAAGGACATGTTTGGGTATATTGCTACTTATGTACCTGTATACAAGCTACCCTCTTTGTAAACATGATATGAACACAACTTCACACAATAAACACCCAAGCAGAGCTACAGATTAGGTGTTTACATCAAATCACGTTGTGTTCAAGCATCCATGTTGAGTTTCAGATCGAAATTCAATTAAGAACCTATGGCAAGTATTACATATTTTTGTTTACAGATGCTATTAATCCAATCTGACTAAGCTGCAAGTACTAAATTTTGCAAATAATTAACATTTATTTCTAACAAGTATTGACTCAGCAAAGTAACTGCAGATGTGTGCCAAAGATTTTAGTTTTCTGTTTGTGATAGATGTGCCATCGTTCTCGTTCTATATCAAAATAATATATGTTGGTCTAATACATAAAATCGTAATACAATACAGAGGTTTGTGGTTTTAGAGCAATATAATGGTTAAGAAGGTTCAAGAAGGCTCAAACAGAATTAATATTTTATAAGGCATGTATGGAATGCTGTTTTTTTTTGTTTTTTTTTTAACATGCAAATGTTAAATGTACTCAGCTCAAGTTTGCTTAATGCCATTTAGCCTATAGCTAAACAATCGATCTTTACAGTATACTTAATTCAATTCCCCATTGTCTCTGATGCTATTTGACCACCATAAAAAAGAAAAACAAAGTACAAACTATCTATCAACATTCATTGTGAGGCATTAGCTTGTCGTGAATGTTTCCCCTTAGTGTGAACTGGCTACAGTTTTCTTGCCAACCCTGTTTCTACTTTTGTATCCTGCCAAGTGAAGCAAATGGTTTGCCAACCCGAATCCACTTACTGACCTGATCTTCCGACTCTGGACTCCCTCCCCGCAGGCTGGCAGGTCATCCACAGTGTTGATTGTGCAAATGGACCAGGGTTCGATCTGCCATTCGTACTGGCTGCATTCATTCTGGCATGGCACAGCCTCATACACCTACATGCATGCATAGGCAAGCAGACACACACAAACAACACCGTATATGTGAGCAGAATAAAGGAGAAATACATAAAAAATAGAACCAAAAATGCAGCATCAAAACATGCTTACAAACCAGTTGCCAGAAAACATAAACATACATCAGGCACTGGCATTATATACAGGTAACTTGCAGAAATACTTCAAACCGTATTTGTGGAATAATTCATGACATATATGTTCCTGATTTTAACAGCGATCATTTCCCGCTACCTAAAGAATGACCTAACTATCCTAAGCCATCTAAATAACAAAATTCTGCATCCTGTCTTACTTCTGTCCATCATGACTGTCAACTTTAAAATGTTATATAAAAAAAACTTTTTTGTTAGGGGGTTGGATTTAACTTCCTCAAATGTTATTGTAAATAAAGAGTAAATCTTAAAAACTAATTATACATTTTTATTTATACTTCAAAATTTCCGAGACACAACATTTCTTTTAGATTAGATTAAATTCTATCACTATACTATAGACATGCTATTCAATTATTAGTTTTTACTTCAGAAACTGACACTTATATCATCATGAATATTCTTGTGTATATCACTATACTGTATAATGGCTTATTTGATTACGGTTATTTTATAATTACTGAAATTAATTCTAATCTTATAACTTTGTGCATTTCCTAGGGGGCTGGTATTCATTTTCTCTGGATTTTTTTACATTGCACTGTATAATGGTATGCTGGCTTGCAGTGCTAACTAAGTGGGTCCTAAATTTGATAAGCAGATATACAAAATAAGAAATAAATGTATTTTAACATGATTAAAACAATCTTCATTATATTTGAGTTGACTTTTCTCTTCCATTTAATATTTTTTTGTTTCCAGAAAACAAAATAAATAAATCATGAACTCTTCAAAATTTTAGTTTAATTTTCTGCAACTTAAGTAGCTTATGCCATCTGTGTGCTATTCAGTCAGGGGTCTTTTTGCTACTCTGTGGGAGACATCTGCAGTGAAACCATGTGCACCTCCCTGCTGATGCTGACCTACACTCTACTGACGCTATATAAAGCCTATTCTACAAGGAAGAATGTCAGGAATAATTTAACTCTTTTCATTTCGGAAAGCTAGTTCTTTTAAAGTCTAAGTTTATACAATACGTGCTAACAGCTTCCTTTTTTGAGTTTTTTTTCCCTTTATGGTTTGTTGTAGGCAAAAAACAGAAAGAAGCCCATTTTATTTGTGACATTTAAAGTGTAAATAAGTGAAAAGAAATGCCAAACAAAATGTAAAAGCCTTTTAGATACAAAAGTCAACAGACGAGAGAGGCTCTATACAAAGAATCTCGACTGTGCGTCAGAGCTAAGTATACTTAACATTCTGCAGCAGCAAGAAAGGGATACAAACTATTTTGTCCACACTGAAAAAAAACCTATGTAGGACATAGAAAAACAGCATGGTGTGTGTGAAATGGCAATGACCATGGCAACAACCCCTCCAGCCAAGGATGTAATTTGCCGGATTTTGAGCTCATTCACTTCTCCCCACTCAGCTGATGAATCTAGCAGCTAGCAAAATGTTCCTCTAAAAAACACATGTTTACTCTCAATCTATGTAACTGTCTACCACAGTAAAAGGTACGCTCTTGAGGACAGTTTGTGGGAAAAGCTATGACAAGCTGTAATGTGTGTCACTAAATGCGTGTTGAGTGTTTGTGTGCTCAGACTTGAGAGTGGGAATGAGTGTCGAGTATTCCCTTCCCTGGGGCCACACAGATGCCTATTACACACCGTCATCATCTCCCATCTGTCCCTGCAGATGCCCGTGCTGGGAAAACTGGCAACTTCCGTACTTCCACTTTCTTTACTACTACTGCAGATAGATAGACAGGTTGGAAAAATCTGCAAAAAATTTTTTTTGAAAAAAAAAAAAAGCTCTTTCTTTAACTATTTACCGGCCTTTAAAGTCTGAATTATGAGAAAAAGCTTTTGCAAAAAAGTACGGCAATTTCCTTAATGAATGCGGTATCATAGGGCAATCATCATTATAAAATATAGACAAACCAGCCTTTATATATTTTCGAAGCATATTGCAGTATAAGTCATTTTAAAACAGGATTCTTTAAAACAAAAACCTGTCCAAAGTCAGTCAACTGATGAAAATAGCAGCATTATCTGTACATCTGTCAAAGAACTAATGTAATGGATTAGTTCTCTAACAAAAACTAAGGAAAAGATGCTGAATGAATCTGTAACAACAGACGTGTGACAAAAGGCACTTAAAAAAAGATCTATGCAGGAATTTTAAGTTAGCTCTGTATAAGTAAGGTCAAGCTAGACTAAAGTATGTTTTCCAAACAAATACAGTCTCTCTTTTAGAAAACAGATGTAACTTTAAGAGAAGGAACAACCCAAATATGTTGGATCACAGCACAGAAAATGGCTTGAAAAAATAGTTTATGTAAAATTATGTATAAGGTAATAAGGTAACTGGATATAAGAGTGAAGTTTATTGGGTACTGTAAGTTAATGCTTACTTATGCTCAATCACTTGCTGTAGCAACATCAAATTTTTTTCCGTGTGTCTAAGATAATTAAAGGAGATAAAATTGATCTGTAGTTGTTGACTAAGTATTTACTAAATTTATACAAATTTTTTAGGAGCACACATGTTGCTGAAAGAAAACAAAGTTTTAAGTTGTGTTTTTTTCCATTTAGTGATGGGAAACCCATTGTGCTTGAAACTGGAATTATCAATTACTGGAGTGCAGTTAAACCCTCATTAACAAAACAGTGACTGATTACAGGAGAGAAGTGAGATTGTTACTATCAGTGTGTAGCGCTTCACTATAAAGCTATGTAGCAATAAAGACAGTTTAGAGAAGTAGGACTTCCGATACTATTGTCAGTTTTCCAATGCTGGTCAGAACTGGAGCAGAAACCTTTTAGAATTGAATAGGTAGAAGTTTTGTAATTCAGATTCTCTTTTTTGATTGACGGTCCATTCTCCTCTGATTACTTAAACAGCCTTATACGCTCATACAATACCAGTTATTGCATGCTGTCAACAGTCCTGACTTCCTCCCCCTTACTGGTTAAATTATGGATTTAATTTTCACTTTATGAACTGAAATTCAATGTGGAGAGTTCGGTTTAACTACAATTATTCTTTGGTGTCTGATGTGTTACACATTAAGCATATTTTACCATCACTCATCAGTAACCTTATGAATTTACAATCTGCTAATAGATAAAAGTGTTTTAATCTACTGTTCTAAACATACTGTAGCTGATAAGAGAAACAATAACATATAATGCTGTTTAAAAAAGAAACTATCCAAAATTAAGTTGATATAAACTATAAACACTGAGCAAAACCCAGAGAATTTTTTTTTCTTTCAAGTACATTAAAGGTTACATATACAGAATAAGGTAGAATTGGCAATCAGTTATATTCATCTACTCCAAGAGTGTCTCTATCCTCGGCTCTTTTGTTCTCCTTTAAAATGGCCTGGAATCAATTTTCTTTGATAAGAAATACAAGTGCTCTACCCCAGCCCAGTTTCTTTTGATCACATTCTCAAAAATCTAGCTGGCAATTTATAGTATAACAAAGAGCTAATGTTCTGAATGAGAGCACGTAAAAGTAAAATTAGGACAAAATATTATTCACACGGATTCGGTATGGACTATCCCTTTAAATTGCTAAATTTGTATGCTGAAGATGAAGGAGACAGCAGTACATGTGAACTGTTCAGATCTGGCATGCATTTCTCCTCATTAGCTAAAGCATAGAATATGTACACAATGAATAGCACTGACCTGAGCCTGCGTGGATGTCCAGATTAGCAGTGCATGACAAGCCAGAAGTTGGGGAGGGAGAGAAAACAACGATAATGATTATTAGTTTAAATTTAGCCTGCAGTGACAGAAATGTATAACTCTGCCTTAATTTGACTTTCAAAACTGTCGCAATCTGCCCAATATTTCATTAACGAGGGTAAAGGATGTTAGGTGCCTCATGATATGCAGGGACTGAAAGTATTGATCAAAACACTCGATTTATAGCGCTTAGAGAGTTTTGAAGTGCCAGAGATGGCTGTAACAGCTGTGTGTTGGCTGTGTCTGCAGTTGAGGGACAACTCCAAGAAACAAACTTGTCTGGAGATAGTGAGCTTAAATAAACATATGCTCATAAACGCTTTTTTCTAGACTTCTAGATGTTAATCTAAAAGACTGAATGAATAAAAGACATAACTACAATAAGGGAATGGCTTAGGCACTGTACAAGATAATTTTTGATTAAGTTGACCATTTTAGACTTTATGCTTACTCTGTGTATGATCAGAGATCAACATACATTAGATCAATGTTGTACTTTTGAATTATTTATTTGAACTGTTCTTTCTTGATAGTCCAATTGAAACGTACATTGAACTGTATTCACTTTCAACCATCTGACCCAAATCTTTAGATGATCAAAAATTTGTGAGAATGTTCAGAAACAAAATGTGGACCACCAAGGCTCAAACTGATCAGGATGTCCACAGTGAGTGCAGTTAATGATTAATATTGAGTCATATTCAGTTCATGAACAAGCTGGTGTTCCAAACTTCAATCATTATCTTTATTTACAACTCAAGACATAGAAAATCTGATTCTGCATTTATCTGGAAAAGAAAGTCCAGAGAGATCCAAGTTCAAATCCTGAACACATTCAACAAACTATCAAGCTGTGATGGAAACATCTGAAGTGGGGATAAAGTTAAATAATAAAGCTATATGTAAGATGTTTTAAACACCATGTGCTACGCATGAGATCCCATCAGCTCTGACATCACAGAGTTCCTGAAGGCCATGCTTAATTCCTACACAAAGTAAAGGGTTTCTTTAAAGATTGACTCAGGATATTTGTGGAAATATTAGTGATTTTAGATTATTTCTTTATTGAGCCTCTGTGCATACTTTTGATTTTATGTAGATGAAAAAAAATCCACAAGAAGTTTGAAGTTTTTCAGTCGATTCTTGTTTATCAAAAAATAATTGAAATAGTTGGCCGATCATTTCACTCTCAATGAAAAAAATGGTTTAAAGATTACAGAAAAGCCCTAGAGTTAATATAAAAGTTGACTGAAGATAAGTAAATGTAAACCTTTGACTGGAACTCTACCTATTAATAAATAGGAAAGTTATGTGACAAAGAAAAAAAAAAACATCAGATTTTTTTGTCAGATGTGTTTATCTTTTAATTTATGAACTAGAACTAGGGATGTGGAATCTGAGGTATTCCTCCAAAAAGTTGATTTTGTACCAAAAAGTTTTATTTTTGTTTTATCTGATCAAAGGATTTTCTTCCACTCTTCTTCTGGATCATCCTTAAGATCTGGCCAATTTTAGACAAGCCTGGACATTTACTGGCTTAGCCAGGGGGACATGCCAAGTACTGGAGGGTTGGAGCCACTCATGGAGTAGTGTGTTACTGATGGCAGCCTTTGTTACTTTGGTCATATCTCTCTGCAGGTCCTTCATCAGATGCCTCTGTGTAGTTCAGGAAATTTTGCTCACCATTCTCATAATCATTTTTATCACACAGGATGAGATCCTGCGAATCAAGGGAGATAATCAGTGGTATTGCATGTCTTCCATTCTCTTATAATTATTCTCACAATTGACTTCTACACACTTTCCTAGTAGTTTCTTTAAAAAAAAAATCATCCAGTGTGATTGTTCAGATTTTTCTCATTTTGTCTCTTATATTTAAAGGATACCTATGATAAAAAATTAAGACCTCATTAAAAAGAAAACAATATTTGCTCTTTAACCTCACCTGTCTTATCCATGGTACCCTAAAAGAGTGTATACAGGGCAGAGCTATTTAGAATTGTGACTGAGGCAACGACTCAGAACAACTTGATCAACACAGGATCCTTATATGTTTGGAGGCAAGTGGGCTGGAACAATCCAGCAATCTACCCCCTGCAGCATAACAGCTATTAAAAATCATTTTACTTTGTGGATGAAGGATGACTGTTTACTTTTCAGGTTGTCACAAAGCTTTACAATCACATTATATAGCTGCTCAGCAACACTTAAGAAACAAACTTCTGGAATACAAAAATAAAAAGGGTCCTAGGCGGTTTATACAGGCTCCACTGCAGAATTTGTTTCAGTGAAAAAACAGAGAAAATGGGACATAGGAATTGAAGCAGAGCATGCTTCTCTTCACATCTCTGTCATTGTGACTTTGACTTTTAAAAGTCTGAGCTGTTGCTGTCAGTTGAAGGATTCAGAGAAGGATCTATCATTAAAGAAATTCAAACGGTAATACATTTTTACAAAAGCATTTTTAAAGATAAACTGTGCAAATACACATTGTTCATGATAAAAGCAAAAGGGTTTTGATTTGAATTAATTGTTTTAAGAACTCACAATGCCTTACAAATCTTCTAATGTCTGAAAGTTTTTCATAAACCAAAATCTTTGTTAGTAATTTTTTATGAATTCTTATGTATCTATCTAACAGAGGTGGGCACATAAGTGTGAAGTAGAAAAATAATGATGCATTAATTCAAAACAGAAATCTTACAAGTTTTAGATTAACAAACTTTATTCCAATATTCAGAAATGAAATCTATTCTAAATGAACTGTCTTTAGAAGTCATTCGTTACGAAGCTCCATATGTGTGTGGTTTAATAGAAGTATAAATCCAGCGGCATCATTAAACAAACAGTACCATGAAGATGAAGGAAAACAACAAAGAGAGCAGAGGTATTGATATGTTCAGTACAGAATTAGATGGAGAAATAGTTGAGCAAACTCCAAGAACACTGTTCCCATCATCTGATCATTTAAAGAGAATAAGGACAACTACAAACCTACCAAAATGCTGTGTCTACCTTGACTGACAGATAATACAAAGAGAATATTAATTAGAGGAGCAGCTAACTGCCCAATGACAAATGTGATTTGCAGCTCAGGTGGAAGCATGTACTGGCAGGAAAACTCTTTAAACCGTCACTGTTATCAGGCCTAGAGCCATTGAAAGATCTGTCAGAGGTTTACTTAATACAATGTGAGGGACACTGCAATCATATGAAAGAAGGTGCCTTCTTGCATCTACAGAGTATACTGTATACTAACACACAGCAAACCCATGATAGCACATAATGATTTAATGCTATATTGCTGTGGGGATTTATTTATTTTGTTACCTTGAGCATTAAAGATAATTTTGGTTGGAGCTCATGAATAGGTGTATGCAAAAATATTTTTTAAAATATTTAATCCTGTTGAGAATCTGAAGGCTTGAAATGCTTCAAACTGGGAGGTTTATTTTAATAAGTACAATGTCCTGAAACACACAGCCAGAGCTACAATGTAGGAGATCAAACATGACTTACAATGCTCAAATAAAAGTTTCAGCCTAAATCCAACTGAATATTTGTGTTAAGACACAAACAATAATATTCACATATCCCTAACATTCATTCTAACTGAGGTCTAACCGACGTATCTAGCAAAGGCAAATGGTTCAAGGGATTATGCAGTTGGTTTTGCATATGAAGACTTTAAGCTGAAATTAAAATGAAAATTATTCCATAAAGTTGAGGGTAGGTGGGAAAGAACAGATATGCTCCCCAAACAGTTCAACTATTTGTTTGAGAACTTTTCTGAAAATAATTTCAATCCCATTTTAATATTATGTACTGTCAAAGATAGGCTCTCTGTGTAGCTTTCTCTATCCTGTTCTTTTTTCTGAAAAGAGAACACTAAAAACAATAAAAACTCTTTATAACTTATATGTATTAAATAACTAGGAGACATGACAACAGATTTTGATAGACATTGTTGCTTAGAGTTACAGAAGGCAGCTGCATACCCCGGGCTCACTTCTAGGGGAAGTGGCCTCAATTAACAGTTAAAGAGGCATTTTATACATCTCCACTCTGCCACATCATCACATTTTACATCATACACGTTACCAGATGAGTAGACATCCATGGATCCAGCCTTATCAAAATATTACACTTTGTTCTTAGCTGAGGGACAATGTTCTCATTCCATTCCCAAATATTTGCTACATATAGAATGAAGATTATAACTGTATATCCAGACAGAGGAACTGCCTTAATTAGATAAACTATTTGGGAAAATACCATCTCCGACATGCAACAGGCAGCTATTATTAAGGTGTAATTAGCTCACACATCATCAATGATAATTATCCTATCAGTTCTGTTTTGTCTTGCTCTATCACATACAATTCTAAAAAGAAATACACTAAAGTTTTTGGTTGTAATGTGACAAAAACTAAAAATATTTCATTAAGTCTCAGGCTTTGTTCAAGACCACTGACTTTTTAATAACTAGTTTTATGTCATCTAGTGAATTTAGCTATATGACAAATTTAAGTAGAGTGTGTGTGAGTCGATGCTTATCTGACAATTTGACTCA
Organism: Cyprinodon tularosa; assembly: GCF_016077235.1. Lineage (NCBI taxonomy): Eukaryota > Metazoa > Chordata > Actinopteri > Cyprinodontiformes > Cyprinodontidae > Cyprinodon > Cyprinodon tularosa. Next base: position 135,867 of record NW_024039740.1, on the reverse strand, counting down.
TATGACTAGAAAAGGAATAAATCCATTTTGATTAAATATGGTACATCTGAAATTTGGATCTTCTATGTTGACAAGTGCCTTGAGATTACATTTGCTGTGAACTCGCTCAAAAAAGATGAACTGAACACAGAATCAAATAATTTTTTTAATTTGCAAGATACGTACTTCACACTTAAAATATCAAATAAAAATTAGAATATTTTAGCAATTCAGTCCATTGAAAATAATTTTATAGACTATGAGCAAATGGTGAAATGCACAGCTTAACGACTCAAATGGATTGAAAAATAACCTACTGTTTTGGTTTTAGACTACTCAATAAGCTTAAAGCTTCTATGTTTTTTTATTTATCTCACTGTCTTTTTTATTATTTTTCTCCTGACAGATTATTAACCACCCAGGATGTCAATGATCCACGGACCCAACACTATTTACAGTATATTAAATATCAGCTTAGACTTGCAGCCGCATTTACTCTCTAGTGAGGCAGAAGCATGACTCTCTGTAATTGCTTAAACTGATTGGCTATCAAGCTCATAAAATGATTCCCCTTCTTGTTTGTCTTTAAATCTATTATGGTGAGCAACGTCAACAAGATAGGAATGCATTAGCAAATACATTTTACAAGTACTTAGCCCTGTGACACAACAATAAATACAGTATGGTCAAATATTTTTACCACATGCTGTCAAGCCTGAATTATGATATTTAGTATTTTGTGCTACAAGTCATGTTTTGTAAATGGATTTAACTTGTGACACAGAAAGAAATGCAAAGCAGACAAATGGCAAAGTAAAAGGGAATAAAGTACTGATAGCAGTTGTGTTTGTCAAATTTACTAAAAGACCTGCACACTGCTTATTTGTTCTTTCTGACACAAATAAGCACATGATCACTGAGTGCTTCAAGAATTGCCAAGAATGGCTGCCGATTTATTCCTGAACATGTAATTACATGGTTCTACAGCACAAATCATATATGCTTAATAATTGAGGGAAAAAAACAACAACTTGATTTTTGACCTCTAAAATTTTTCAGTATAAATGTTTGTGAATCAGGTTGTGTATTAAAACTCCTAGATCAAACAGTTTTCAGGAATTTTCTCTTCTTTACTACTGGGGGGGGGGGAAAGATCACATTCTTTTACCAGGAGTGACACTGAAAAGCTAGATCTTACATCCCTTCCCTTCACTGGCTCCCTGTCAAAAAGAGTAGAATGTTTTATTTTATTTTTTTTCAGGTATAATGCCCTTAATGTTCAATCTCCCTTATACAGTAAATCATCAATCAGTATGTGCACTCAATTGTCTTTCAGACTTAAATCTGCTCATCTGCTTGGCGTTGTTTCTCTCTTAAATAAAGCCTCTTAATGAACTACTAGAGAGTTTTCTTCCCTCTCAAGCAGAAACTATTTGCCGATCAATGCATCCATGTTCCTTTTCTGTGTATGCTATGTCTTCTCAACCACTTAGATGGTTGTGGCCAATGGCCTTTTACACTGAACCTGGTTCTGCTTGAGATTTCTTCCTATTGAACTGGGAATTTTCATTTCCACTGTGACTACATACATGATAGGTATGAGAAATTGCTGAAAAGTCAAAGACACAATGCAAGGGACTGGCCACTACTTTACTTTACTACAAGTTCATACAGAGGAAAAAATGCTTAAGGTCATTGACTCAATGCAATCAGTTGCATTTCTTTAGATTAAAACCTTTTTTTTGCCAATCTGTAAGATTTTATTCAATTCACTTTCTAAAGTGCCTTCTGATGAGGGGTAAGCAACATTGGTCCTTGAGTGTCACTGTACTGCAGCTATTACATGCAACCCTTCTTCAACACACCTGAAATCTTTCATGATGGGTTAACTGAAGGAGACCCAGTTATGCAGAACACCACTGACGGACACAAGGATGAAAAGTTGAACAGTTTATTAAAGCACAAAACACACAGAATGTACTGATTCTGGTTCGGGCCTGGGAACTGGTTCACCGGAGTCTGCGTGAGAGACAGCACAGTTAGTGACTGCTGACAGGGTTTGATTTCCACTGGTTCACTGATTGTACCTTGAGGGTTCTTCAGGTTAACCTTGGGAGAGTCACTGTTGGTTCTGGAGAAGGGTTTGTCAGCAGAGTCCGTTTGCTGCTTCAGCGTCTCACGTCTTAGCTTGAACAGACCTTGGCTTAGATTTCCCAGCTCTAGTCCTGAGCTGCTTGGGGGTTCTCTGTGAATCTTCAGGGTTTGGCTCAGAGGGTCGGCTCGGCAGGTTAGCTCTTCCAGAGATCTCACAGAGGAGGCACGGGTTTCCTGGAAAACAGAGACAGTAGTTAGAATCCAGACTGGATTCAAAGTCATGGAGATACACTGAGGATCTAGGCTTTAGCGCTGACCAACTGGAACAACACTGCGGCGTTGAGGCAAGGTCTGAAGACAGCTTATATAGTGGATCCTCTGATGATCTTTGACGAGCTGCAGCTGTGCAGGAGGCTCCCTCAGAGGATCCACGGCGGACTCTGCTGGAGAAAGATGGGATTTCTCCAGCTCCCAACGAAACCAATGAATGGTTAATGGCCCGACCTCTCGCAACAGACTGAAATGGTACTGTAATTTGGTCAGCAGGGATGTTCTCCTTCTCACATATATAAAGCCATTAATAACACAACGCCATATCTTATCTCTGATTTTTCCTTATGTTCCTTACAGAGCACTTTTCTCTCAAACTGTAGGTTTCTGCGAATTCCAGGAATTTGTAAAAGTAGAATAGCAGACAGATAATTTAGTTATCAGGCTTTTCTCCTGTGGAACCACCTTACAGGTTTAATCAATGAGGATGACACCATTTCTACTTTTAAGAATAGCCTTAAACTCTCTTTTTGGGTAAAGCTTGTAGTTATAGTGATTCAGGTTATTCAAAACAAAGTTTATGGTGTCTTCTATAGGTTTAAGCTGCTGGAGGATAAAGGGACTACTATTCATCATTGTTCTTCAGTTTACTTTTCTCCAATTTTGTTTTATTTTTTAGTCCAACGTCTAACTTTATGTTCTATGCTTTTTTGTCATAGTAGCTATATCTGGGCGGGTGTTCTCTTTGGCTGTGACACCATCTTGAAGGCATAGGCTGGGCTGTTGCCAACAACAACTTTAATTATAGACGACAGAGTTTGGTTTGTTTTTCTTCCAGACATAGCTGTGAGCTCAGCTTTTACTGTAGCCAACTGTATGAATTTCCCCTCTGGAACAATATTGGAGTATTTATTTTATTTTTTATTCTATTCTATTTTCTATTCTATTCTACATCTGAATTCCTAAAAAAAATGTTACTCACATAAGTGACGTGGGACTTTTTTAAACTACCTTAATTAATGTTTTAAACTGTGCTAAGCAGAGCTATTGGCTTTTGCTCCTTCCCTCTCCTTTTACCCCCATTCATTTCTGTTGAAGAGCATTCTTCTCCACTCCAAAAGAGGGCCTGCATTATGTTTGATTACCAGAAATAGATCAAGGATGAGAGATCAGAGGTCTGTATCACAAGTTAAGCTGCAGGCTGCCTCTCATTTGCAAACCCCATTCTCATCTGTACAGATCTTTATCTCTGCCCTGCTGCCAGACCATACACTGCTCAACGCTTATTCATCCCAATCAAGCTTCACCATACACTTCTTAACTCTGGCCTTCCATTTACTGTTACTTTTTAACAGCTTCAAATCAATTCAATTCGGTTTATTTATATAGCGTCATTTCACATGAAAATGTCATCTCAAGGCACTTTACAAAGAAATTAATCAGTTTTGACTCATGGCTCTCCCTTGCACTTCAGAAGATTTTAGCTCTTGTATTTCTTCAGCTGATTTGTTTTCCAACCTCAATTCAACAAATTGGATAACAATTACTCATCCAGCATATAAACACCTCGTGGAGCCACTATCATATTCATCTTTCTCTTATCCTTTATGATCGGACTTTTACATTTTCCTTCACATTGGCACACATTTGCAAGGGGAGTGTCTCCAGTTCTCTGCTGATTTCAAGCTTAACAGGTGTGAAGTAGTTTATGGGGCAGGATAAAGGTCTTGATTACAACTCCTCACAACAGAATGGTTTCAAGCAGGCATCCCCAACCCCGGTCGTCGAGGCCCGCTGTCCTGCAGGTTTTAGAGGTTTCCTTGCTCCAGCACAGCTGTTTTAATTGAAAGCTGATTAACAAGCTTTTGGTCTACTGTAATCGTTATAATCAGCTGTGCTAAAGCAGGGAAACCTCTAAAACCTGCAGGACAGCGGGCCTTGAGGACCGAGGTTGGGGATGCCTGTTTTACAGGATGTAGTACTTAATCTAGCCACAAAATCTAACCTAAATATTATGATTCCTTTATATAATGATTCTATTAACAAATACTGTAGTAACATACAGTAAAACAAGATATGAAAAAAGGTTGAAAAGACTGAAACTGACATATTTTAAGAAAGTCCTTTAGATATATTAAATATGCTTCTGCATCTTTATCATCCCAGTGGAACTGTCAAGGATTTTGATGCTGTCACACGATCTGTTGGGATTGACTATCTGTGCTAATTTTTAAGGTGCATTTGGGAGCTTGTCCTACATTCTGTATATAAGTATTGACAGATTTAAACACATAAAGTAAATTATAATTTTTTTTGCTGCCTGAATTTGATGACTGCATTTAAATATGGGTAATTACTCATATATAATTACCTCCACTAACCTTTTCATAAGCAAAAAGTTTCATATTAATTTATACATAAGCCTGGTCACTCGTTTTGCAAAGCGCCATGACAGTCTGCCATCTTAGAGGCACATCTAAGTGACAGACTCCACTGTTGCTACAGGCATGCTTGGTGTGAGGGATTGCATTCAAATCAATGAGTCGATGCAATCAATTAGTTTTCCTTAGATAGAAAACTTTGAATCAAATTGACTGTATGATCTGGTGAACTGTAAAGTGCCTTGAGATAACATCTGTTGTGAATTGGCGCTATATAAATAAGCTGAATTGAATTGAATTTAAATTGAATTGAATTAAAAATTTAGATGCCGTCAAGGTTATAATACAACAAGAGTAAAAAAATTTGTTTTACTCGTGTAGTAATTTCAGTGCAGTTGAATGGCGCCTGCAGGACCATGCAGGACCAAGCATATGCTACAGCAGCAAAGCTAAAGGGTTTTAACATGCCAGAGAAGCAAAAAAATAGAACTAAATGGACAAGGAAGTAGGAGACATAAAAAAAACATTAACATCAGACAAACCTTCTCCAGGTGGAAGAAATGGATAAAAGAAAATACATTTAAAATGGATGCTAATGTTTTTCCATTTGCTTTAATTAGACAGCGTTTCTCGTTACCATAACAGTAAGTCCCAAAAACATATACTAATCTTGCAGGTACAAAACTGTTGGTTTACATGGCTTAGGTAGCTTTCGAAGCAACCGTAAATGCTCTTTTGTCAGTGTAAATGCCAGCTAGTAGGGACTTCACTTTGGTTGACTGTTACATCTGCATTGTTGAAGCTTTTTGACACACGCCGACTGCCGTTACCACAAATACATGTTTAAAAAAGGGGGGAAATACCCCAATTTCAAAGCTAAATGACTGAAATTCTTACACAATATTTTTTCAAGCCTGATCACTTCCATTAGTTTAGCTTATTCTCAAAATTTCTATTTTGTCCAGTATGTTAATGTTATCATGTTTTTTTTTTAATTTCAAATAAAATAGTATAATATTTCAGCCCAGCTTTTAACTATAGAAATCATTCACATCAGTCTAGCCCCAAGGTGGTCATGGTAATATATATAATTTAGATGTCTATTTTCCTCCCACTTTCTTCATTACTTTATCCATCCAGTTAGACACTATAAAGCTATGATCCTTAATTAAGATCCCAGGCCTCATTCTTCTCTCCTGACACTCTTTTGTTTCCAAAGAGGATGGATATAGATCCTAAGAGCAAAAGTCCACAGAAAATGTTTGACTGTTTAAACTAATAGATGAGAAAAAAAGGTGAATGTCCTGTTTTGAAACAGCAGAAAAAATGTGTCTCTTTCCAGGTAGTTGTAGGAATGTGGGATAATAAGAGCGGCCCAGAGCACTTTTTTGTGCACATAGTAAAGGAAAGTGATCCACATTGCTGACATGTTTGTCCTCTCAGTCACTCACTATGTAATCTAAGAAAAAAAGAAAAATACACATACTTTGTGTCACAGCAGCCCAGTGTGCTTTGTATATAATCAAGGAAGGCCAAAACATAATGTTGCTGTTTTTTTTGTTGTTGTTGTTTTTGCTTTATAAAAATGTGCATTTTGCAAATGCAACATAATTTTAGGAAAAAAATTAAGAAAAGTTATAAACAAAATAGTTTAAAAAGTAGGCCCATTGTTAAGAGCTTCACATGATGATTCATTAGTTCCCGTTGTCTTAGTAACAAGATAAGACACAATTTCTGGCTTATGAATTAAAAAAGTCTGAGACCTGACATTTGGACCTAACAAGCTGGGGGAACAGACTTAGATTTGCGGAAGAAGAGAAACCCATATTTAGTATTATACTGTAACAAGATCAAACATCTCTGCTTAGATTTGGCAACATTTATTAGGAAAACAAATTTGAGAACAGAGAGCCATGACTTCAAGAACCATTAAAAATATTTTTTAATTTAACATTTTCAAGCCCTGATTACAATAAAAACAAACAAAAAAAACCTTCTGTAATCAAAAAGCACTTAATGTTCAGCCATGCACCTTTGAGGGAATCTATGGCAGAGGAGGGGAATTTTTAAAGCTGTGCAAAATTTATCTAGACTGTAATCACAAAGCTGATCTCATAAAATGCACCAAGCTCAGCAGATGTGACTCATATTTTTTGTGATACTTATTCATACAATTTTCATCCACATACATAAACAAACTCTTTCCTGATATAGCAGTACTCAACACTACGAGCAACATCTGTCCACACAATCTAGCAAAATTGACCTTTCCTAAATCAATAAAGGATAAGTGCATTCAAAATTATAATTAGTGCATTTAAAACCAGGAAGTGCATTCAAAACTTCCCACTATTTAAAACTAGCATCCATTGATGGTCACTAGAGGGTGTGCAGATATTTCCCAATATGCTTTGCAAGAGCTGTCATGGGATCTTTTGGTGGGTAAGAGAAAACAACGATGGTGCAGGTACCATGCAAGGAGCCAGGCTCATGCGAACACCAGGGAGGGAAAAGTAGTGATACATAATCCCTGCTCTACATAGTGATTGAGTGGCTAGGGCGTACATTCGAACAGCGTCATTATTTTCTTTTTAAATACATAATTCTAAAATAGCTTAGCAGTTTCACTATTCTAACAAGTTTTGATAAAATCAAATCCTTTGAACTTTGACAGGGAAACGCCAAACAATGTTTTAATATCGGCCTGTATTTGTAGTAAGAAGTAAGGCATTAACTAAAGGCTATAGTTTGATTTATACATTTCCGAGAGAGGAAAAAAAATGAAAGAAAAAAAATGAGAATATAATATGTTTACCCAGGTAAAAATTTATATGGTGACAGAAAATAGAAAATCATAGAATACTCATTCTTATCGCTAGATGGCTTTATCATTTCACTTTTGAGCTATAAGAAAATTTATCCAATGAGTTTGGCCTTCTTTGCACATGCATGAACAGAAATGTGGAAACTGCTGCTCCGTGGTGATAGTTAAACATTGTGAATCTAATACTATCCTTAAATTAAAAAGTGAGCTTCAAACATATGGTTAAACAATTTTTCTGGCAAGCATAGCAATGCTTCCAACAATCTTTATGCACAATCTGCTTTGCAGTTTTGATTGCTGTTTTTTGAGACCTATGTTTCTGCATGCAGTATGCTGTTCTGCATATGCTGGTGTTAAACAAGTGAGATAAAAGCTGTGACCAAGATAAGCTATTCTTCACCAACTAACAGCACAACAGAGTAAAACTTGCAACAACTGAGAACTTTGATGCATATTCAAGGACAAATTAAAAAGGTGCTAATGTTGTATCCAATAGCATGAAATATATAAAACAAACTGTATTTCAATGTGGTTAGACAACAATATCACATACATTTATATTGCTTTTTAAATATGTAAAAGATGTATTTCAGAAGAAATAATAGAGAAGTATAATCAATATACAACTGAATGCATACAACTTTGTCTTTTAGGTTTTTCTAGAAGGTAACAGCAAGAAGCATCAGCAGCCCAGATGCTCACTCACCATGTGTACAGACAGCCTGCTGAACGGGGGCCAAGGCATCAGATCATGACATGTAATGACCAAGAAAGCACTGAATGCTTTATTTGTCAATGCAGGAAGACTGACAGACTACTTTCTGGTAATTTACAGACATACCAAATAGTTCAAAAAAAGATAAATACAATAAAGCATTCCGGCACATCAGCAAAACAGAAAATAAAATCCAAATGCAGCAACAGAAAAGTTTGTGAGTAACACTAATATTAGATCTGTCTTTTCTTAAAGTCAGGGAATGTTGGCAGGAGCTGTTGAGGATTGTGATGCTCAAACATGATTATTGCTTCCATGGCTCTGTGCTGAAGTAGCACAAGACAGGTAGAACTCAAGCTCAGTCAGTTTCAATACAATTTCAAACAATAACATTGTCTTCTGGAAAGAGAGAGTGACACTGCTCTGATTTGTGCTTTTCAATTTAAAATGTTTAGGAGAGAATTTCAAAATATGTGAATAGCAATCCAGTATGAAAGGTGCTAACGCAAATCGCCTTATTTAATCCCATTTAAAATGGCAGAAATTACACATTTGCAATTATTCAGCAACCTGTGAGTGATCTACGAAGATGTATTTGCGATGGATAACAGATGAAAAACTGGCTTGGACTGGTCTATTTAAATTAGGAAAATGTATGTGCTACTGTTTGTGAAAAGCCATAAAACAAAAATTAAGCTCCAAGCCATGGAATTGGAGGTAATAATCATAACAATAATAACAATGTGGGCCTGGTGGATATAAATAGCATGCTCTATAATTACAGAACCCCAAACGCATGGTTTAAAACTCCCAAAAAGGGCTGAGCAGCATGTCTGATATTTTCATGTAAGCTCTTCAAATTTATTTAGTATTTTAAATACAAGGAGCACTGTTGTTCAATTTTCCTATCTGCATTGAGTTTTGTCAGTTTTATCAAGTTGCTGTATAATTTGTATAATTTCACTACGTTATAGTGATTCAGCAATCCACTTTTAAAGCTTCAAAAGTATAGAGGTTACAGGTATACGAGTAGCCTCTAAAGGGGATAAGTATTTGAGGAGTTAAATTATATGAAACATATAAATGTTACTGGTGGGATAGATTAAGTTTTTAAAACTAGATCTCACTGTAACCTTGGAATTAAACTAGATTAATCTAGATTAAAATGGCTCATTTGAATTCTGCCAAAGGGCTATATGAATCAGAATCAGAATTACTTTATTAATCCCTTACAGGAATTTTTAAATTTTTTTTTTGTAGTGCAACCATTTACAGAAGAAAAATAAGATTGTAAGTACAAATACGATATAAGAACAAAATAAGATAAGAATAAGAATAAAATAAGATAAGGGTAGGAATAAAACAAAATAAGTATGACATGTGTGCTACCTAAATAATAAATAAAATTAAGACTTTGAACAGGTTTCTTAATCCAGGTGGCACATTAGACCAGGGGCTCATCTCCTGTTTCCAAAATTAATCACAAACTGCTTGAGAAAGCTTTTCTACTATGATAACTGGTGATAAAAAATAATATTAAGATGTATATATAATTGTTTATATAATTATAAATAATAAGGTGTATTTGTGTTTAATAAGCGTTTATTCAGATAAACATGAATTCTGAACTGTAGGTCTACATAATAGGTCATGATGAACAGTTTACAGTCAGTAGCTTTGTGTCAGTCATTCCAAGCTCTATTTCTGGTTTTCCACCAGTCACTCAGACAGGCATTGTAATGTCCTGTGAGGCTTGAGTAGCAGCAAGGGCTGCTGGGTAATGTCAAGATAGGGAAAACATCACCAGTTATCCTAGTTTTGTGTAAAAGAGGCTTGTTTATGTTGGTAGTCTGTTCATGCTAAGCTAACATTATGTTCTGGAGGTTGCAATTGTAAGTTTTAAATATTGCAAGAATGTTTCACCAGTTTAATATAAAGAAACAAGCATTCCCTCTCTATTTGTGTTGAATAAGTAAAGAACTCTAACACTGGAACTTGATTTGAGTGTGAGTTACATATAAGTTGTCAAAAACAGTACAATATTCATATTCAGTAGTATAGAACCAGCTCCCAACCCAACTTTGAAAATAGCAGCATGTTAATGCCAACCCATCACTAATAAATATATAAATATATATAAATATGAATAGAAGACAAATATATATCAATATGAATAGAAGACAACAGAAACTCCAAACAAGGGTAGTATGGCCCTTTTTCAGTAAAAATAGCACATTATGGGGGCCATGGCCTGGACCCAACAAGGGGAATTGCACTTTCAGGGGTCACATTTAGGTCTAAGATTTGATTGAGTTTAGGTTGGGGTTAGGGTTAGGAATTAACCCTTAATGGGTTAGGATAATGGATACGCTGTAGAAATGAAAGGAAGTCAATCCAAAGGCCCTGCAAAGATATTTCCAAACCTTATGAGGATCAACTGGCCTTGTGGGGACCAAAAAAAGTGTTCCAATGTGGTGGACCACATTTTCTTTTTTGTAGTTATGGACAGATCAGATCAGATTAGAAAACAAAAATCTTAAATATCCTTTTATTTTATTTTATATTTTATTTTACGTGAAAATGTATGTTCTATTTTATGTGAACATTTTTTCAAATGTTCACATATAATACAAAATATGTTTCATTATAAAACAGATGACTGTATTGCAAATGAAAGCTTAATGGCAGAAAATAAAAGGCAAGAACAAATTATGTCAATATTAGTGTTTAGATTGCAATGTTGGCTGCAAAACAAATTTGTGCAAAATCATGATGTGAACTGAGATGTTGCATAATATAAAACTCAAATGTGAAATCATGAAAAGAGAAGCAACCATTGTTATGCACAACACCTTAGCAAAAAATGCCAAACTCAGATAAAAAGGGAGAGTTTTGTTCAGTGGGTCAGCTCCAGGGTGGATGGAGTTCAGGTATTAGCAGAATGAAAAAAATAATAAATTGACTGGTTAAGACTGTAAGACAGTTCCTTTGTATTATGTGGAATGTGCATTCACCACTTGATATCTCAGCCCATGACAGCCAACGCATGTGGGAGTTATGATGAAATTCAAATGTCTCCTGTAATTATAGTTCCAATTTGTGTGTTTCTCTGGGAGCTCAGCTTAGACATCTGTGAGTCTTCTATTACAATCTCTCAAGGCATTTTGTGTATCAGCATTAGTTGCTGATGGTGGGATTGTAAAAATAAGTGTGTGTGACCTAAATTTACCTGTTGAGCGTTTTGTGGAACTAATTTGGAGCAAAACTTGGATCATGTGTTGTGGAAAGTAAAAACACTTTTAAAAAGAAAGCTTTTAAACTCTTTAAAACCTATAAATCTAAATGATGTGTTTTTAAGGCCACAAAGCCCTCTCAATGGATGATCCTTGACACTCTCAACATGTGCTCACCTCAAATAAATATAGGATTTGAAGTATCACGAACCTTGCCTAGAAAAATGTTTATAGGATTTATGCATGAATTCATCTTATAAATGTGTGCATATACAGACCTCCATGCAAACTTTTCTCTATGCATGACAAGTAGTTTTGAAATACTTCATGGTCTCCTCTGGGGCATAACAGAAAACCAAATGGTAATACCAGCAAGGGTATCATCACTAAGCATTTAACATTGTCATTGGTCTACAAACATTCAACTCATTCAAGTATTATTAAAATGCAATAAAATTATAGTACTATACAGCGCAAGGGGTAAAAGTCTATTTCAGCTGACATTGACCCATAAGAAGCTGTGTACATTTTCAGTCATCTGGGTCATGGCAACCACATAATAAAAAAGTTTAAAACAGTTTAAATCCCACCTGAAGGATAGGGACATTTATATGTCAGTAAGGCCAAAAGATTAACAAGTGGGGTTCCTCAAGGCTCCATTCCGGGACCCCTTCTATTTACAATCTAGATGTTCCCCTTAGCTCAGATAATAGCAAACAACAAGATCAGTTACTGTTGCTATGCAGACCACACACAGCTTTACATGACAGTGTCACCAGGTGACCATGAACCCCTCAGAGTATTGTCCAGATACATACTGTGGAACAGATCATTATGTGGATGCACCACAATTTTCTACAACTGAATAAAAACAAAACAGAGGCTATAATCTCTGGACCAAAAGAGGAGAGATCCAGAGTTTGCTTAAAGCTTCAGCTACTACAGCTAGAAACCACCGATTATGGCTGAAATCTTGGTGTCCTGATGAACTTAGACCTGAACCTTCAGAGGCACATAGGCAGTTACTACAGTAGGTCAGCATTTTATCACCTAAAGAACATTTCCACGATTAAAGGACTAATGTCCATGCAGGATCTAGAAAATGTATTCATGCATTTATCTTTAGTAGAATTGATTACTGCATTTGATTACTTTAAAGCTTTGCCTAAAAAGTCCATCCGACCGCTGCACCTAATCCAAAACTATGCTGCCTGTGTTCTCACTACAACTAAGAGTGTAGAACACATCAGCCCAGTTCTGAAGTCCTTCCACTGGCTCCTTGTAGCCCAGAGAATAGAATCCTTCTGTTAGTCTATAAATTACTAAAAGGTCTCACTTAAGTCTTCTAGTTCAAGCCTACTCTGTGCACCCAGAACTAGAACCAAACACTGGGAAGCAGCATTTAGTTCTTATACTTATCTTGAGGAAACATGCAGAAGACTGTAAGTGTGCTTGAAAGCCTGAGCTCTTTTAAGTCAAAGTAAAAACCCCATTTGTGTTGAACTGCCTTTGGCTGTTAAAGTTAAACTGTTACAGTAAATGAGGTAATGTTAGTTTACAGTTGTGGTATTATTTGTTTACTACCTGCTCTTATCATGTTTTTATCTTTATTTGCTTTTATTCTGCTTTTATTTTTACTCTATATTTATGTAAAGAACTTAGAATTGTCGTACTGAGTTGTGCTATACAAATGTACTTGCCTTGCCTAAATTTGCCATCTGAACCTTGATGAGAGTAATCACATAATTGTCTTTCAATGGATTTCAAATAGATTTGGATGTTTAGGAGCTCAAAACCCAATAGAGGGAGAAGTACTCAACAGTAGTACTTGAGTAAAAGTATTGATACTCATTGTCAAATCTTAATCAAGTACAAGTAAAGGTTACTCGGTAAAATATCTACTCCAGTTAAAGTACTGAATTTTGAAAATACTTAAGTGTTAAAAAGTACATGCATTTAAGTATTCAGAAATACAAATAAAATTTTCTAACATCAGTGCATTTCTGTATAATTTTCTGAGTAATTTTAAAGAACCTTGTAACTCAGGAATCACCTGATGTATTGATGCATAGAACCTCCTGCTAAAAATTCTAATCTAGCCTGTAGAGAACTTTAGCATAAAAATACCACAAATAAAGGACAGATATATTTGATAATTGTTTCTTTTTTGTTTTTAAACCCCCCAAAAAAACAAGAGTGTCTTCATTCTCCTCAAACTTTCACTATTGAAATGAGGTTTAAGGTTGAATCTATTACAACAAAGAAACTAAAGCTCTGCTTTGAGAACTCATCCTGCTGAACAACTTAGCCACATGGCAACTACTAACGCCTTAAAAAGGTATAAACTACAAATAATATCTGCCCTGAGTTTGTCACATTTGTGGAATGTTACGCAAATCTTTCAAACGGTGCTGTCCAAATTCAGTGCTAATGGCTGCTATCTTGCATGTTGAAATTTTATTTCAAGAAAGAAAATCAGCAAAAGCGGATTGCAAAAATAAGCTGAGCCAAAAGGAACAAGTAACTAGTAGATTCTTTGAAATTTATTTAGGGGGTGTTAGGATTTTGATGATATCTCCCGGAAATTAGTTTTTGGCACTTGGGTTGTCTGGAAACCTGTTTCAGAAGTTCACCATATCTACAAAAAGTGGAGTAAGTATTTATACAGGCTTTAAGGGCTCATTCACAAAGCAATTTTGGGAGGGTCCAGGAGCTCCGAATTTTCCATCTTTTTTTTTTTTCTGAGTTTTTACGACACTAGTGGCTCATGTTTTCGACAGCAGGCTGACAGGAAAGTGGGTATGAGAGAGGGGGGGAGACATGGTCTTCAAAAGCTGAATAAGCCTTTATAGATCTTCCTCTGAAGTACAAACAAGTAGTCAGAAGAGAGGGGACTGTAGTTTTGTTAGTAAGGAGTGCAGACTGTCCTTTTCTTTAGGAGTGTTGTATGGTTGGTTTGTTGGAGGTGTTCATAAGTGTTTCTCAAACCAGCAGAAGAAGCTGTTTTATTTGTCAGCCAGTCTGGGGATCATCACAGCAGGGGTGGGGCGTTGCCTCTGCAAGTTGGAGATTTTGTGTAGGATCCACAAAATGCTGTTTTGATGGTGGAGAGGTTGCCTTTGACATCCTATTATAGCTTATTTAATCTGCACTGATATTTTGTCAATTTGCTCCCAGCCTGTTTATACAGGCGTTAGTCAAAGAACAGTTGTACATGTAAACTGGACTTTTTTATATGCAAGTTTTGTTGCATATACATCTGTTATTCTATATGAAACATGACTTGTAGGAATATAACTTTACAGAAGCCAGTATTATGTTACAGTTTCAGATAGCCATGTCAAAGCAGCAGAAAAAAATAGAGGTAGACTGCAAATTCTCTGCCAATTTCTGGAGATAAGACATATCCAATCCTATATCTGTAAAAGAACTGAAGCTAGAATCTTAAAAGGGCTGAGGAAAGATTCAGATGTCCTGGCTATAATGAAACCTATTTTTGTAAAGGAGTAAAACCTGAGAAGCAAAGGATATGTCAATTGTCTGTCAGAGAATATAGTGTCTGCTTTATCAGGCTCCCTAAACTTTTGTGTATTTCGCAAATGTAAGAAGTGTACAGTTGGTCTGCTTTAGAGGAAGCAGTCTTTTTGATTAGCATGCTTTTTTTGTGATATAACAACCTGTTTTTCTCTCTGTAAAGAGAAAGAAAACAGAGCAGCTTTTCTGTCTTCTGCAAATAGAGGTTTAGTAGTTTATTTGATCATTATAGTAATTATTATTAAAATCAAATTGCCCTGCTTTATGAGTTTTACAGAAGAGCAAGAAAGAGCCAGAACAGACAAAAGTAGGGGTTACTGGATTAAAATAAATACATGTTTATTTTAAATTTTAACCTGTGTCAATTATATGTTGGCAGTATTAAGGAAAACTTTGAACAAATTAGGAATACATTAGACAATGTACCAAAAGTACAGTAAGTACAATAAGTGACGTAAAATAATGTTTGTATGAAATGTGCTATGTACGTAAATAGCTTGTCTTATGTCAAAAACAAAAACAAATAAACATGAAAAAAAATCACGTTTGTTTCACATATAATTTGACTATTTACCTAGCCCCTTTTTTCTTTAGTGTTCAGTGTTGCTTTTTTCCGTCTTTTGTGCAAATTGTACTTGACTTCTACTTAGGAGTAATTAATGACTATAAAGGCCATACATAATCATTATTATACACTGTTACCAAGTCATTCTGTTGCTTGATGTAGGGCTTATTCAGAACATTTTGTCTATGTGTTTTACCTTTAGAAATACACAAAATTCTGATCCGTCTATGTCCCTTAATCACGTTTTTATCCGTCCTTCTATCGATACCCTCTTGTCCTTGCTGTGTTACGGTGGCACTGGTGCCTATATCCAGCTGGCATTGAGCGAGAGCTTGGGTACACCCAAGAAAGGTCTGCAGTCCATCAATTCGGAGACACACAGGACAAACAACCATGCACAAACACACTCATATCTAATTTAGAGAGAACTATTAATCTAACGGTCATGTTTTAGACTGCGGGATGAAGGTGGAATCCTGTGGGAGATCCAAAAGGTCCATGGGGAAAATATACAAATTCTATTTGGTAAGCTTCAAGTCCCTAGGATTCAAATCTTGCAGTTTCTTACACAAGGCAGCTTTCAGCACTTTTTCCTCAAAAATCACTGAGCTGATGCAAAATCATTAAATTGACAAACATATAAAGTGAATGAAATAAAGGTGAATCAACATTGACTTGAATGAATTACCTAGGAAAATAATTAGAGTAATCTTCTCCCGAGGCCCAGACACTGGTGGTGGAATAAGTAAGAGGGTGAGTGGAACTGATCATAATCTGAGAGTGAGGGAGGAGATGGGGTGGAGGTGGGTGAAAGTTTGCTTGTGTGTGGGAGAGAGAAGCTAGACCAGGAGCTAAATGAAGGGGATCTTGAAAGATGTCTGGGTTCAGAGGAGGTGTGGTCCTGGGATGAATGGCTTAAGCTGGAAGAACAAAAACTAATCACTCTATAAGTCAGGGGTAGGGAAATCCAGTTCCAGAGACCGGGTATCTTGCAACTTTTAGATGTGCCTTTGGTTCAACGCACCTGAATCAAGTAATTTGATGATTGACAGGACTCCAGAGGAACTGACCAGCTATTTGATTCAGGAACTGAGCCATTTGATTCAGGTGCACTGGACCAAGAATTGATCAAAAAGATGCAGGGTACACAGGAATATGTGATACAAAAAGTCATGGAAACAATCTGGGAACTTGTAAGGGTAAGAACACCAATCACTATGTTGTGTCCTTAGTTTGCTACTGAAGGGATGGTGCAATTCAAAAGATACATGGTGTCATGTAAAAATAATATCAAATGCAACTATATAGTGGTTGTGGCTTTTTAGGTGAGTGTCCAAACATCTAATGGATGCAAAAGTAGTGGACTCAAAATTTCCCATGGTGCACCTTGAAAAGAAGTGATCGTCTATGGTCACTAGATAAGCAGATATATCCAAGAATGCTTTGGAGCAAAACGTAGTGATCATCTGACTGAATGGTCAGTTAACTAAGTCCACCATATAGTCCCTGCTCTATATAATGATTAAGGGATTGAGACTTAGGGGTTAAGGCAGACGTTCAAACAGTCTGTGTACAACTAAATTGATCACAAATTATGTGAACTAAACCAAGTTCTATGTTCTAGAATGGCTATTGCAAAATTGGGTTTACCTCAGGGTGAACTTCCTACGAAAAGGTGAAGCTTGTGAAAGGATAATTAAAAAAACGTTATTTTCAAAGCCATTCTTTTTAAAACGGCAGATCAAAGTCAAGTAAACATATCTTCATTGTAGCTGAATAACAACGATTTTGCCAGAACAGTATCTGGTAGTGAAACACCTTTACAACAAGTGATATTCAGTGAAATATTAAAAATGACACTTGAGTAACCTTTAAAAATACAACTAATTAACTAAAAAATGTAGCAGACAGAGATAAAGTCCTCACGTGTATTTAGTATTCTTCTAATATAGTTAGCCCTTCAATTATTTTTCTTCCTATTTGAACAAGAGAACCTGAGGGGGAGTTTTCACAGGCATGAATTATTCATGTGGATTAACTTACCAATTGTCAGATTTTTACTGCTGGACAGAAAAAAAAGAATACTTCATAGAAATCACTCCTAAACTCAAAGCCTGCCTTCTATACAGTTCATTTGACACTGTAGCCATTTTTGCTCATTATTTCTTTGTGGCCCTCCGTCCCTCCAACTCTATCTCACTCCTATCTTTGGTGCTCACTCGACCATGAGACGAGAGGATGACTCGTGGTGTGCTGTAAATTTCATCTTTGTCAAGCCAATCACTTCTGGCTGCAGCTCAAGGGGGGACATCTGCTTGTGGGAGGGAATTTAGTCTTTGGTCGATGACTGCTTTACCGTCAGCAAAAACAGAGTCTGTCTATGAAAGACAAAGGTAACTGTTAGTGGCTGCAATATTAACAGTCACTCCAACACCATAAGAGTGTAGGTCTGAAGTCTGAGCATATACGCTGACTTTTCAAGTGAAATGCTTTCTTTTGCACTCTATTGAGACGCCTGGGGGGTTTCTTGCTCAATCTAACAGAATGGACAAATAACATTACTGATCTGTGCTTAGTGCATTAACGTAAAGGTTACTGTATCTTTTCCACCCATGCCTCAGGCAGATGTACTTAACTCTAAATAGCCAATTTGCTATTGTTAACAACATGCCACACTCCACCCTCAGGATAACACTATGAACAAAAGGGCAACAAATAGCTCCTATTTCAAGAGGGCAGGTTATTACAGGGCATTAAACCAGGGCCCACACAGACATTGTTAGTGGGCACTTAACCATCTGTACACAAACCACCAGTGGAACGCATCTGAACATTAGTCATAAAGCCACACCTCATCTCCATATTGACCTCCATGAAAAGAAGTGTCCTTTCTAGCCCATTCAAGCATACAGGCAGCATTCATAAAACCCTTCCTCACTTTAAACCATGACCCCCAAGAAAGACGTGCTGTCACAAAGTGTTCTGGGCCGCAGAGAAAACCTGACTGTGGAATATCAAAAGCTCCCGTCTGTCCACTACTCTCTTCACTCTCCTAGTTTTCCCCACTCTGATGTCACGTGAAGGGTATGTCCTGCAAGGCCAATGATTTAGTCTGACTGAGGACTCCAGGAAATGAACAGGTCACCCTAGAGTCCCACTGTCTGACGGGCAATAAAGCTTGTCATTGAAGTGTGAGCAGAATGCAACAAGTCCACTGCGATGTCATTTAGATGAGAAACAAAGTGAACTAAGAATTATATTCAAAGAATACTCTAAGAATGTGTTAAGAATTTAGATGGAAAATTATTTATAAGCCATAGTAATGTATCCACTAAGATAACGCCATGGATGCCTTTGTAGGGATGGGGGAGATCTGCTCCATCAAAAGGAAGCTGAAATGTGTACAGCTTTTTTTTATTTCAAAACACATTGCAAATATCCAATGATCTTCTCTCATTATTAAGAGTAATTACCTAATAAAACCTAAGAAAAAAACCCCCAAAGTAATGCATAATTATACAATGGAATAAAATGACTCATGGTTAACACAAGATTAAATT
The DNA here is from genome assembly GCF_016077235.1 of Cyprinodon tularosa. NCBI lineage: Eukaryota > Metazoa > Chordata > Actinopteri > Cyprinodontiformes > Cyprinodontidae > Cyprinodon > Cyprinodon tularosa. Next base: position 116,712 of record NW_024039740.1, on the reverse strand, counting down.
TAAGGCATGTATTTGTATACAAATAAATAGTTAACAATGAACATCATGATACCAAGGGACAGTTAGGAATAAAGTTGTGAAGAAATTTAAAGAAGGATTTTTATTAATTAAAAGAATATCCAAAATTTAAACATCTTACTGAGATGTCTAATTAATCTTTCTTAGAAATGTAAAGACTATGCTAAATCGAAAACCTAAGAGGATATTAACCTCCGACTAAACTTACACACAAGCAAAGAAGAGGAATGAACAGTAGAGTAAAAATGAAAGCCATTATTAAAAGTAATCCACAAGAAGATCCACTTATTATATTGTATGGGAAATGGCAAACACTGAGAAGAGGGTTGTCTGAATGTAACTTTTTATGCTACAGTATTTCCAAAATGCCATGTCTGGCAGAAAACCAACTTAAAGAAATACCCAGAATACAACATCACTCTGTCTAGATACTTTTCTTAATCAGGGCTAGAGAAGCAAGTCCCAGTTAATGCAACATACTGACAAGGGTACCCCTCACATCAGTATTTGACCCGCAGGGTAAATGACAGTGTATCACGGGACACGCAACAAAAAACGTTTAAGTTTAGCCTGCAAAGTTACTATGGTAGCTTTAGAACTGTATGGTGACATGAATACTACTGTTTCTTTAGGTTTAGGGTAATGTATGGGTTAGTAGTACGCTTTTACTTCAAAGCTCATGGAAACAGTGTTTGAAGTTCCTGCTACAGCCTATCATGAACACCGCATATCAGTTACTGATGAGAGGGGTCTTCCCATCACGTCAGTATCTGACGCGCGGAGGGACTTGACCAAGTGTCAATATCTGACGAGTTCAGAGTGAAACTGTATTGGATGATAGGAAGATATATCATGCATAGATAAATGGTGGAAGAAAACTCTGTCTGTAAAAGACTAGTGACCAGAGTGGAGGTGCAACTTCCAGCGGAACAGCTGCCACAAACATACAACCAGTAGTTAAGATGAATGGCTTAGATCTGAAAAACTCAAGTTGATAACAGTGATGCCCATACATACAACTCTGTCCTGCATGGTTTAGGTGTTTTCTTGCTGTCAAAAACCTGACATATAAATTAGTAATTATTATTCATCTGCGGCACTTGATGACTACTGAGGAGGTCATGCAGTTGAATTGAACTTGATATGACAGAACAGAGACACTTCTACAACAGTATAGGGCGGAACTAAATGAGTACCATGGTTAGGAACCACTATGGTGGAATGGTTCAGTCCAAGTCTAGACCAATGGAGAGCGTTACATCCAATAGAATAGCACTGACAAGCACTATAATTTGTGATGATGTACCAATGACAGAGGAAGAGCTATTTTTGCAAAATGGAAGAATATTCTAGAAAGTGTTGTTTCTAGGAGGTAAGAATGGAAGCTGATTGAATGCATGCCACACTTCTGAGATTAATATGAAACAAAAAAATAAATAAATAAACACATTTATTGCCACTATTATGCACCACCAAGTTTTGGTGTAGCACATAAATACAACTGTCCCAATGAATGAATGCTGCCTTTACTAACTGGTTTATAAATAGAAATCATGCGTCGGGCATAGAATATAAGTAATTTTACCTGGTTCTTCAAATCCAACTTGGGGCATGGACGTCCACCATTAAACGCTTTCTCCCTGAGCCACTTGGATCTCATTTTCAGCCCACTCCCACAGGAGGAACTGCAGGCTGTCCAGGAAGACCATTCACTGAGTTTACAGTCGAGGGGGCAAGGAATATGACAAATCTCGACGATGTGGCCTAAAATTGAACATTAGGAAAACAATGAGACCTGATTTAGAGCAAGAATAGTAGGAGACAAAGGAAAGATGAATGGAAAAAAGGAAAAGACACAAAAATAGAAGGTGGGATACAGAAAACTAAAAATACATGTTTTTCCAGATTTTTATTTTTTGTTTTCATTCATTATCAGTTCATATTATATTCAAATTGAGGTCAATATTTCCCAGACCCTGGAATCTTGTTCCCTATATTATTAGTATCTCAGTGAACACATATTAACACAGATAGTTTAATAAACAAAATGCCTAGCTGGAACTAGCAGACTTTGATATTGACTCATCATTTGGAAAAGAAAAAAAAAAGGATACCTTCAATAAAAGAAAAAAACAAAACAACATAAGCATTAATATTTTCAATAAATTTATACCTGAATCTGTACAGAGTGTTGGGTTAACCAGGTGTCCTTGCTGGTCAATGCAAGCCACAGCTCTGTAGCGAAGACCTTGGCCACACTCCTTTACCTCTTGCTGCTTCATCCAGCCCTGCAGCGAAACTGGAGAATTTGGAAGGATGCACGCAGACCAATTCCCAACTGGCTGAGATAAAAACTGATTACAGGGACAAGTCTCGTTCTCTTCCAGCGGGTACAAATCCTCATTCAGGCAATGCTCCTTCTTTTTGCTACGGCCTAAGCAGAAGACAAACAAAGCAATGAAAATCTATGAACATAAGGCCAACATTAACACTTGAATTGAGTAAGAAAACATTGTCCCTTGTAGAAAAAGAGGGTAGAATGTTGAATGCATTAACATTTCATTTATTTTCGAGTTACGTAGCATGCATTGATAAATAGGTAGGAAACAGATTTTCAAAAGGGAAAAACAATGATAAAACTGAAATTAAATATTTACAACAATTTAAATTACAACAACTTGTGTTGCTAATTTATTTATACTCATACATTCTTAATCTTACTGAGTGGGCAGCTGAGACTAGAATACACATTAGCAACTTATTGAGCATGAATTGTTGATTTAAAGTATGGCCACTGTGGTGAATATGTGATCCCCAATGGTTCAACAACTTCTTCCCAACTAATATTTCCACAATGACCGCCCCCCCCACCCCCAACCCCAACCCCCACCCCCCCAGTTGTATATAATTGGAAAATACTCACTATGTTGATAATCACTTAATCAACAATTGCATCTGACTCTACTAATTCCTAAATTGAACCACATCTTACAGTACTATATCTATCAAAACATTTCAGGGCTACACTTCATGTTTGTTTGAGAAATCTTAACAAAACTAAACTAAAAGGAAAAAACAATTGCATCAGCATCTAAAAAAATAGAGAGATTTGTTTGATTAAGTCGCCGTTAAATGTCCATCAAATTGGATTTGAGTTGTTTTTTTCTGTAATTAGACAGATGTTTAAGTGTACGTGTGTTTATTGTTTTTTCTATGTGAATAAAGCTATTTTAGTCACTCATAACACAGCAAGAGGTTTTTCAGTTTATTCATTTATCAACTTTCTTGAAATCCGTATTGCCTGAAACTTTATTTTGCGCAGGAGAGGCAGAATAAATGCATTCCAAATCAGTTTAAAGTGCATCATAATCAGCTGAAAGAAAGCATGTCTTCATTTTGTGTGATCCCTAAATAACCTGAGGGAATGACTGGTTTTGTACAAAAGCATTTTAAGTTTTAATTTTCAATTTATGTTCAGGCCCCAAAAGGCACATCTCTGCTTCTTTTTGTTTTATCACTATATTAGAAAAAGTCGGAACTACAGATTCTAAAAGAAATACTGGTCTATTTTCATTTTTCTGTTACTGATCATTTTTTATTTTTGTCATGGGAGTGGTTTTTTTTTCTGTCAAAAAAAATCACACTTAATGAAAATTTGGAGATCTGACATATTTCACAATAGGCAAAAAAAAATAAAAATAAAAGACAGTAGATAGATTTGGTTTGAATTAATATTTTTGGTGCCTGTTCCTCTCTTCTTTTTCATCTCTCCCACAAGGAGCAGTCACTCTTTAATAGTTAATATCATCAAAGTTTTCATTGTGAGTAATGATTTGGGGACCACTATGATCTACTAGTCTTGGATTACTGCATGCTTTTACATACAGTAATACATTAGGGCAGCTGTCTACATGCAAACAATATTTGCCCTTCATGCTCTCTTTTCATTCAAGCTATATGAAGATGTTGATTATAATTTCCTTGAACAACATTTCACTAGCTCTCATGGTCAAAAGTACCAGTAAAAGTATCAAACTGGGCTTCCTGGTCAACCAAGAAGAGACATTCATTGATAACTTTCATGCCACTCCATGCTGATTTTTAAAAAACATTGACCAAATATTGAGAATATATATTTGCATAGTAAATAAACACTTTTGATAGGGTTTGCATCTTATAATGGGATAGGTTTTTATTAGTATTGTGCAACATTCAATGCTTTTGGGACCCTGCTTTTTACTGTTCTTTTAAACTTAGTTTTGATAAATAAAATGTATAAAACTGCACATTTGCTTTAAAATGTATTTTACCTTTTTCAAATTTTCATCTGTCTTTTCTTTTTTTTTATTACACTGAAATGTGTTGCCATCAAATACATTTGAAATATTTCAATATTTCACAAAGTTCTGTGCTAAACAATTAATAAATAAAAAAAATTAAAAACTACTGTACTGAACTACTTCTAAAATGTTAAACTGTTGTCTCAAGAGGTTAAAGAATATTTTATAAGGGATTATCAAGATGTTTTAATAGTTTGGATTGTATGATTAGCCTTTTACTGTAGTTTCTTTTAATAGAGTTCAAAAGAGTTCCTTGGAACTATTATGGGTGACTTTTTTGTCTCTTCCTGATTTTTAAATCATAAACCGACCTCCAGTAAAGCAAACAAGGCCTGTTTAGCTTTATGCTGCACACTGCAAGTCTTGATGCTTATGATTTTTTTCTGAACTCCAACTATTTATATTGTGTTTTTGTGGATTAGTGAGTGCAGTTCTGAAGAGAAGTCCATATGAATAAATAGTCACATCCATGATGTTAAGGTGAAAGTCCAATGAAATATAAAATGACCGTTCTGGCTGCAGATACTGGGATACATATCTGATATAGTACAGTATGTGGGAATGGCACCCTTTTTTTTTTTAAATATATATATTTATAAAAAAAGATAATGTAGGATATGAGTCGCATATGGGCAAAAAGCAAGATTTGGGTCCCTTTGCCTGCAGTATGAATGTAGCCTTAAATGCTGTTTTTGGTGCTTTTATTGTGAATGTATTTTTGCAGTTAGTTGACTATTGATGGCCAAAACTGTTCCATGTATTACTAAATGTCCAAATCCTCAATGATGGCTTTATACACTTTCACAAATAGAAAGGACATTAATTATTTTCCTTAATAACTTCTGTAGGAGCCATGTTTAAGCATATATTTTATTTTAGTTCCCATATCTATCCCCAAAATAAACCTTTTGTTTGATTAAAGGATAATGATGAAAAGACAAATTGTGTATTTTGAGATGGCTCTGCATTAGAGTTTGGAAATGCAATTGTATAACAACAATCAGAATGTTAAATGGAACACGGGTAACCAACAAATTGTGGAATTGAGATTATTTGAGGCTGCGTAAATGTACTATATTGACCTTTTCCTTAGATGGCTGCACACAGATAAACAGGGGCCTAAATGTTCAGACAGGGAACTGATTCTTTGGAACCTTTTTATTGACTTAGCCATGGATTTTAAAGGAAATTATAATGGATTATCCTGAAAAATAATTGTAAGATTAGCCACGTCAGAACAAAGTGTTGCTTGCTTGTATAATTATCAGTACAGCAATCATCTCAATGCCTACAGAAGGAGGTTCCTCTTCCTTATTTGTTCTTGTCTGGGTCTTAAAGACCAACTGCCCTTTATGCTTTTAATGTGTCCCTGCTTAAACACAAACAAATTAATTTGATGGGTCATTAACAGAAGTCAGCGCAACTAGATGACCTGCTGGGGAGATAATTTAATCATTCAGCTCTTTCAGACAAGAATGTTTTTATTTTGTTTGCCCTTTCTATGTGGGTTGTTTTTTGCTGTCAGCATTTACACTAGAAAATAAATGAAGGAATTAACAAACCAGCAGTGATTCTCAGCTGGTACTGAAGCCCATTAGAGGCACACTTGAAGTATATTTATACCGGCTGCTACAACATAAATGACTCCACTGGCTCAAGGGTATCCTTCTCTCATGAAACACATAAGAAATGTACATCAACACAATCCCATTTAAAGGTTTTTGTGATAAATGACTCCATGTTAGAGCGATTATAAAAACATGTAGGCCAACTAATCAACCAATCATTAGATTGTAAAGCAGTTAGAAATGAACAAAAGGATTTCATTGGAATCAATCAGGAAAATGGTACACACAAGTCTACAGCACCATATTATGTAACAGCACAGTACACGCACTGAAAAAATCTCATTACTAAACAGAATATTTTCCATAAATTAACTGCAAGAAGACAGAATTGGTTAGGGGTTATCAAGAGAAGGGCAGTAAGAATACTGGAGTTGCAGCAAATTCTTCTGAGTGCAGATTTTGTTTTGCATGTGACAACAAGGTCTTATATTATCCATATATCTGGATTGAGGATGACGATTAAGATATTTTTCTTCCCAAGAAAACATAAAGCTCTGGCTAATGTCACCCTTTATGTTGTGTCAATTGATGCAACAATAAACTTAAAACATTAGCCAATCTGACCCAGAACCTGTGGTTTTAGTCTACTTTTGTGGAATAGCCCAGTTAACGTTTAAAACTTAGAATAACAGAGCATATGTTGGGTTGTTTATAAATTATTGTTGAAAAGAGATTCCCTCACAATCTGACATAATTTAAGGATATTTCTAGGGAAGAATGGGCAAAAGATTTCCAGTCAGGTTGTGGGATGTGGATAGACTTGTAACAATTAAAACTGATTGCTGAAACTAAATAAACAGATAGGTGAAAAATGTTCTTATTACTTTAGGCCTTTTTTTCGCTTTTCACTTAGTTTTGCACTGTTAGTTTTCAGTGGAACTGCAAATGATACAGTACATGTCAAATTAAAGATGGTTAAAGTTCTAAAATAATATTCCAAGATGTATTTTTGTCCTTTCCTATTTCCAGAGATGACTTATTTTTAAATCCAGAATAAAGTAGGGGAAAAAAACACAGTAACATTAAAATATTGTAACATAAAACATGCTTTGCTTTGTTTGAAAGTATTTTAACACAAATATATGTTGAACTAGAACTCTGCATTGCTGCATTTTTTTTTTTGCCTTAGGATCTACAGAATAAAACTCTTATAAATGCATAAAGATGACAGATACACTGGTTTATATTAATAAACATTCTTTGTTCAGTGACACACCAGGTCTTTAGGGCATTGTTAAGAAAACATTCAGCTGTCAACTCCACTTCATGTACTTGTCAATATTAGGTGAATAATTAATTTGACCCTCCCCTCTTGAAAGGTCTTTAGAGCAACAAAATTATGTAACTGGCTCGAATGGACTCCGAAACATCACAATATTTTTGCCATACTGCCATTTCTTTTTGTCATATTGTAATCATACATTGCTAGTCTCAAAACACTCCCTCACAAACATGCCAAGGGGGAAAAACATAAAAACATTTGTCCCAGTGTAACAATAAACTAAACTCGAAATATTTAAGTGTATCTTTGGTAAAGATTTCAAAACAAAGAAATTTATAAATATCAGGTGATATCTTTGTTTAGTTCTGATCAAGTCAAAGATATATTTTGTTATATTTTTCTTCATCGGATTCCTGTAAAACAAGAGTAATTATTTAAAGTTGTACCTCTCAGTCATTAAAACTTGAATAAATATTTTTTCTTTATTTGTTTCTTTATTAATGGAATCCCCATTAGCGTAGAGTGCTTTGGCTATTCTTCACAGGGTCCGAAAAAAGAAAAAAAGAAAATACATAAGGAATAAAAACAAAATCATGCGCCTATGTACATATAATCAAGCGTTGTTTACATTCCATTCTGCAACCGAGATCTAAATGCTCTGTACAGTACTCTCTCATTACTGCGCTCTTAAAGTGAAGGATTACATCATTCCTGAAGTTTTTAAAAGTAGAACGGGAGACAAGGATCGTATCGTTCTTAGAGACGCAATTTAGGCAATATTTTGCAAGATCTTTACTCCTTAGGTTTTTCTTAGAATTTCAACAGAAAATTGTTACTTACAAAGCCATAGCCATAAGAGAGCTCCTAAAGTGGAACATGTTAACATTAGTGGTTCCAAAAACAGAGAGAGCTGTTTGGCCGATCCTCTCTTTCAATAGTGAAATAATTTAGGACAAAGGTGTTTACGAACTATACAATAACCAATAGGGAGAATAGATAAACCTTATCAATCTCATCGGGAGAGATTAATTTAAGCAGGTGGATTAAAGGCACATGTATAGCAAAATAATTTTAAAGAGGATAAATAAAGAACAGAGCAAATTGTGAATAATCATTAATAAAAAACTAACAATGCTAAAAACAATATAGGAAGGGTTCTGAGAGAGCAAAAAACGTTTAAATATAATTGGTAAATGTCACAGAAAGATATACGTATAACACAAAACAGCTCTAGTACAGGTGTATGATGTAAAGATGTGAGTTTGCTGTATTTTACATGATAATTCATAACCCAAATGGTCATCTAGAAATTATCTTGTCCGATGACATCTCCTCTCTGGCTTTTTTTTATTGTGGCCCACATTTTTTGCTCACTTTAAAGGCTTGTGTGTAAAAGCAGAAAAACTGATGCATCTGCTCTGAAATGCACCTCAAACTCTGCCTGTGCACCGTGATCTGGGGACCAATTTACCTTTCAAGACTCCTCTATTCATCTACCAAAAATGTGCTGAAAAAAGCACTGCTTCTCTGCCCAATTCATTTTTTCCCGTATTTTCTTTTGTCATTACATTTTGATTTGCCAAATACAACCACCTGAATCATTCAGGCTATCATAGTAAAACATCAACAGGTGAGTACACATTAAAAGTAATGAGCAAAATGATAAGTCAGTCGAGTGAGAAAAAAAAAAAACGTAAGCAAATCAAAATATCATTGAGGATGTAAATAAGGTATACATTTGCTTAATTTCATTATCATGAGACACATTTCTTAATCCATGTCTGAATCAGTCAATTTTCTCCACTAGAAGAACATATTTTTTATTTCCTGTATCAACCAATCACAGCTCTTAGAGACAGTGTCACGCCTAGCAGCAGGATCAACCACACCACATCACTGTAACAGAATTTTCTGTTCCATCGTTGTTTAAAGTTAGTCTAAAAAACTATCACTCTTAAGATTAGACTCCTTAGGAGGATTTTTTATGGTATGCTAGGTGCATAAATTTTCATCTGAGATTTCTGAAACTTAGTGTTAAGTTGGACAATTAGAATAAGACATTTGCTCCTAAAACATGTATGTATGTCTGTATGTATGCATGTATATCTATCTTGATAGTTAAGCCCAGCAGCTTTTTGTGGTGTGTCTCAAGTCCAACACACCTTAATCCAAGAACTACTACAAGAACGACAGCAGGACAGTTCAGAAGAGAATGAGAGGCATCATCACAAGATAACTAATGGAAACACAAGTTTCTTTTAAGACTGACATTAGTATTCACTGAAAATCATGCAAACCTTACTGTACACACTAAAGGTTTAAACATGGCATATGTCCTGCTTTTCAGAGCAGAAGAAATTGAACTACATTAAAATATAACATTAAAGGACATCACATCTGCACATCTGTCAAAAGTTATACATAATTCAAAGGCTTGATATTTCTATCTAAATGTGATGCGAGACAAGTCAAATCACTTTAGCAACAAAATATTTGTTTTTGTGTACTGTATATTGATATAACATTAGGGTCACCAAGGAGTCAGGTGAATAGTATACAGTTGTGGTCAAAAGTGTACCTACACTTGTAAAAAATCATAATGTTATGGCTGTCTTGAGTCTTCAATAAGTTCTACAACTCTTATTTTTCTGTGATAGAGTGATCGGAACACATACATGTTTGTCACAAAAAATAGTCATAAAACTTGGTTCTTTCATAAATTTATTATGGGTCTGCTGAAAATGTCACCAAATCTGCTGGGTCAAAAATATACATACAGCAACAAAATTTGTCAACTTTGGTGATGTAGCGAGTTGTGTCAATCAAATTAGCTTCATGTCATGGCCTCTTCACTTCTTCTAAGTGATTCTGATTGACTACAGCTGTTGACTTCTCATGAGCCCATTTAAATAGGGCTCATTTGACCCAGTGATTAGACTCAGCTACAAAAGCTACAATGGGAAAGTCAAAGGAACTCAGTGTGATCTGAAAAAGCGAATTATTGACTTGAACAAGTCAGGGAAGTCACTTGGAGCCATTTCAAAGCAGCTACAGGTCCCAAGAGCAACTGTGCAGACAATTATACGCAAGTATAAAGTGCATGGAACAGTTGTGTCACTGCCACGATCAGGAAGAAAACGCAAGCTATCACATGCTGCCGAGAGGAGATTGGTCAGGATGGTCAAGAGTCAACCAAGAATCACCAAGAAGCAGGTCTGCAAGGATTTGGAAGCTGATGGAACACAGGTGTCAGTCTCCACAGTCAAGCGTGTTTTACATCGGCATGGACTGAGAGGCTGCCGTGCAAGAAAGAAGCCCTTGCTCCAGAAAAGGCACCTTAAGACTCGGCTGAAGTTTGCTGCTGATCACATGGACAAAGATAAAACCTTCTGGAGGAAAGTTCTCTGGTCAGACGAAACAAAAATTGAGCTGTTTGGCCACAACACCCAGCTATATGTTTGGAGGAGAAAAGGTGAGGCCTTTAATCCCAGGAACACCATGCCTACTGTCAAGCATGGTGGTGGTAGTATTATTCTCTGGGGATGTTTTGCTGCCAGTGGAACTGGTTCTTTGCAGAAAGTAAATGGGATAATGAAGAAGGAGGATTACCTCCAAATTCTGCAGGAAAACTTAAAACCATCAGCCCGAAGGTTGGGTCTTGGGCGCAGTTGGGTGTTCCAACAAGACAATGACCCAAAACACACATCAAAAGTGGTAAAGGAATGGCTAAACCAGGCTAGAATTAAGGTTTTAGAATGGCCTTCCCAAAGTCCTGACTTAAACCCCATTGAGAACATGTGGACAGTGCTAAAGAAACAGGTTCATGCAAGAAAACCATCACATTTAGCTGAACTGCACCAATTCTGTCAAGAAGAGTGGTCAAACATTCGACCTGAAGCTTGCCAGGACCTTGTGGATGGCTACCAAAAGTGCCTAGTTGCCGTGAAAATGGCCAAGGGACATGTAACCAAATACTAATGTTGCTGTATGTATATTTTTGACCCAGCAGATTTGGTGACATTTTCAGCAGACCCATAATAAATTTATGAAAGAACCAAATTTTATGACTGTTTTTTGTGACAAACATGTATGTGTTCCGATCACTCTATCACAGAAAAAATAAGAGTTGTAGAACTTATTGAAGACTCAAGACAGCCATAACATTATGATTTTTTACAAGTGTAGGTACACTTTTGACCACAACTGTAATCAATAGGATACAACTTTGACACAAACTTTAGAAGATATAGATATATTTATAGAAATGTTTTCATCATGTAATTGGAACACTTTGGAACATATAACGCCTTGCGATGGACTGGTGACCTGTTCAGGGGGTACCCCGCCTCTCGCCTATAGACAGATGGAGATAGGCAATAGCACCCCTCGCAATCCCAATTCGGGTAAGCATGACGGAAAATGGATGGATTGATTCTTGGATGGAACACATAACCTAGTTTAGCATTTTGTTAAACAAGAAACGTTGTCCTCGGTAGAAGGAAATACGGATGGTCAAAAGCTATACTGTATGCTCTGACAATTGAATTGTATTTTTCAGTTCTATATAGCCAACATAGTATCCTACACATTTTTAATAATTCCTTTTTTAAGTTTAAGTCACAATCTGGAAAAACAAAGTATATTACGGCTTAGAGGCTACTGGCACAATTAATAGCACTCTAAGATTTGAGAAAGAAGTCATGGCTTTGAATTTTAGGGCATGCTCTTTTGGGAAGACCCAGACAAGGAATAAGCAGGAGAAAATGGATGGATCTTTTGGTAAGGAAATTGCAGATGGTTTACAAGAAGTAGAATAGATAATGCCTTCTAATTATATTGATACTTAGCAATCTGTCAGGGACCCATGTTTGAAAAAACAAGTTTGATCTTTTTTTTGACTATTTCAAAATCAATCAAAATGTCATTCAATTTATGTTTTTTCTAGTTTTTCTTTTTCTGATGCTATAGTAAAGCTTTTGGAAATTATCAATTTCATTTTGGAGAACAGTTAATAAATCCATGTATGTTTGATCCTGCTGTTTTACCAGCCTCATGTCGGGCAGTGGTGGCCTAGTGGTTATGGCATTTCACTTGGATCCCAGAGGTTATGAGCTCGAGCCCCACACCCACGGACTGCCTGTCTGGGTCCATGAGCAACACCCTTAAACCCACACTGCTCCCCGGGCACTGCACAATGGCAGCCCATTGCTACCCAAGAGGATGGATTAAATTCAGAGAGTGAATTTTTAACTGGGGGGTTGTTAGGGCATTGCGCTTGGATCCCAGAGGTTCTGAATTCAAGCCCCACTCCGACAAACTGCCACGCTGGGTCCCTGAGCAAAACTCTTAAGTTCCACACTGCTCCCCAGGCAATGTACAATGGCAGCCCACTGCCCCCTAAAGGGATGGGTTAAATGCAGAGATAGAATTCCGTTGCTTTGTACTTGTGACAAATGTAATGACAATAAAGTTGAATTTTAAAATTCTAAATTCTTTCTATGCCACACTCTGATCAGAAGATAACACTAAGTTCAAAGATAACCATCTAAAGCATCTGGCTTGTCAATAGAGAAACCTTTCTTGATTCCCAATCGGACTTATTTAAATCTGGGGACAGACTGCATGACTTTTCCAGTCTTTACTGTTTCGATAAGGCTAGGAGTTTACTCTAACAGACTGGTTTCAACAGCTTTTTTTCTCAACTGAAACACTGAGGATCATAGACTTTTGCATCTGCTGAGGGATAACAGGCTTATGGGATTTGTCAAATCCTCATTTTTGTATCAAACTGGCAAGGGTGACAGTTTGAAGGGTAAATAAACATGCCAGTAGGTGAAGATATTCTCAGAATTCAGACTATATTTCTTTCCAAGTCCCTTATAAAAATAAAGCGGTTCAATTTTAATTGTGTTATGTTTAACTTGCATGTAGATTTTTTTAAACAATTATTAATATTTGGATGGTACCAACGTCTATAAATCTAGATTTTACTTTTTTTATGTCAGATTGTTTGTAGGTTTTTGACTGAGGCTAAAAAGCAGGTTTAATTTTAAAAGCACTTTAATTATAACTTTGCTTATTAGGATACCAATATAAAGTTTGGACTGAGTTGCCTACATTTAAATGTTAAACTTATGAAAATTACTTCATTCTTATAGACTAATTTGCTCAGACATGTCACCTCTTCAAATTAAGCAACAACTCAACCAATTAGATTAATAAATTACTAACATCAGTTAATTGAAGAAAATTTTTGAAGAGAGAGAGAAGACAGACCGGATTGTGCTGGGTTCTCAAGAGATTGCTGCATAAGCATAAAAGATTGCAAATTCAACCAGTCATTCAACCGCTGGTTGTCTAGGTGGTGTCCTGAAAACAACGTGGGCTACATTAATAATTGGCAATCCTTTTGGGGAAAGCCTGGTCTGATTCGGAGAGACGGCATCCATCCCACTTTGGATGGTGCAGCTCTTCTTTCTAGGAATCTGGCCACATTTATTAGTCCTCCAAAACCCTGACCACCCAGGGTGCAGACCAGGAAGCAGAGTTGTAGTTTAACACACATCTCTGCAGCTTCTCTACTGTTACCCACTCTTTACTCCATCCAGGCAGTGTCTTGCCCACGACCAAAATCTAATAAATTAGCAAAGATTCCCAAAGGAGTAAATCATGATAATCTAATTAAAATCAAAATAACTCCAATTGGGGAAAAAGTTAAAACAATTAAATGCGGTCTGTTTAACATAAGATCGCTTTCCTCTAAAAGTCTACTAGTTAATGACTTGATTTGTGATAATCACATTGACTTGTTTTGCCTTACAGAAACCTGGCTGCAGCAAGAGGATTATGTGAGCATAAATGAGGCAACTCCTTCAAGCTATTTAAATTTTCACATCCCCAGAAGTTCTGGGCGAGGAGGAGGAGTAGCAACAATCTTCCAGTCTGACTTACTGATTACTCCCAAAACAATTAATACCTACAACTCTTTTGAACATTTAACCCTTAATTTCCCTGATCCAAATTTCAAGGCAAGAAAACCTCTTCTTTTTGTAACTTTGTATCGTCCACCAGGTCCTTACTCTGAATTTTTAGATGAGTTTTCAGAGTTCCTTTCTGATTTGGTATTAAATACTGACAGGGTCATCATAGTGGGAGATTTTAACATCCATGCTGACATTGAAGGCGATAGCTTAAGAGCAGCCTTTAATGCTATCTTAGACACTGTTGGCTTTGTTCAAAATGTGAATAGTCCCACGCATTCTCATCTTCATACTTTGGATCTTGTGCTGACATACGGCATAGAATGTGAAGAAATAACAGTATTTCCTCACAACCCTGTCCTCTCTGACCACTTTCTAATAACCTTCAGGATTACTTTAACAGAGTTCTCCTCCCCCAAAAGAAGGTTCAATTTTAGTAGATCTTTATCAGATAGTGCAGTTAAAAATTTTAAAGAATCTGCTTCACTTTCTCTCTCCTCTGTGTCACTGAGCAGTGCTGCAGAGTGCAAAAGCTTAGCTTATTCCCCTTCACAGGTTGATGATTTTGTTGATGGGGTTGCTAGTTCTCTGCGTATTGCCTTAGACAACGCAGCTCCTTTGAAAATGAAAACCGTTAAAAATAGAAAGCTTGCTCCTTGGTTTAATGCAGAGCTGCGTACTTTGAAGCAAAATGCTAGGAAACTGGAGAGAAAATATCGCTCCACAGGCCTGCGAGAGTCCTTCCTAGTCTGGAAAAATGGTTTACTGCTGTATAAGAGGACCCTTTGTAAAGCAAGAGCAGCATACTTCTCCTCATTAATAGAGGAGAATAAGAATAATCCTAGATTTCTTTTTAATACAGTTGCCAAACTCACCCAGAGCCATAGCTCTGTTGAACCGTCCATTCCACCTGCTCTTAGCAGCAATGATTTTATGGGATTCTTTATAAATAAGATTGATCTTATTAAAAATAAGATCATAAGCACTCCTCTATCCGCGATTGTACCTGAGGTAGTCATGGAATCTGAACCGGGTTTAGACTGCTTTGATCCAGTTGAACTCTCTGAATTAGCAAAATTATTGTTTTCATCTAAGCCTTCAACTTGTATGTTAGATCCAGTTCCAACCAGGTTATTTAAGGAGGTATTCCCTTTGATCTCCTCCTCCATTTTAGATGTGATTAATCTATCTCTGTTACAGGGATATGTACCTAAAGCTTTTAAGGTTGCTGTAATTAAACCTCTGCTTAAGAAACCGTCTCTTGACCAAGATGACTTGGTCAATTATAGACCTATATCCAATCTTCCTTTCTTATCCAAAATTCTTGAGAAAGTAGTTGCCAAACAAGTTTGCGATCACTTACACCATAATGAACTTTTTGAAGAGTTTCAGTCTGGCTTTAGAGCTCATCATAGCACTGAAACAGCTCTGGTGAAAGTCACTAATGATATTCTCATGGCCTCAGATAATGGACTTGTATCTGTGCTCGTCCTGTTGGATCTTAGTGCTGCATTTGATACAGTTGACCATAATATTCTTTTAGAAAGACTTGAATATTTTGTTGGAATTAAAGGAACAGCACTAGACTGGTTTAAATCTTATCTATCTGATCGAATTCAGTTTGTTCATGTTAATGATAGATCTTCAACACGCTCAAAGGTTACCTGTGGAGTACCACAGTGATCAGTGCTAGGACCAATTCTCTTTACTTTATACATGCTCCCAATTGGTATAATTATTAGACAGCATGGGATTAATTTCCACTGTTATGCTGATGATACCCAGCTATATCTGTCTATAAATCCAGATGAAGCTAACCCATTACATAGATTACAGGCATGTCTTGAAGACATAAAAACCTGGATGACTCTTAACTTTCTGCTTCTGAATGCAGATAAAACAGAAGTTATAGTCTTTGGACCAGAGTCTCTGAAAAAGAAACTGAGTAGCCAGTCACTTCATTTGGATGGGATTAAACTGATTTCAGATAATAAAGTAAAAAATCTTGGTGTTATTTTTGATCAGGACCTGTCATTTAAATCCCATATCAAAGAGGTTTCTAGAATTTCCTTCTTTCATCTGAGGAACATTGCAAAAATTAGAAATATCCTGTCCAGGGGTGATGCTGAGAAACTAGTCCATGCATTTGTTACTTCAAGGCTGGACTATTGTAATTCTTTACTATCAGGAAGTCCACAAACTGTAGTTAAAAGCCTTCAGCTGATCCAAAATGCTGCAGCCAGGGTTCTGATGAAAATTAAAAAGAGAGATCATATCTCGCCTATCCTGGCTTCTCTTCATTGGCTTCCTGTTAAATCAAGAATAGAATTTAAAATCCTCCTTCTCACATATAAAGCCTTAAATGGCCAAGCACCATCTTATATCAGAGATCTGATTGTTCCTTATGTTCCTAACAGAGCACTTCGCTCTCAATCTGCAGGTTTACTAGTGGTTCCTAGAATTTCTAAAAGTAGAATGGGAGGCAGATCTTTTAGTTATCAGGCTCCTCTCCTGTGGAACCAACTACCAGTTTTAGTCCGTGAGGCAGACACCCTGTCTACTTTTAAGGCTAGGCTTAAAACTTTCCTTTTTGATAAAGCTTATAGTTAGGGTGGCTCAGGTTATCCTGAGCTATCTCTATAGTTATGCTGCTATAGGCTTAGACTTTTGGAGGACATAGGGACCCCCATTTCATCATTCTGCTTCATTCTCTCTCTGTTCTCCTATTCTGCAGAATCTGTTAGTTCAATCTCTAACCTTCTGCTCTCTCTGCTTTTCCTCAGAGTAGCTTTGCCTCGTCTGTTCCTGTTTGGCTGTGACGTCATCCTGGAAAGAAACATCAGCTGTGCTGCTTCCATCAACACCCTTGTTTATAGATGTTGGAGATCGGCCTGTTTTCCAGTGTGGTCCTGTTTCTCTGGCCGTGACTGAGTGGATGTGCTCTCTTCGTCCTCTGGCATGGGAGCTGCCTTGGAGCTCGTCTGCCTGGCTGTGTGTTTCCTGGACGGGGCCGCCTTTTACAGCTGCTTTTTGTATCTCTGTTTCTGTCTCCTTGAACCCCAGTCGGCCTCGGCAGATGGCCGCTCACACTGAGCCTGGTTCTGCTGGAGGTTTCTTCCTGTTAAAAGGGAGTTTTTCCTCTCCACTGTCGCTACAAGCATGCTTAGTGTGGGGGATTGTATTTGAGTCAATGAGTCAATGCAATCAACTGGTTTTCCTTAGATAGAAAACTTTGTATCAATTTGACTGTATGATCTGGTTGAACTGTAAAGTGCCTTGAGATGACATGTGTTGTGAATTTGGCGCTATATAAATAAACTGAATTGAATTGAAATTACTAACATCAGTTAATTGAAGAAAATTTTTGAAGAGAGAGAGAAGACAGACCGGATTGTGCTGGGTTCTCAAGAGATTGCTGCATAAGCATAAAAGATTGCAAATTCACTAACAAAGATTCAGCCTTATAGCTAAAACAAGTTTGGCAATGCCAAAGGTGTAAGTGTCGCTCAAAGAATTCCAGTCCCTAAGGCAGGGGTCTCAAACTGTAGTCTTTAGTCTAACAAGTCCTGCAACTTTTAGGTCCTTCTCTGTTTCAGCACAACTGACTCTAATATGTGCTCATTTGTAGAGCTCTGTATAGGTTGTTACCATGCTAGTTAGGTTTGGTTGATTGGCCAGTTAATTAAGTTGTGTAGGGCAAAGTACACTTCAAAGAGTTGCAGGATACCAGCCCTTGAAGATTTGTTTCAGACTACAGCCTTAAGGGAATTGCTGGAGTGTCTCTGTAGAATTATTCCTACCTCCTGTTATTATTACTTAATTACCTTGACCATTGAGGTTATGTTTTTAGTTGAGCTTGTGTGTGTGTATGTCTGTCTGTCTGCCTGTGTACAGGATAACTTGAAAAGTTATGAATGGGTTTTACTGAAATTTTTACTGAGGGTTTGCCTCAGTCTAAGGAATCATCCATTTAATTTTGGCGGTGATCCAAAACGGATGGATGCATTTTTTTTTTTTTTTTAAGAATTCTTTAACATTATTTGGTGAACAAGCGGTTCCCCTTTAGACCAGAGAATGGCAGCAGTGACTATTGACAGCCTCAGCATCGGACTGCATCAGTCCAGTGTTTTAATATTATACTGAGGAAAAAACACAGGAGAGGTGAATGAAGCCTCACACGAAGTCTTGATCTGCTAATCAAATAAGAAAGCAGAATGCAGAGTGAATGAGGAAGGAGAGTGCAGAACAGACATCATAGGCTGCAGACACACTGTGTGCCTTATTTATAAACCTATGAAAGGATTTTAAGTAAATTATTACAGAAGATGCCCCTCATGCTAAGGAAAAATTCATAAAAATTTGGTAATGATCCAGATAAAGTCAGATTTTTGCCTATATCTAGGTGTAAGTTACAATATGGGGCAAAATGTGTTGCTTGGCGGAGGTCTGCGGTCTAATTAGTGATTATCATCAAGTTTTACTTTAAGAGATTTCAAATTTAAGGTTTTGCTCTTTGAGCTTCAGCCTAATTTAGATAGCATCAAAGTTTCAAAGTGGAGGGAACAAACCAAAAAATCATGATTAACAGGGTTTTTGCAAATAGGCACCTGCATGTATGATTAAAAAGGAAACAATGATTAGATGGTAGGTGAAGTTTATCCAAATTTCATAACTTGAAAGTAAAAGCACAACTCTCTCTATTCCAGCTTGATGAGTCTCTCTGGTTTCCCATTTTGCTTTTACAGTCGTTCCCTGTTAATATCATTGTGAAAGTTTAATAACTGCTATAGCCTAGATTTTTTATTTTTTTAATTAATAGGTCATAAAATGATATGGGGCCTTTAAACTTTCTTTTCTGATACATAATTTAAAAATGTCTTAAGACCCTAAGGCAGCGGGATCAAAACAGAAAGCCACCTACCTTTCCTAGCATAAAGAAACTAAATAGCAAATAAAGAAAACAAAATCTAGGCACAATAAAGCATACAGACCCCTATAACTCTATAATATCCATGGCTATGAAATATACAAAGATTTTCTTGACCTTCATGTTTACTTTTAGCAACGCTGTTTCATGTATTGCTCTAAATGGAAACAGATTCAACATTAACTACTTCACAAACAAAGAACAGATGGAATTATATTGTTTGCTTGCTGATACAGTGTTTAAATAGAGATTGTTATGGACTGGCTCCGAGGTTAAAAAGAACATCCTGTATCCATAAAAAACAAACAGTAAAACCTTTAATGAATTGAAATCCCCAGTGAATATACTAATTATAATATGAAAGTGACAATCAAAGTAATTACTCTGTGTACTGTAAAATCTGTTTGCCCTGATCCAAAAGGAGAGAGAGAAAGAGAAGTAAAAATATAAAACAGTAAAAGAACTGAACTCTTGCTCTTCTCACGCAGTCATATTTGTTTCATGGGACCAGGGTGTTCTCATCCTCTTGAGTTTGCAGTAACTGAGATGCCCATCTGTTTCTGAAGTGTTCTGATTGCAAACATTCCTCCCAGAGTGAGAATCCACTGCTGTCACACCGCAATCCACTAACAATCTGTTCAATCTACACCACTGCTGGTGGTTGATTGAAAAGTGCAACTGCGACATTAGTTCACTTCGACAAGGACATCGGCAGCAACCGTGTTTCTTCAGGCATTCCTAACAGCACTTTAAAATCATCAATTTCAGGCTCATTTTGAAACCATATCATATCTTATTTCTTTCTGAAATTACTCAGGTTTCTTCAGCTAATGTACAACACACCTGGACTTGTGCAGAGTGTTCTGTTTAACTTTAGCAGCTAAGTGTTGATAAACCACATATGAAAGAGAAATATGGGAAATGTTTACTGATTTTATTTTGGAAACTGAAGGCCAAAATGAATGAAGGCCATGATGAATCCAAAAAATGTATTTAGCAAGATTAGCACTACTTTTATATTTTTTGATACTCAAGCAGAAGTAGTAGTCACTCTAGAATGTACTCAACTAAAAGTAAAGTAGGAACTTTGTGAAATAGCTTCTCAAGCACTGAGTATGCTATGAAATCAGATGTTTAAGCTTTTGTCATCAGACAGACAAATTTGTTCAAATTATATTATTCTGATGTACATAATAAAATAATAAGAATAAAAAAATAAATGACATGGTTACAAAATAATCCATATGAATATAGTATGTATGAGATATGAATATATATCAATATAAATCAAAAGTTGGGATCAATATTAATACTCTATTCAAATTATATCATTGATATGCAGAGCATATCATTATCAATATTATACAATATTATACAGTAAACTTCTGACACACAGAAGAGGACAGAGAGGGTGTGACCTATTGAAAGACCTGGTCTTTATAGACCGGGTCTTTCAAAGACCTCAAAAACAGTGAGGGATGAAGGTGATCAGATGTTAATTGGGACAGTCAAGTCTTCAGATTATAAATGTATATACACTACCGTTCAAAAGTTTGGGGTCACATTGAAATTTTCTTATTTTTGAAGGAAAAGCACTGCACTTTTCAATGAAGATAACTTTAAACTTTAAAGAAATACACTCTATACATTGCTAATGTGGTAAATGACTATTCTTACTGCAAATGTCTGTTTTTTGGTGCAATATCTACATAGGTATATAGAGGCCGATTTCCAGCAACTATCACTCAAGTGTTCTAATGGTACAATGTGTTTGTTCATTGGCTCAGAAGGCTAATTGATGATTAGAAAACCCTTGTGCAATCATGTTCACACATCTGAAAACAGTTTAGCTCGTTACAGAAGCTACAAAACTGACCTTCCTTTAAGCAGATTGAGTTTCTGGATCATCACATTTGCAGGGTCAATTTAACGCTCAAAATGGCCAGAAAAAGAGAACTTTCATCTGAGACTCGACAGTCTATTCTTGTTTTTAGAAATGAAGGCTATTCCATGTGAGAAATTGCTAAGAAATTGAAGATTTCCTACAACGGTGTGCTACTCCATTCAGAGGACAGCACAAACAAGCTCTAACCAGAGTAGAAAAAGAAGCGGGAGGCCTTGTTGCACAACTGAGCAAGAAGATAAGTACATTAGAGTCTCTAGTTTGAGAAACAGATGCCTCACAGGTCCCCAACTGACATCTTCATTAAATAGTACCCGCAAAACACCAGTGTCAACATCTACAGTGAAGAGGCGGCTGCGGGATTCTGGACTTCAGGGCAGAGTGGCAAAGAAAAAGCCATATCTGAGACTGGCCAATAAAAGAAAAAGATTAAGATGGGCAAAAGAACACAGACATTGGACAGAGGAAGACTGGAAAAAAGTGTTGTGGACAGATGTATCCAAGTTTGAGGTGTTTGGATCACAAAGAAGAACGTTTGTGAGACGCAGAACAAATGAAAAGATGCTGGAAGAATGCCTGACGCCATCTGTTAAGCATGGTGGAGGTAATGTGATGGTCTGGGGTTGCTTTGGTGCTGGTAAGGTGGGAGATTTGTACAGGGTAAAAGGGATTCTGAATAAGGAAGGCTATCATTCCATTTTTCAACGCCATGCCATACCAAGTGGACATCGCTTGATTGGAGCAAATTTCATCCTACAACAGGACAATGACCCTAAACACACCTCCAAATTGTGCAAGAACTATTTAGAGCAGAAGCAGGCAGCTGGTATTGTATCGGTAATGGAGTGGCCAGCACAGTCACCAGATCTGAACCCCATTGAGCTGTTGTGGGAGCAGCTTGATTATGGTATGCAAGAAGTGCCCATCCAACCAATCCAACTTCTGGGAGCTGTTTCTGGAAGCGTGGGGTGCAATTTCTCCAGATTACCTCAACAAATTAACAGCTGGAATGCCAAAGGTCTGCAATGCTGTAATTGCTGCAAATGGAGGATTCTTTGACGAAAGCAAAGTTTGATGTAAAAATCTTATTTCAAATACAAATCATTATTATTTTTAACCTTGTCAATGTCTTGACTCTATTTTCTATTCATCTCGGAACGTATGGTGGTGAATAAGTGTGACTTTTCAGGAAAACACAAAATTCTGAATGTTAGTGTGTGTGTGTATATATATATATATATATATATATATATATATATATATATATATATATATATATATATATATATATATATATATATATATATATATATATATATTAATGTATCCTATTTGCCCTGAATTTTTATTTTTTTTTTTATCATCGAACTGTATTAGTTGTGCCGTTGTTGCAGGCATCTCAAGATAAGCTAATTATGCATCTACTAATATACCTCCAGTAGAGTTAAAAAAATTCATTTTTTCTTGAAGCTTAAGATAATGGAATTAGACAATTTAATTGAACAAACCTGTGGTTCCCCTTTAACATATTTTAAAAGTTTATTTTGGGTCGTAGAAAGTGTATTATCTAAATTTTTTTTCACGATATATGCCACCTTCATCTGCCCTTGCCGTCCAAGCTTAATTAATCTGCTGCCACCCCTACTGAATCATGGGACACGATGGGCAATGAAGGATACTCTGGATGCATCCTTCAGATCAGAAAAGTTAAGGATGTATTTGTTAGCTGCATTTGAAGCAGTCAGGCAGATTCTTGGATTGGGACAACCTTGAAAGCCTTTGGCACATCTCGATAACCTCATCAGCTTATAAATGTGGGCTTTGAATGATGCACCTCCGGAATTGGGACACAGCAAGGGCTGCAGCTAGCATGCAGATTCATGTCTCTGAGTAGAAGGAAGCACTTTTCTATGCAATAGTAAAGGTAAACCCCTGCAATAATTAACTCTGGACAACCAGGATCTTAAGGTTATAAAAACAATAAAACCGTGGAGTAAGCCATCTACATGCTTGTGCTTTGTGTAGGAAATATTGAAACAAAATAGCAATCACAATATTTGTTGAAAAAAAGACATTATGTTCAGAACAGGTTTAAATGATTAGCTTTACGGTAATACACACATAGGAAAAAAATGAAACTGCAACCTTAAATTAAAATAAATGAAATAAATGAAAAACAAAATTAATTTTAAAAAGAGATATTCTTAAAGATATCTCGTCTTTCTAAACCCATGTTACTTTTGTGTAATTCACATAACTCTCTTAAAAGCTTATTCTGACAGAGGAGAAATTGTAAACAGCCCTAATGCTGAGCAGCATAGAGTAGTTAAACCGTTTATTGCCAGTTAAGCTCTGACAAACTCATCTAATCTCTGATCATTAGAAGGGATGATTCCCATTTGAATATGTATACATTGCAGCATATTGCTGGAAAATATGGTGGTAACATCCCCATGGAAGTGTTTAGAAACAAAATATTCATGCTTGTATATGTTTTAAAACATGTTCCTACAGCCATTTTTTTAATGTACCTAATATACACTATATTGCCAAAAGTATTTGCTCACCTGCCTTGACTCACATATGAGCTTAAGTGACATCCCGTTCCTAATCCATAGGGTTCAATATGACGTCGGTCCACCCTTTGCAGCTAGAACAGCTTCAACTCTTCTGGGAAGGCTGTCCACAAGGTTTAGGAGTGTGTTTATGGGAATTTTTGACCATTCTTCCAGAAGCGCATTTGTGAGGTTGCACACTGATGTTGGACGAGAAGGCCTGGCTCTCAGTCTCCGCTCTAATTCATCCCAAAGGTGTTCTATCGGGTTGAGGTCAGGACTCTGTGCAGGCCAGTCAAGTTCATCCACACCAGACTCTGTCATCCATGTCTTTATGGACCTTGCTTTGTGCACTGGTGCACAGTCATGTTGGAAGAGGAAGGGGCCAGCTCCAAACTGTTCCCACAAAGTTGGGAGCATGGAATTGTCCAAAATGTCTTGGGATGCTGAAGCATTCAGAGTTCCTTTCACTGGAACTAAGGGGCCAAGCCCAGCTCCTGAAAAACAACCCCACACCATAATCCCCCCTCCAACAAACTTTACACTTGGCACAATGCAGTCAGACAAGTACCGTTCTCCTGGCAACCGCCAAACCCAGACCCGTCCATCAGATTGCCAGATGGAGAAGCGCGATTCGTCACTCCAGAGAACGCGTCTCCACTGCTCTAGAGTCCAGTGGCGGCGTGCTTTACACCACCGCATCCGACGCTTTGCATTGCACTTGGTGATGTATGGCTTGGATGCAGCTGCTCGACCATGGAAACCCATTCCATGAAGCTCTCTGCGCACTGTTCTTGAGCTAATCTGAAGGCCACATGAAGTTTGGAGGTCTGTAGTGATTGACTCTGCAGAAAGTTGGCGACCTCTTCGCACTATGCGCGTCAGCATCCGCTGACCCCGCTCCGTCAGTTTACGTGGCCTACCACTTCGTGGCTGAGTTGCTGTCGTTCCCAAACACTTCCATTTTCTTATAATACAGCTGACAGTTGACTGTGGAATATTTAGGAGCGAGGAAATTTCACGACTGGATTTGTTGCACAGGTGGCATCCTATCACAGTTCCACGCTGGAATTCACTGAGCTCCTGAGAGCGACCCATTCTTTCACAAATGTTTGTAAAAACAGTCTGCATGCCTAGGTGCTTGAATTTATACACCTGTGGCCATGGAAGTGATTGGAACACCTGATTCCAATAATTTGGATGGGTGAGCAAATACTTTTGGCAATATAGTGTATATTATATTTGTTGTTTTCATATGTTTTGCCAAAAAGAGTTGTCTATAGCCTCTATACCACTGAAATTAGCAGGTCATCGCAAGTTTTTCAAATATGGTTTGGCCCATTAACAATCGACATTTGGTTCCTTTTTAACATTGACAAAAGAAGCTTGACTTGACCATCGCTGGCAAGCTGTGTGGTCTCTATCCCCCACTAATGCTTCTCCAGTGACGCGATCACGTTGGGTTAGCATTGAATATCTCACTAGAAATCAGGAAAGTAAATGATGCAGAGCAACATGGACGAAAGCCAGGGTAAGGTCAGTGGGCTTTTGTCTGTCCGAATCTCTCCCACCAGAGCTGCGCCATGTTTATCAGATGTAAGCAGTGTTGTTTTGGCTCTTTAGATCAGACACAACTGGCGTGGTGTGTCACGTCCCTCCGTGCTCAATGGTATCATGTACATTAGCTGGTCGACTGGGTCTGATGCTATCGCTGTATGCTGATCGTAGCCAAGCTGATTGAATGCGATTTTAATCCGGATCGCTTACCGATTTGTTTTACTCAGGTTTTTTTTTCCCGGCCTGTAAGAAAGGCATGTATTGAAGCTTTTGACCATGAGTGGTATTATACTATCCATTCATGATTCATAAAAATGTGTTTTTAATTTTAGACTTCCCAACTATAACATACAAAATACAAACTTTTACTTTCAAGTAAAAGTGATTTTTTTTCTTTGTAATGATATCTGCAAATCAATATAAATCAATTTAATCTGTCTTGTTTTTTTAGCAAGCATGTATAAAAAAGAAAACCCCCTTAGCACTGCTTCTAAAGAGCATATATCCACTACATAACGGCAAATTCATCTTACATATAATCTATTTCCAACTGCAGGCAGTCATGTTCATGTAATTTGCATGTCTTTAGACTTTGTGGAATCAAAGCTCCATAAGGTATTGGAAATTCAGCATGCAGATTCATCACAGGAAAGGAGCAGGTACCCTGTGGACTCAGAATATTATTGAGTTACCCAAACAGAGCAGAATGTGGAGTCGTTGTCTAACAGAGAAATGCACCACATACATCTATTCATTCAGAAGGTAATTTATTGTGTTTAATTCCCCAAAGCTTAAAGTAAGGGGTGTAGATTCTAAACCACAGAAAGCCTGTGATTTGCGTATCTTTTAAGATATATGGAAGAATGAGCAGGTGGATGTTATCAGAGGCTAAAAAACACTGAGTCTAGCTTTATGTTCATTTAATGTTATTCTTTTGCCTACTTTTGTCTCACTGAAGTTGGAAAAAGATTGTATGCAAAATAGCACGGAGAACATTTTATCCAGGTGACACAGTTGTAAACACATTCCTGCATGATTTGTGGATTGGGGATATAAGGTATTAGCCTTATGTCAATATTAATCCATAGGTTTGAAAATGTTGTCATAATTTACATTGGCTGGATCATTTAATTTATTAATGCTATATAGTTTTTTTTCTAATATTTGAAACCCAAGAATAGTAAACTTTTTTTTTTCAGGAAAAAATGTCACTCTTGATTATTACATTAATAATAATCTAAAAAGTATAATAAGTTTTCTTTTACCTATTTGTAAGTCTAAATATCTGTCTCTCATATGTGTTTAAGTAAACAACTGATATATGTAAAAGGCATTATTTATGGACATGTATCTGTAACACCTTTGATGTGCACAAAAGGACACTGACTCAGTTGACATTCGTAACATTCAATAGCAACACAATATAACTTAAGGCCAATTTATACTTCTGACGCATGGCCTCTGCAACTGGCAAATCTGTCTCTGTTCGTGACCACGCACCACAGGGTCTCTGCAGCCGTCGTTGCGCACTTAGAGAAAATCCTGACAACACGTTGGACGGTCGCAAACCTGCGCAGACAAAAAGCAGCTGTGATTGGTCCTTGGTTTGCTTCTCTGGCTGTCTGTGTGGTCATCCTTCTCGATTCGGTGGCGGGGTGTGCCATTTTTAAAAACCGAGGAGAATTAACAAGAATGGATAACCATGACGAAAGGTTCATCAAGGAGGTTCGGAAGTACAACCACTTGTATGATGCCTCAGACATGTTGTTTTTGAAAATAAACACTCCCGCCAGCGCTGCCGAGGAAGTTCTAGTGACCATCAGCCGAAGTTCTCTTATGGGCTTCCCCTAGCGCTTTGGCGGGGAGCTGCTGTGCGTCCCTAGAAATTCCAGACAGACGTTGCAGAAACATACCAGCAAAACTGGTTCGCGACCAGACCCAAGCGAAGTTTGATGTGCGCGGTTGCAGAATTATAACCCGCTCTTACGCATTCTTTTGTTAAACAGCTTTTTAATGCTCTAAAGCAACTTTCACTTCCAATAAAAAAAAAAGTAGTCCTCATTGGGCTCAGGCAGGCTTTACTACACAGATGAACTGTGAAAGCAGCCAGCTTTCTTAACCACTTTCTGGAACTGCAAATTAAATAAAACAAAAAGTAATGTAATGATTATAATAATAAAAATAAAATAAAACAGATCCCACTTGTTACCCATCAATCTCTCTGCCAAAAATGAAATAAAAGGAACTTATCTGAAGAAATAAGTATTCTAACAAATTGTTCCCAGAGAAACCCACATCTGCACAGTCTTATGTCATGTGTAGGTTTCTTAGGACATTATGGAGGGATAAAGGGTATATTTACTACAACCCCTCTGGCATTAGATTAAATATTCATGAGGACAAATAGTATCCAGTCTGGCCTGTAACCACGACATGCAAATCATATTCTGCCATCTGCACCAAAGTTGGAGATTACAAGCTGTATGAGAGCTAATTTAGACCGGATGCTATGCTACAGGGACAGTGTACAGTTATAATAAAATGACTTGAATGACAGTTGAGACACAATTTATTTCACATGGCATATCAAAGAGGACAAGCTTTTCGGTATGTGAAGAATATGCTCCAATTAGTACTGTCCAAGAAGCAGCAAATAAATTCTGTCTGCTGTTTCCTTTGGAAGATCAATAAGCATTAGGCTGTCCTAGGCTTCCTGGAGGAATTAGCAGTAAACTCAAACTAGCAGACATACCCAAAAAAAGCTTTGGTCTTCTCTTTTTTAATTTATTTTAAAAGTCACTGTCAGCCATATCAATACGATCATGCAGCAGCAATGTGAGAATTTTTGACCCTAGAGGACAATGGTACTGTTCCAGCAGCAATGAATAAGGCAGCTGTTTCTATATGATATTGATGTCAGCACAACATGAAAAGTACAAGAAAAGTCCTTACCCACAAGTGAACGCCTGCGAGTACGTGAGCTGCCACATCCGGCACATTCGGAAAACTTGGACCAAGCAGTTAGAGTGCAGTCTTCCTTGCACGCCACCCGGCACTTTCTAATATGAGAGGGAAAGGGGCCAGCCCATTGCAGGCACTCTGTCATGTTGGCCGGCATACCGTCCTCCCCAACACAACTGATCCCTGCGACACATGGAGAGAGGACAATTTTCATTTACATGATGATTAATATTCACACAGTGCACATGGCCAGGAGGTTTTGGGTTCCAAAATTAATATTTTTTTAAACTAAAAAAATTGCAAATGTGGCCTTTATACTGTAAATCCCCCAAGAGGCCCTAAATTATATAAATGATGACGCAATAGAACCACCTGTTAACAAATCATTACAGATGTTTGATCAATTATCGGAACTCATAGAAGATGTAGGTTTCAAACAATCTTTTTTTTTTTTTTCATTGAATTATGTAACTTTGCAGAGAGGCCAAAATGCAGTCCTGGCTTGAATCTGTGCAGGTTCTAGATTAGGGTGATGCCAAGCTAAAATTGAAAATGATGATTGCAAAATGATGATGACTGCAAAAAGATGATTAGCAATTATAAGTACAGTTTGCTTGCTCTAAAGGCAGTAATTAAGACCTTTTAATGGAGTTTTGAAAAGGGTAGAAATAAATTTGGACATACAATTTTTGATACTGTATATTTGTAAAGCAATGATATTTTAGACTTTCAGGTAAAAATGTGCTGTAGAAAGGGGTCATTTGGGGCTTAACCCTTGTAAATTAACGTTCCTCCTTTTACAAACTTTTCATCCAGAATACCTTAGAAAAGCTCAAGCTTTTAAATTGAAGTTAAATCTTAGTTGTTTTTTTCTTCATATACGAATTCAAAATAGTGTTTAGGAAATTCACTAGTTTACAAACTCAGCTCAATTCAGTTATTTACAAACCCACATCAATTCATAAATTTAAGACCCACACCAGTCTTTTATATTAATAAAACATTTAATGATAAAATGTCGCACTTTGGCCAAACTGTATAGTATGTAACATGCTTGCTTTGGATTCAATGGGTAAACATTGACAATTGCAACAATAACTGTTATCGTACATTTATATAAAACTAAAAGTAAAGTAGTTCTAAAAACAAGGCATTTATCAATTATAAAAATGTAGTAGTTGGTTATGGTTGTTGCTAAGGGAGCTTTAAATCCTCTTTTTAGTAAAAACTAAAACAAAAAAAAAGAGAAATCAAAATCTGCCGAGAAGTCGTCCAACTATTATCACTATGGTAATGACTGCTTGTCTCCACTGGCATGTATTTCTGTCCCTTCACTTTTCCACTTATATAGCCAACTCTAGCAAAGACAGCTTAATTCTGTCATTCATGTGACTTATTAGCATCGCAGCTCGGACTTCCTGACTTTGAACCGTTCAACCATACAATTTTTACATTATAAGTTCAGTCTGATGCCTTTGTGTGGCTTTTAAAGAAGAATCTAAGAAATTGTGCTATTCTTATAGTAGCATTGAGGATTTTCTATAATTGTTAGATAAATGTAAACATATTGAATAGTCATTAAAAACTTTATATTTTAGGGAAACATATCCATATATTTATTATTGGGCTATTGACTACATGTGAAGAATGTTATTATTATTATTATTTTATCAATAGTAGGTTTCTTTTGCCATCAGCCCAAGAAGCATTTTCTATTATTACACTTAATAGCAGTTTCTAAGCTCACTCTCACCATCTGATATGAATTCATTGTAAAAGGTTCTTCATAAAGCATTGTGAAGAGCAATGTAGACCCGAGTCATCAAAGCCATTAAGACAATTTTTTCCTGCAGCTATAGATCATCAGCAGGACTCATTTTCCACCGAATAATCTTCTGCAAGAGCTTCATTTCTACCTGGAAAAGGTTATAATGCATGCAGCCAGAATTGACACAGTTTGGGGGTTGGATTATGGCACAGTATATGAAAGCTATAAAAAAAAGAAGAAAACTTACTTCTTACTAGGTTGTGTGCTTTTTCATTAAATTTCTATGGAACTATATTCATTAGGGGTATAATTATCATAAAGTTAAAGAATTAAAGAATTATTTTATATTTTTGATACCGTTACGTTTCATATTGGTTTGCTAACTCAACAGAAACACAAGGCTTTGTAATTTAGAAAATCGCAATATATATTCTTATGCAACAGCATTTGAATACCAGTGCATTCTACTAAATATGCAAAAGACCTTTAAGGGGCTTATAAATGCATATAGCCTTTTGCCAGTGGCAAGTAGGGTAGTGAGGGTTATAATGACTGAAGTATGGAAAACTTCATCTCAGCTTAAAAACCTAAAATATCATTCCCATGTGCAATATGATGATTCAAAGCACCTAAGTTTCTATCATTCTAAAGTAAAAGTCAATGGGACCCAGAAATGCTTTTCAAACATGCGTCTTCTCAGCCGAACGGAACCATTAAGGCCGGGCTGGGAGGCCTTTCCTTGACTATCTGCCCACTATACCAGACAATGGGAAAACTGGGCAGTCAACATAACTTCATTAACACAATTGCACATTTGCAATTTTGCTCTGATGCAGGCTGATAGCAGCTCTAAGGTGGAATGCAAAAAATTATATGTATCATGTATTGCAATCTAGAGAGAAAATATTTACACTTTATCAAGATTGAAGCTGAAAAGAAAATATAACCTTAACAACAAAAAAAAAAGAATAGAACAACCCAAGAAAAACACTAAAAGTATTGGGGTGACTGTAGCTCTATTTCAACATTAAAGCAGTAAAGTCGTTTGGTACGACCTGCTGTGAATCAATTCCCTTATCAAACTTGTGTGAGTTTGACTGATCT
Organism: Cyprinodon tularosa; assembly: GCF_016077235.1. Lineage (NCBI taxonomy): Eukaryota > Metazoa > Chordata > Actinopteri > Cyprinodontiformes > Cyprinodontidae > Cyprinodon > Cyprinodon tularosa. Next base: position 85,749 of record NW_024039740.1, on the reverse strand, counting down.
GTATGGAAGAAATCCCATAAAGGTTTTGTGGCAGGGTAGTAGACTTGAAGGCTGGAGGCTTCAACTACAGCTCAATACTGTATGTGCAGAGCAGGTTTCCAAACATTTTAAACATAAAGTAATAGAACCTTAAGTCTAATCTAGAGTTTATGCTCTAAGCTACAGGTGCAAAGCTGAAACGGACTTTGAACTTGTCATGAATAACGGAATAAACTCTAACATAGAAAGGCGAGAAACTCATGAGATTTAATGCTCATTGACATTCTTTTAACTTCTGTCTTTAATGATTGTTTTGTTCAAACAAACAAATTATTTATGGGAACAAACTGAGTCAAATCACTACATGAATTGAACGTTGAGCTGACTTTTGTACTGCATGCATTAGAAATTAGAAATTCAGGATCAAATGGTAAATGGCATGTACTTATATAGCGCCTTTATTCAAATCAGGAGACTTGACCAAAGCGCTTCACACTACATTCATTCACCCATTCACGCGCACACTCACACACTGATGGTGGCAAGCTCTTGAGGAGTCATCCACTACTTAGTACTATAAGGTAGTGCCTCTAATTTGTTTGCATGCTGGGACAAAATCTGTCTAACTGCATAAGCAAATCACATCCTGATTAGTGCCATACACAACCAAACAGATTCTGCATGTCTTATCCATAACAAATGCAAACGCAACCACTTATTTTATAGTACTGATTTTGCACATCAATTTAACGCCTCTTCTCTTCTTCTTCTTGCAGTCGCGAAGATTAGGCTCTTGATGTCACTAATGCTTATTGCTTATTTTTAAACTCAAAGGAATAACCTGAAAATGTAGCTGCTTTGACTTTGTAATTTACCAAATAAATATTTTAAATTAATCATTATCGAGAAATTATTCCATAAAAACTGCTGTTCCATCAGCTTTTACATTAATATTATATAAAAAAAAAGTTATTAATGTGGTTAATATTATATCAGAAACAAACCATGTATTAGTTATGGGTGAAAAAATAAAATATTTTTATCAATGTCATTAAATGGTTGTGTCTTTCCTCTGTCTTGGGGCACAGCGTTAAAGCATTTATTACCTTGGTACACAACTATATACAGTAGTATGCGCAATTACTGTATATTTTCTTTGTTTGTTTTGTTGTGTTGTTTTTTTCTTTATCTCTTTTCACTTTCTCCTTCTTTCCCCTTTATTTTCTCTATCTTTTTCTCCTTCCCCTTAATTCTTAACCCCTCTCCTTTCTCAACTCCCTTTCCATGTTAGTGTGCAATGCATACGATTTAATTCCCAAAACCAGTTCATATATTGCTTTATACAAAATTACCAATGACACTAAGCAAAATGATCTACTTGAGAAAGCTGATCTGTTGGGCTATTAACTAGCTCTGGGACATCACTTCCCAGAGCTATGTTGGCAAAAGAGGACACAAGGAAAAAAAAAAAAAATACAAACAAGTAACAAACAAACAGGGAAACAGCACACTGTGTGTACTAATTTTAAAACTATTTACAGCACATGTTAACCTTATCCGACATGGACACTGCTAAAAAGAGATACTGCAAAATGACTTCTGTGTTGTATCCTCAATGACGATAAAGAAAAAGAGAAAATTTTCTTTATTTTTCTAACAGTGCACTCATGAAACAAAGATTTGTGCTCTTTAATATTCTGTAGATCCCTGAAAACATAAATATTGCTCTAGGGATTTATGAGACTATCCATTCAAGTTTTTATTGCCAAAATCCACTTTAAATTTGTGTCGTTTGGAGGACAGAGCACTTTGTAAAGATTGACATTATCTGTTTATACCAGATAAAAAACTGTGCAGCTCTGTATATCATAAGAAAATATTGTGTCTGTATAGAATATGTATTTTCAGAATGAACTTCATCGCTTTCCTTCCCTACCACTCCTCTCAAAATCTGTTTTTCCTATTTTTTTCAAGGTAAAATGTGACTGATAATAAAAAAAAATATATAATTGTTCATATTATAAAAAAGAAAAATGCTCCTATTTTGAAGCAACTTTACTGAGAATATATAACACTGACTTACGTTATTTTACCTAATGCAAAGGTTTTCTATTTTCAAGATTATTTTCCTCCATTGGGATTTACACTTTCTTGTTAAGGATTCAAAGATAATAGGTGTTTCCACACTTATAAATCAGGTAAGAGTAGGGTTTTATCAAGGAACTCTTCCTACAGCATTACTCTCTATTATTTTAAGAAAATAACATATCAGACATATTTAAAATATTTCAAGAAGTTGTATTTGGCATTGATAAAATGACTTGTTCACTCATTTCTTTGACTCAATTTGACACATTAGGAAAACCGCAAAAATTTGATTGACATATGACCATTGATATATGATTGGCCGAATTTAAATGTACAGAATGATGTATAATTATCTGGCCTGCATTAAATAATGGGGGCAAAAAAGCAGATTTTAAGGCAGATTATTATTTTTTTTTATAGAACTATTAAAATTTTTGGGACAATATAGTCTGATAAAGAGTACATTTATATGCATGTTTAAGCCAGAATGGTTTGATATTTAAGACTGATTTCCCTACGACTTTAAAGGTGATTTCTAGCCCTAAGTTCTGAACCCTTGAATAAAACTGGTGTAAGTTGTTTCCTTCCTCTATCATTTACCTCTTCCGATTGCTTTGCCCTAATTATACATCAGTCTGACATTTATGTATCCTTTTCACTGAATTGGTTATGCCATCCATGGAGTGAGTGTAACTCAAAGTTCTTTGTCATTCTTAAATCTACTTTTAAATTCTCTGTTTGTGCTATTTACAAATTTTCATCTTGCAGTTCAGTTTTCTCGAAATGTCACAGGTACTTAACTCAGCCATTATCTAATCACATTCAAATACGATGCTGTAAAGGTCAATGAGGCTTGCTCTTAACCTGGGAACGCCAAAAACACTTTGCGTTGTGTGCTCATCAGAAATTTGTTTCAGAAATGTCAGTCATAATTATAAAGAGAGAGAATTGCTGCTTTCAAGACAACAGAGTGATGCAGCAGAATTCAATTGGATCATACAGGGAAAAGAAAAGATACATCTTTTACATTTGTTTCCCTTTTCAAAGTTTATTATGTTCCCTTATGGTATTTTAATCATTTAAATATTGGGAAAACTGTGAAATGCTAAGGAAGAACTGTTTGATACATTTATTTTAGAGAAGCAAGTTAGTACTTATAATTATGTGCTTTGCTCTTTTCAAAAGGAGCAAACAATAACAAACTTCATCTTTAATTTTAAGCATCCTTGGAAGCATAACATAAATGTTTGTAAAACACTATTTTAACAGTAAAACACACCACTGTTGTAACAATTTGTCTTTTTCTAAAAATCTTTCTATGTATCATAAAGCATTTTCAAAAATCATAAATACAGCTAAATACCTAAATTATTGATCTTTAAAAAAACATTAATGGAGTGTCATATTTGTGTTCCCTTTCAGGGAACGAAGACCCACAATTAAAAAGTACTGTTATGAAACTGTACAAATGAACTACAATTACAGGAATTTATGAAAGGGGTTAATATCATTGGAAGGATATGATAAAATAAAATCAAATAAAATCGCGTGATTTGTTTTTAGGTAATTTTTTCTCATTGTAGCAAATATGTTACAAACTGTTTGTATTACATACACAGTCAGTTATATATATATATATTTAAGAATAGAAGAATTAAGAGGCTGGACTGAAGAAAAAGTCTTATAACATGAGATACATGGTCGCAGCAGCTGATGAGGAGAACAGATAGGGAGGGAAAGACTTGAGGTGAGGGTCAATACTTGCCTCTTGTTTCTAAACCATTTCCACAGGCTTCTCCTGATCCAGATAATCCTCGTCTAACAGAATCTGGAACCAGAGTACAACTGTGCCACTTATGCATCCTCCACCTAGATGGAATGACAAAAACAAGGCTTTATTTGTTAGAGAATAATAGTGGTTTTATATTTTCAACATCAAACCTTTTTATTATCCAATTTGTAACTTATGATCTTGGTTGGACACATCTAGGAAAGATACAGTATTGTTGGATTTTGTAAAGAGAGAAAAATAAAAACAACATAATATTATGGCATTTGAGTCTTTTGTATGCTGTGCACTTAAAGGCAAGTGTTCTATTTTGCAATTTGTCCTTTTAAAATAAACAGCTTTCCAAAGAGGTTATGTTTGAGAACTTTATATTTGTAAGGTATACATTTCAGTGATCAAGCAGATAAAAAAAAAAGTTCTAAAAACAAACTGTCGCAGAGAAATTAAGGTACCTAGCTCATGAACAGTGAACCAACATACAGTCAACAGGTGCAGAAGTCTGAACATTTCCTGAACATTACAAAAAAAACCTGATTTTCAGCGATTGCCTCAAACTATTGTTTAACAAAATTCTACTACAGCAGCTCCATCAGCTTCTTTTTTATATATTTTTATATATAAATTTAATGTGAGAACTGTAAATATACAGTCATATGTTTATATTACTTTTTATATATTTATTACTGTTTTCAAGGCTGCGCTCAAAAAACTGAAATTGTCCAAAGCTGTTTTAAATGAAATTTATTTTTGTATACAATCGTGTTATATAGTCTATATATATAAATATATATCTAATATTTTTATTTAATATTCCTTTCTTCAATTTAATTTTTTTTTTACTGGCTGCTTAGTTTTCTGTATTACAAAGTCTATTTAAACCATAAAGCAGCGCTAAATGGCTATTACAAGGTCTCCCAGAACAGCTTTGCTCAGCTCCTCTCAGTTTGCCTTTATTCATAGTGTTTTCTGGCGCTGTGTGTTAACACCAGGCCAACCAAATAAATGAAAACAGGATTAAATTAAGCAGGTCACCTTCTTCCATTCTTAACTGGTTTAGCTATCATGCTTGCATATTCAACACTGGCATTTCTTATGCATGGCATAAGCAGCCTGGCTTGTTTGTGATTATGCAGTTCAACCCACTTTCTTTTCTCTATGAAAAAATCTATGCTTTACGTTCCTCATCAATCTGAGCTATAGTTGTTTCTCTGTTTCATCAAACCACACACACCAGCCTACATCCCTGACTGTATCAGTGATTCTTTGCTGCCCATTGCCCTGTTTAATGAAAAATGTTTCTTTAAGGTGTGGTGAGTATTGAGGAATTTTGATGAGGGAGTTACTTTAACTAACAGTCAAAAGAGTCGCTGCAGCTGCTTGATTTTATTATTTAAAATTTTAACTAAAGGAATGAGTGAACAGTAGTAGAAATATTTGCAAACCTCGTTAAGAAGTTTCTTACTTTATGACTATGTTCTGCACCAAACAGTGTATGCGTTGCTAGCCTAATTATGTACATAATGGCTACAGGATTTTGACATTAATTAGCTAAGACTGTCAGTGTTGTCTGTCTAATCCAAAAACAGTAACAGCAGCACAGTAAAAATGATTGATTATGAAAGGGAAGCTGACATGCATTTTTCTGTGGAATTGAAAAGACATATGTTTGAGCCAGATATCCTTGACTAAAGGCTCTGTTTGAAGCCGCTGACTCCAGCATGAGCAATGGAACCTGATTGTACAGAGCAGGATTGGTCATAGCCCCCGGTTTGTTTTTCTGTGTGTTTATTTATTTTATTTTATTTTTTTTGCTAAACATTTGTGTACTCTTTACAAAGGGTTTTCCAGCTGTTTGGTACAAAGATTAGCTAATGAGGCATCTTTAGAGTGCCAATCAGAATGTAAATGTTCAACAAAGCTTCATTTGTCTGTCCATTTCAAACTTAGACATCAAATCACTCTATCTTGACTGAATTAAGGAAATGAGAAAGAAGAGTGCAGACCTCTCAGAATGTACTGATAAATATATGTTCTAATTTTGAGGTTGCGCTGCTGTTTAGAGATAAAAGTCAGAATACTCATCACAAGTCTGTATCATCAAAAGCATTACAGTTTCATCATCAGTGACCTTACAAATAATGTCATCAGTCTGGAAAAAATAGCTGGGACAGAAAACACTGGGGCTTGCCACAATACTCTAACATGAATATGGCTAAAATTAAACTTCAATTTTGTTTTTTATACAACAGCATTAAAATGCCACTGTACTGAGACCAACATTTGTATCTAACAGCACAAAATTCACCTTGCAATTATAGTAAAGTATTGTTTTTTCTCAGATACCTTATGTTTGCAAATGTTTTTCCCTAAATACATGAGTAATAAAACGAAATGTGCTTTGGTGAGATGGCATTAAAACATAACTTTTTGCATTCATAACGTTACTTTTGACAAAACCCTGAACCTTAAACATACAATAACCTGTATGAAACATGGTGGTGGAAGCATTGTGCTGCGAAAACACTAAAGCCGGCCAGAGTTGTTTGGAATCTAAATTAAGATTGGCAGAACAGTTACTCGAAGTACACTGTAAATGCTACGTTATAATTATATAACCCTAACCCTTAGCTCCACTTTGTGTTGTCTGTCACAATAAATCACACAAAATACAGTAAAAGTTTGTGATTGCACTGTGACTAAATGTGAAAAAGGTTCACTAGATAAAATTATTTTTCTTAACATTGTAACATGCAATGACAAACTGAAAAATGTCTTTATTCAATACATGTCCTGAAAAACCTAACTCATTAACATAGTTACAGCTATCAAGCAATTTATACCTCCAATTAACTGTTATAATCATGACAAATCCCCAGTTTTACTCCCTAAAGGGTTTAAAAATTTACCATTATTGAAACTTCAACTGATAATATAGTAAAAAACACATTTACCTATAAACTGGACAAACACGAACTGAGTCACACTCCCTTTCTTCATACAGTGTGTCAGGACACTCTTGACCTCCATTAGCAGACCTCTGAATGATTATTCTGTACCGAGATTGCATGGCAGCAGTTGAATTATCTGTGCAAGATGAAACACAAATTTCATAAAAACAATTATTGTTTTTTTTTTTTTTTTTTTTTTAAAGCAGCATAGTAAAAAAATCACACTGGTAAATTAAGGTGACCATTGTTGATGGAAAATATAAAATCATGAGAACACATTTTCTGGTAAATAGAAAAAGAACAAACACAATCAGTACATTCTAACATATGAAAGAAGCAGCCATAGAAGTAAGTGGTCTTGAAACTGATCTGACTGATTAGGATGCCCTTGATGGTCGGGATGTCCTCCACTTCGCTGCTGTCTGTTTTCGGACACACCACAATATAATGGCCTCATTTGGCTCGGGCTCCAAGGCTCATTAAACAAAACTAATTACAAAACATTGAAAATGCTGCAATTAAGAAAGTGATTACATCGTCAGCAGGCCCAGTGGACTACAGCATATTTACAGCGATGAGATGTCTATCCACTTCTTCTAAAAACTATCTCATTCTTTTTTTGTTTCATTTCCAAGATGCTGCACTGCACATATTGAAAAACCATTAAATATCTATTTTCCTCTTGATGTGTCAGCTTAATGTAATCAACACTTAAGGTTGTCATAAGCCATTAAATGTAATAATTAACCACTCTAGTGCTATGTGCTGTCTCTATTCTGTTTAGTCTCATTCAGGTCTTTCATTGCAACAGAAAAACAACAAATAAAAATAATTTAATACATCTCTACATGCATTGTTGGAATGAAACAAACTGTGTGAAATTGTGTTATAAAGAGACGATTGAGCAAAGAAACTTTTTTTATTAATTATTATTTCTTATACAATGAATACATATTTTACTGATTTCCAAACTGTTTTTATTTTTAAAGGGCATCAACACATAATAATTTGTTAGTTTTTTACTTGTGTTTTTATTTATTTTCTTTTAAATTTCATCTAAAAATAAATCTACCTGGGAGACAAGATGTTGGGCATGCTGTCCATTCACTGAAGGGGGTCACTACACAGTCCTTCTTGCAGGGAAGCAAGCAGGGTCGGTTAGTTTCTGGGCGAGAAGAATCTAAACACCTGAGCAAACAAAAAACATGTTCATTAACGTAATCAATGTTATCCCAATAGATACTATACATCTTAATTTTCATAAGTAGAAAAAATGTTGTTTTATTGAGAAAAAACCCTGTAAACATAAAAAACAAACCAGACAGACTTTATGAAACATGGAATAGACTAAACCTGCGATACCATAACATTTCATTTGAGTCAAACAGTCTTATCAGTCTCTCTCTATTATATAAATATATATATATATATAAAATTACAATTAAATCAAAACACTACTTTTGTTTAATAGTGTTAATTTCTTTTAAGGGGTGAATAACACCTTAAGTCAGACCCGAATCTCTGTACAATCCTTCTATGCTTAATGGACCTCATCTGCACTACAAAAAGTCAGACATCTCCTCTCTGTGTGCCTCCTGTAGGACAGCATGCTCAGGCAGCGCCTTGCGAGAAGACTGAGCAGTGGTACAGGGAGAGAAGCAGAACCTAATTTTGGACTTTTTGTTAGTGTTGTAGACAGAAAATCAAAACAAAAAAACTAAAAAGCTGAAGTATAATTTCTCATGCAGTAATTTACTACAAAATAAACTGTAAACATCATTGATAAACCAAAAAACATGCTAAATGATAAATGCAAAAGCAACAGACGTGAGAAATGTGCTCCCATGTTCAGCCTGTTATGTATGTCATAATTCTAGAGTGATTTACTCGCAACAGCATTGCTAAAGTCTGTTGATTTTAATTTATAATGTGTAACATGTCATGATCAATCTGTATGAGTCAGTCTCCTCTGTAGAGACACAACTTTTTTAACAGTTGAGGAGTTTTCATCAAACAAACACAAAATGTAGAAAAAGAGCACAGGAAATATGTTTTTTTTTTTTTTTTTAGCCGCACTTTATAGAGTGAATTTTTTTTTTCGACTAATAAATTATTTTCTAGATTAACTGAATTTCAAAGACATAACATGTGCAGTCCTGTTCTGATTATGCAGAGGATAAACATCTGGCTTTATACTGAAAACTCCTCTGACTTTTAGTGGCAGAGGAATGGAGAATACAATAAAAGGTTACCACCATAATAGCTGCAGACAACTCCCAGTGCAAAGCTTTCCTTGTATTTCTCACATCTTGCATAGAACCATCACTGTTGGCCTTACTTATAGCAGGTTTAGTGATGCATTATCCAAATGTGGGTCACTTTCAACACAGCTCTGATAATGCAGATGAACTAAACCAGAAAAAAAAATCCAGTAAAGAAATAGATCTTTAGCAAAAATGTGCTACTCTAGATGAAAATAAGCTTAAGCTAGTCCATCTTACTGAGGTTTGGGGGTAGAAACCTGAAACATATCATATCACAAATGATAATTCTACTTATATTATCAACTTCTAGTTGCGGTAAATTATTTTCCTTGCAGACTGGGTGACACAAACTGCATTGATGAGAATTATAAACATATCCAAAGCATATCCAACTTTCCTTGTGTGCATCTAATGGTTTAAACTACAGTAGATGCTAGTTTTCTTGTAGAATGATTCAGAGTCAGATCTCCATAGAAACATGAATATGCTACCTATGTAGAAACATGGGTTTACACACATTTATCTACAAACAGTAGCTTTGGAAACTTTCTTTTTTTTTAAACTTTTATTTATCAAAATGTACTAATAAACCATTAGTGAGGTTCCCATTATTGCATTGAGTCTTTCAGTCTGTTCATGGTTATTTTCATACTTTCACTTAAAAATGCACTAGAATTTGGTATAATGCAATAACAATCTATCTGTTATGTGTTGAAGAAAACAAAAGCAAAGTTGCATTTCCACCCAATATTTTTTTTATAATTATTATTTTTTTATTTTCAGTAGCTTCTATATTATGTGACTGACTGAAACAAAATGTCAAGCCATTATGCTGGACTCGATTAATGATGCAGACTTTATTTCACTAAATTTAAATGCATTTACTTAAGAAGAAAAATCAAGATTTATTTCAATTTCCCTTTGATAATAAATATATAATCAGATGCAGTAACTCCTTTTAAACCTGTAGGGCAGAATTCTCAACAGACGGTATTCGTACCCGTAGTGGTCCGTCAGTGGAGAGGGGAACATGAGAACATTTTATTTTTTAGGCAGTAAAATAAAATAGGGCTGGGGTCTGTTTTGCTTTGTGAGGACCGAATTGAAAAGTTAAACATGCTTTTATAAACCAAAGAGTTTTTCTTATATTTTTGAGCTCAACTTCAGCTTTGACATCAAAACCAAGCAGAGGAACTGACTGGATGGATATAGAGAACAGCCTGATATCAGCTGTTTTTCACACTGAACTATCGGAGCTCAGAAAAGCAAGCTCAGGGCTCCTTTGTATGAAGCAGGTTCACTGAAAACTCTGAGTTTTCTAAACCCGAAATCTGGAGTTTTCCATTTCACAGAGTTCACTCAACATGAAAAACAATTTCTTTTGAAATTCTCCTCTCTTCCACAGACTTCCTGTGTATGGCAGGTTTCCAGGGAGCAGGCATGTTCTGCTACCCAGTCAACCCCTGCAAAACTGTACAACACTTTCGCTCCTAAAATCAAAGTACTGCTTCATTTTCTCCTCAGAGCTAACCGGAGCAGGTTTTCTCCAATAAACTCAATGTCTTCTGTCTCCGCTCTACTTACAGGGAATTGTGCTGTTTTATTTTCTGATTTATTCAGAATTTTTTCATAGTTTTGTACATGAGAAAAGAAAAAATCATTAACCAGGTCCATTAGACACATTAGGGTTAAGAAAAAACATTGCATGTCTGTCTTATGAGAATCTTATTAAAGAATGGTCTGCATTTTTTCCACAGATAATTAAAAATGTATTGGGAGACGATTCTACAACTCAGTGACAGGATCTGAGATTTATGTATCTTTGGTTTGTTTAATATGAGCGACATGCAGGTCCTTTTTATTTATTTATTTTTACAGTACATGAAGAACAGTTAATGTATTTATACTTATTTACAAATAAATGTTTATTAAGGGTTGAATAGGCCTTTAAAGAAGCTTAATAAGCTGATATATAAGTTCAGTTCTGTTCTGAGAACTTGTGAAGATTATTTTAAAAATACAAATGTCGAAAATTACTAACAATTCTCAGCATCCTATTTAGGAGATTGCTGAAAAACAATCTTATATTCAGTCCAAGGCTTCTCCAGATGCCTACAGTAATTAATATCTACAACATTTTATTTATTTGAATGCTGCAATTAACATCTGCAACATTTAAGGTGTTTTCCATTAACTTTGATTTGAATTAGAGTGTAGCCTACAAAGACAAGGTGAAAACAAGGTGCTAATTAAATTGAGAAAAGAAAAAGAAAATTTGGAAACTGCCTAAGAGTGCATGATATCTGCTTTTAATATTTTCTTGCTGTAAAACCCTAAAATAGTTTTTCCTGTCTTGTATTTTGACAGATTCATATTTTGTGTTATCTATCTTTAATAGCCCACTGGCTGTGATCCAGAGCTCTAAAGAGAGATTGATACAAGGCTATAAAATAAATACTTGTAAGCTTTGATGTTTTAAATCAGTCACTAGTCAAACTCCTCCTCCTTGTCTGAGAGGCTGCATGGATCGCCAAATTTTCCTTTCGTTCCTCCTTCCATACAACCAAAAATCCAAGGATCACTGGAGGCCCAGTATGATGCCACGTCCCACCGACTGCAAAAAGCCACCATGGACAGGAATGAGATCAAAGTATGCCAAAGCATGAGAAGGCAGGATATATAAAACCTTTTCCTTCCCAAGCCTTATTCCCTCTTCTCCCTTTAGCCTTCTTGCACTGATGCATGCCAGAGGAAATGGCAAAGCAACAAAGCAGCTGGGGGAACATAGATGGATTTGCTCAAAATTAGGATGTCAGACTTACAATTAAGGCCATGGGGTTTTAAGCTGTGACAACAATGCAAGGATTGAAGGTCTGTTTATGCTAAATGATTGTAAGTGTACAATCAAAGACCACAGTATTTGTTTTCAGGTTCTAAGTTAAGTTTAAAAAAAGATAAAAAACCCTTTAGAGCAAAAAACAGTGGTACAATTTAAATAACCATCCAAAAAAACAATTTACATCTTGTCACATTACAAACACAAACTTCATTGGGTTTTTTTTTAATAACGATTGCATGCAGTACATTAGATACATAAAGTGAATATTTATATTTCAAAACCTAAAAAAAAAGATGGATTCACATCTGTTCCCATGATTTGAAATTTATGCAAAATCCCCATTTCAATTCAGCTAAGATGAAAAATATTTGAATTTCAGTTTCTTGCATCAGATCAGGAAAGCTGCTGTCTAAAAAGTGTTTTTACACAGTCTAAAGAAGAGGATGCTGAAGGTTCTAGAGGACTTTTATGCACTTGGAGATACGACCCTTATATGGTATGGCTCTACCAGCTTTGCAGAAGTAAACAGCTATATTTGTGGACTTCCAAATCCTCTCAAAATAGCTTAAACTATATTTAGTTGTAGACTTAGGAGGACCCCATTAATAATTTGTGTTCAAATAATATTGGCCATTCAATTTTATTATAGCTCTGGCTATGTTTAAGATGATCTAATCTTATCCTGCTAGAAGGTGAATCTCTGTCCTAGTTTCAGATCTTTTAAAAATATATTATTCACTGCTTGCTTTTTTTTCCATTTCTCTTCCCACCAACTATGACAACTCTCCCTGCCCCTGTTAAAGAAAGGACTCCTACAGCCTCCGCTCTGTTACGCTGTGTAGATGGTGCTTTTAAGGTAATGTGTAGTTTTAGTTTTCCTCCAGGTGTTTGCATGCAGCAACCTTTTCATGAACCTTGGTAGGTTTCTAAGTTAATTTTTGATCCACTCTAGGAAATAAACCAGATGGCAGAAATAAAAAAATTGCCATCGCCACTGAGTGAGGAAGAACATTTTGGATGGACCCTAAATTAAAGGGGGACCTTCATAGTGAAAGGACACTAAATGTTTGTATTTTACATTGCCCGACAAGTGCTAACACACAGTGAAAGTCGAAATGAGCTGCTAAAACTTGTGGGATGCAAAGCACAAAAACAAATGCAACAGAAACGCTGAAAACAAAAAATAAAGCAACAAAATGCAATCACAAAAAAAATAAATAAAATAGTAAAAACAGCTGCAAACTCTCTGTTAAAAAGTGCTTCGTACTATATGGTGTTGAGCATGGCACTTCCTCTCACTGAACTGCAATTCACTGGATTGCTGATAGGCTGTTGGTTGTTCATGGTGCTGTGAAGTCACCAGCCGCCATATTGGTACTCTCTAGTTAGACTGGTCGGAATGTAAATAATACGTGCACCACAGCATCAAACAACGCTGATTTTCTAACTTTCAGGGTGGCCTAAGACTTTTAAAACAAAGATAAGGTAATTACTTTGACACACACTTGCTGTTTTATTGCATCAGTAGACTACTGTAATTTATGATAAAAAATAGGCACATCACGTTGCATATTCAGTATGTCCATGAAGTATATAAATCATGTGATATAATGTTATTATTTAATATTTATAATATTAATATTGTAACCTTAATAATATAATATAATTTTATTATATTATACAAATCCATCGCAACAAAATGTGTGTGTTATTGAAGCATAATAATATTGTAGTCAGATATTAAAACTATTACACACACACAAACACACACACTATCTAACAATGTGCCAAAAATGCTAAATTGATGATGTAAATGTAATATACATGTATTGATTACATTGTTATGGTAACCACATTACATTACAGGCATTTTTATGGCGGGACTCCATGAGAGTGGGGAGTACCAAGATGGCGGCAGATGACCTCAGTATTTTCGGTCTATCATCAATCCAGTTAATAAATAAAGATCAGTGTTCCTTGTAGTATCAAACCTGACCCTCTGTACAAACAGGAATTTAAATCTCAACACAGGATGAAAAAAAAAGAAAGTTGGAAGAAGAAAGAGGTTTTTTATCTTTCATTTTCACGCACACAGTCTTACAGTATTCGAGCATAAAAGCACAGTTATGTATAGTAATAAAAGTAAGTCTCTCGTGCGATATGGTTCGTTCTTTGTTCAACTCCATCTAGTGGTCTGTAGCACCTCAGGTTTAGAGCAAGTTTGCAACTGTATTTGCTTTTTGCATAATTTTCATTCTGTTATTGCAGCCTTTTGTTTATTTGTTTTTGTTGTTTTTTTGTTGTTTGCGATTTCGGAATTTTTTGTTTGCAGTCTTTTTTTCCATTGCATTTGTTTTGTGTGTTTGCATGTTTCACTGTTTGCTGCATGTTTTCATCTGTTTGAAGCTCCTTTCAATGGTGTTTACAGAGTTTTATTTTTTGCATTTTTATGTGCTCTGGAGTTTGGGTCACACATATTTGTGCAGCTTGCTTTTGTTTCACTGTTACCGGTGGTTTACATGAAGCCCACAGTAGTACAGTATTTAGTTGAATATTCCCAGTGTTACTTGTTAATCTTAAACTACATTGGTCTTTTTTTATTTGGCTTTTAATTTTTTGAATACCCATCATTTAAGCATGGTGTCTCAAACTATATTTTAATTTTTTTTCTATGCATATGTCTGATATGATTTCAGACATATGAATAGTTCAATATCATATAACAATCCAAAAACATGAAGTCACATTATGAGCAGAAAAAAGACCAACATGAGTGACAGGGAGTGAAATGTTAGGCTGTCTGTACATAAGTTTTTTTATGATTGAGAACAGCACTGGATTTTAAGAACCTTCCAATCAATACTGCTACTCCTCTACAGCCATCTAAATGGCAATTTTTTTGTCACTAAAACAGTGATTATGTTCAGGGCAGAACATTAAGAAAAAAGCCATGGTGGAAGTTTCTCATCAGCTTCAGGATTTGGGGGAGCAAAGCTCCTGAACCCAAATCTGTAGCATCTAAGTGAAGGAGGACTTTTTTGACCTCTAGACCAGTGTTTCCCAATCTTTTTTTACTTGTGTACCCCTTTGGGCAGTTTGTCTTACCATGAGTCCACCTCTCAATCAAAAGTATTGATTTTTGTCCAAAAGTTGAATGTATATTAAATTCTTAGACATTTTATTCTTTCCAACTCAAATAAGAAAAAAACATAAATATGTTGCCTGGATACTAGTAATGAATCAAAATGAATACAAAATAAAATCATATTATGAATCAGCCTTTGTAAATGTGGAGCTCTTATGAGTAACGCCATTGTAATGATATGGACTTGATGAATTGCAACAAAATACTGGACAGTAATTATAGCCAGACTGACTCCATTTATTTGACTTTCATTTCAACACTCATGACACTTGAGCTGGCTTTGATGAGCTCCAATAGCTCAGGTGTGGAAAAACAGCTGATACCAGGCAGTTCTCTACATTTAGTCTTTTTCTCTCATTGGTTTGAATGTATAACACAGCTGAAAGTAAACTCAAGGAAAATATTTCTTTTAGGTCTAAAAAAAACAAGGTTGTTTTATTTTTAGAACTGAAAGTCAATCAAACATATTCCTGCAGCTCTATACTGATGGCAAGGAAAACTGACAAAGTGTTGGTTGAGCCACTGCTTTCTGCAGAAATTATTGCTCACCACAAATTGCTTTGATCTTTCCTGACTGAAATGAATTTTTCCCTGAAAAGAAGCTTTATTGTATTTAGAAATCTTTGCTCTTCAGATCGTAAATAATTCAGAAAATACTGAAGGAAAATTTTAAGTTGAACTTTTAAAACTAGAAAAAAAATTGCCAGCAATATAATCTGTGTGTCATATAAGGATGATTGCATATGTATAGAGTGCAACAATTAAAAACTAATGGCTAAAGCTTATTTTTCTGCAATATAAAACACTATCTCAAAAGTTACTGACAGACAAACTCATTACCAATGAATAGCAACATGCAGGTCTAAGTTTTAGGTGGTGTTCCATTAAATGAACACTTTGCAAGGATATGAGAGAAGCGAAGTGATTAAATTCACAGCACACTGTACAAGTGAGATCTGTTGAAGGAGCAGAAATGACAGCTTTCATTAAAGCTTTTGTGGTAGCAGACAGGACGCGCATGAGAAAAAAGCCTCTCCATAATCCATTTTATGGCCCTGTCAATAATATGTTGAGCTAAAGAAGGGCAAACTTTGTGAATTATTTATAAATCTGTCTTTCTGGTGTGGGCTTTAACATCATTAAAGTGACAACACAAAAGCCCTTAGCAGTGTTTGATATTGTATTGCTGAAAGAGAAGAATAGTAGGGAAGCGAATGCAAGATGAATC
This sequence comes from Cyprinodon tularosa, assembly GCF_016077235.1. Taxonomy (NCBI): domain Eukaryota; kingdom Metazoa; phylum Chordata; class Actinopteri; order Cyprinodontiformes; family Cyprinodontidae; genus Cyprinodon; species Cyprinodon tularosa. The sequence goes on along the minus strand of NW_024039740.1, from coordinate 69,469 downwards.
TCGGGATCACACACTCATACAAAAAAAGAATGAATGGCAAAAACACAAAATAAAAGTATAAATGAGGAGAAACTTCTTTACAAAACTCTTAGAATTTGATTTCACAATGCAGCCTATCCAATTGTTAATCTTTTAATAAATATAAAGACACTCCACATCCTTATCAGATGTGTTTTTTTAAATAAACATTGTGTATCAAAGAATTATACTGTACCCCAAGCATATTCACATCTTTAACTATTAACCTTTAAATGGCCAACACTTTATTCAAGACAGTTTTCTGATGCCTAAAGGTTTATAACTAAATGACAAGTAAAAGACAGAAATAATAACTATTATGAAAAAATGAGGCAAAGATTACATATAGAACTAAGATTGTAATCTTAATTCTACAAAATTCTACTAAAATAACTATCGCACTAAGCTGGAATATGCAAAAAAAACAAAAAAAAAAAAAAAAAAAAACAAAAAAAAAAACAGGAAAACTATCATTATGACTAAAACTACTGTATAGCAAAGAGTGTACCTTTTATTTGTGACTGGACCAGCATTCGTCTTCATGCAACTAACATTACGGCTTTGGACACCAACTGGACAGGAAGACGTCCAATTCTGGAAGCTGCTTGCATTGATTTTTGCAGAAGCATCCTCAGTACAGAGACCCCATTCTGAGGCATTCCAATAAAATACAGGGCAAGGGTGGTCATTGCAGACTCTCCATTCCTCTAGTGCTGGGGCTGCTGGGCACACTTTGCCATCTGGACATTGGAATCATAGGACAAAAACATTACTCAGTAGCAATTTTAGAAGTGTAGTTTGATGTATTCTTCTTAGACAGAACCCACAGTCCTTTCTTGATTTAGCTCAAAATTACTAGCTGGAAATCATTAAGCTATTATATCTGCCATTTCTAACTCAATAGTTCTAAAGTCAAAAATTCCAATAAAGCTTTCCACTAATCACTTATATTTGACAAGGCTTTTGAGCAAAGGTGAGACATTTTCAAGAGCAAAAATGGAAATCCAGCTGCCAGTTGAAGATGTGCACTCCATGACGCCACACACTAAAATGTTTAAAACTGCTGTAATTTTGCACACACAAATCTCTTTGAACCTTACTTGAAGATTAGATGTACACATGCTTTGCACAAAACAGAAAGTGTGCATGTCTTTTAATACGCACAAACCTTTTAAAGATCAGGCCCTTAGCATGTACTGTAGAAAACAAAATACAATTCAATATACGGTGAGTTGTCTGGAAAGGAACATTAGAAAGCATTTATGTTGTGGCTTGGTTTGGCAAAATAGCCTCTTAAATCTTGGTTAATATAAACCAAAGTAGAGGCTTTGGTCAGTTTCTAATTCAACACAACTAACACACTAAGGAAGAATTACAAGAATCAGGGAAGCATCCTTTTTTGTTATGCTGATGTTTTTCATACGGTATCTGAGTCATTTGTAAAATAGTTTTTTCTATTATGGCAACATTACTGCAAACTTTTTTAAGTCTAGATTTTTTTTAGAAATATGTCTGACATTGGTTGAAAATAAATAATTTGTTCTAGCTCTGATATAACGCTGATGCACAATATAACTTATTGTTTTGTTTTTCCTAAATGCATACAGTATGAAACCCTGTTTGAAGTCGAGCAAACTGTGTAAGCTTATAGTAGAGATGCTTGTTTAGTTGAGCCATTTTTTGAGAGTACATGAACACTATATTGAGACACTTGAACCAGTTAAGTAAAAACATAGAGAAAAATGTATTTAGGTTTGTTTTGAAATTACAAGAACATCAAGCATCCTGCAAAGCATTAACTGATTATGAACTCTCTATTCTGTACCAAATCAATTTGCATTCAAATATGATGTCTGTGTGGTAATGTGGCCTTTTTGTTAAGTTGTTGCATGTTTTCTAATTTTTGATTTTCATTATTTTTGAACTTGGTTGCTTGTTTTTTAATTTCGTGTGTTGCATGTTTTTTGGGGATTTTGTTTGGAGGCCACATTACCACTCACACCTGGACACGCCCACAGTAACGGCACAGGTGTTCCCAATCACCCAAGCAGCGTGCCGACTGGGACGCTGATTTAAAAAGGCCGCTGTTTGGTTGGGGAGACACACCGGTCATGGGAAGGCCGATCTTGGAGGGAGCCGGACGGAGCGGGTGAGAGAGAAGCAGCGGGAGAGGTTTGGGGACTGACGGCCGGAGGCCGCTGGAGCGAGGTGCAGAGACGCACCGGAGCGAGGTGCAGAGACGCACCGGAGCGAGGTGCAGGGACGCGCGCCGGAGCGAGGTGCAGAGACGCACCGGAGCGAGGTGCAGGGACGCGCCGGAGCGAGGTGCAGAGACGCACCGGAGCGAGGTGCAGGGACGCGCGCCGGAGCGAGGTGCAGGGACGCGCCGGAGCGAGGTGCAGAGACGCACCGGAGCGAGGTGCAGGGACGCGCCGGAGCGAGGTGCAGAGACGCACCGGAGCGAGGTGCAGGGACGCGCGCCGGAGCGAGGTACAGGGACGCGCCGGAGCGAGGTGCAGAGACGCACCGGAGCGAGGTGCAGGGACGCGCGCCGGAGCGAGGTGCAGAGACGCGCGCCGGAGCGAGGTGCAGGGACGCGCCGGAGCGAGGTGCAGAGACGCACCGGAGCGAGGTGCAGGGACGCGCCGGAGCGAGGTGCAGAGACGCACCGGAGCGAGGTGCAGGGACGCGCCGGAGCGAGGTGCAGAGACGCACCGGAGCGAGGTGCAGGGACGCGCGCCGGAGCGAGGTGCAGGGACGCGCCGGAGCGAGGTGCAGAGACGCACCGGAGCGAGGTGCAGGGACGCGCGCCGGAGCGAGGTGCAGAGACGCGCGCCGGAGCGAGGTGCAGGGACGCGCACCGGAGCGAGGTCAGAGACGCACGCCGGAGCGAGGTGCAGGGACGCGCGCCGGAGCGAGGTGCAGGGACGCGCGCCGGAGCGAGGTGCAGAGGCCCGTCATGGAGCGAGGCGCAGAGGCACGCTGGCGAGAGGCGCGTGATGGAGGTGACCTCGCTAAGGCCAGCTATGCTGGAGAGGCCCACACGCGCAGCGTACCGGAACGAGGATCCAGCGCTGGGGTGGAGGCGCGTGTTGGAGGTGACCTCGCTAAGGCCAGCTATGCTGGAGAGGCCCACACGCGCAGCGTACCGGAACGAGGATCCAGCGCTGGGGTGGACGGTGCCCTCCATTATACCCGCCAAGTGCGCGTCTTTTAACAGACTGGCCCATTGACTCTGCTGCTCTTCACCATCTGGATTTTTATCTTTCTTTTTAATCTTTTTCCTTTTAACTTGTCTTTTTATCTTTTTTATTGGACTTTTAATTATTAAACTTTTTTTTATTGGATTTTAATCGATTAAACTTTTAAAGCTCTGCTCACAATCGCCGCAGTCTGTTTGGGTTTTATGGTTTTTATTTAAGAGGATCGCACCTCTCGGGTGCCACATCTGAAGTTAGTCATCAAATACCATATACCAAGTTCTAGACAGTTCAAAAAATTTAACTAACGAATTTTTAGATAACATAAAGATAATGAACACCCAGAAATCTCAATAAACTAAAGTTTTTTAGTAAAGAACAATCAACAAAATGAAAAAAAAAATCTGATTTGAACTTAAAAGTAAAAAATTCTCCTTACTTTAGAGGACAACCATGAGGCTGAGGTGACAATAATAACTATTAAATTAAAGAATAACTAAGTTTGCAGTAATTTTAAATTTTAAACAGCTATTTGTTTTATTTTAAGTTTATTTGAAAAACAGTTATTACAAAATCGTATTCTATTCCAGAGGAATTTATAAAATGTCTTTTTTTCTCTTTTTCCATCATTATTATTATTTTCATTTTCACAAACTATTTAATTCCTTCCATTTGTTAAAATAAGCATAGTTTTGTCCACCTCAGTAGTATTTAAAGTACTGTTATATCTCAATGGAGATAAAATATTCAAACACTTATTGTGAGATAAAGATGTTAGCTGTGATAAATGAATTACTTTGTCACTGAACTAAAACCAAGATAATACCTTTACTTTTGAATCTGCTTTGGATTCTACAGATGTTCTGCTAATTCAAACAATGCGCAGCACTCTCACAGCTTTCTCTGCCAGCTAACAGATAGCAGGAAATGTGGTTTAAGCTGCAAGATTCTTTCATCAGCTGTTATTGCTGATATGTGTTTAGTTACAGGGATTAATGGGCAACAGCCTCCTGCCAAGGCTTCCAATGCTGTCTGACTTAAAAACCTGAAGCATACAGAGCCACACTTGCCAGAGTAACAGTTCCTGATAAGGGATGGTTGGCTTAAACCTTACAAATGAAAAATGTCTGTTTAGGAATCTTAAATCTAGGGAACCAACCAGAAGGGTTGCAATACTGGTGAAACCACTCTGATAAAACCTAATGCCCAATCAATCGTTATCTACTATTTGCTGAGCTTAGTTTTCAGAGAGATCTTGATTATTTTCGACATTTGTAATTACAAAACATTTTTCACATCTGTACTCTGATTCTTCATTTATGAATCTTATATATATACACTATATTGCCAAAAGTATTTGCTCACCCATCCAAATTATTGGAATCAGGTGTTCCAATCACTTCCATGGCCACAGGTGTATAAATTCAAGCACCTAGGCATGCAGACTGTTTTTACAAACATTTGTGAAAGAATGGGTCGCTCTCAGGAGCTCAGTGAATTCCAGCGTGGAACTGTGATAGGATGCCACCTGTGCAACAAATCCAGTCGTGAAATTTCCTCGCTCCTAAATATTCCACAGTCAACTGTCAGCTGTATTATAAGAAAATGGAAGTGTTTGGGAACGACAGCAACTCAGCCACGAAGTGGTAGGCCACGTAAACTGACGGAGCGGGGTCAGCGGATGCTGACGCGCATAGTGCGAAGAGGTCGCCAACTTTCTGCAGAGTCAATCACTACAGACCTCCAAACTTCATGTGGCCTTCAGATTAGCTCAAGAACAGTGCGCAGAGAGCTTCATGGAATGGGTTTCCATGGTCGAGCAGCTGCATCCAAGCCATACATCACCAAGTGCAATGCAAAGCGTCGGATGCGGTGGTGTAAAGCACGCCGCCACTGGACTCTAGAGCAGTGGAGACGCGTTCTCTGGAGTGACGAATCGCGCTTCTCCATCTGGCAATCTGATGGACGGGTCTGGGTTTGGCGGTTGCCAGGAGAACGGTACTTGTCTGACTGCATTGTGCCAAGTGTAAAGTTTGGTGGAGGGGGGATTATGGTGTGGGGTTGTTTTTCAGGAGCTGGGCTTGGCCCCTTAGTTCCAGTGAAAGGAACTCTGAATGCTTCAGCATACCAAGACATTTTGGACAATTCCATGCTCCCAACTTTGTGGGAACAGTTTGGAGCTGGCCCCTTCCTCTTCCAACATGACTGTGCACCAGTGCACAAAGCAAGGTCCATAAAGACATGGATGACAGAGTCTGGTGTGGATGAACTTGACTGGCCTGCACAGAGTCCTGACCTCAACCCGATAGAACACCTTTGGGATGAATTAGAGCGGAGACTGAGAGCCAGGCCTTCTCGTCCAACATCAGTGTGCGACCTCACAAATGCGCTTCTGGAAGAATGGTCAAAAATTCCCATAAACACACTCCTAAACCTTGTGGACAGCCTTCCCAGAAGAGTTGAAGCTGTTCTAGCTGCAAAGGGTGGACCGACGTCATATTGAACCCTATGGATTAGGAACGGGATGTCACTTAAGCTCATATGTGAGTCAAGGCAGGTGAGCAAATACTTTTGGCAATATAGTGTATATATATATATACGGTATATATATATATATACCGTATATATATATATATATATACGGTATATATATATATATATGCCGTATATATATATACCGTATATATATATATATATATATATATATATATATATATATATATATATATATATATATATATATATATATTTTATTATTTTCTTCTATACTAATATGAGTTCTTCTTAGTCCTTTATTTCAATTATAAGAATTCAGGAGAACTTAGGATGTATATCACCATGCGCCTGAAGATGGGGAATGGATCACAGCTGTGGAAAATGTCCTTTGTGGTACCAGTGCTAACGCCACTCATTGGGAGAACTTCTTCGGCTACAAGAACATCTGATGGTGGAATCTGTTAAAGACCGTCCTCAGTCTTTTGTAAAGACGATCCTTTGATTTCTCCTTTGCTTAGACTTGGACCTTTGAGTGACAAACTGAAGCTTTATATGGAGCTAGAAGGGTCTCAATATTAACAAACTCAAATACCCACTTATGCACAAGAAAAGATCCACACATAGACACAAGGATTCAAATAAACAAGATCCACAAAAGTACTTGTGATGTACAGTATATGCAGTTTTATCTTGATTTACAAACTACCAGTGGTCTTTGAACTTCACTGCATTTGTGTGTGGATTTCTGAGACTCACCTGACGTTACTAAATGCACAAATGCATTTTTTAACAACCTATAATTTGCAACCAATTAGATAACTCCATTGTTCAGCTCCATTTCATAAACTTTAATTTTACCCTAACTCATTGCACATTTCATTCAACCTGTACAGTTTTATTGTCTCTGTTTTAAATGTATATTATATTAGAGGAGTAACATAATGGAATGATGTACGTGTTTTACACACAGGAAGAAGAATGATTTTAAGTAATCTGAGGGAATTTGATGTTACTGTACCTTTTCCTGGAATGGCTAATACAGTGCGAGTGCGACTCTGCTTGCCCTCTGCAGTCTTTGTAGCACAGCTGTGTGAGCAGGGTGACCAAAAGGACCAAGAGCCTACCACACAGTCTGCAGAACAGGGAACATCACAGGCCTCCTCAGTGGGTGGATGGACGTCTGCACAGTGGATGTCAGGCACGTCGACTCCTAAACATGACATATTAACACATCTGTTCAAATTGTGACCTTACAATTAGATTGAGTTATCTCAGAAAATAAGCATTAATTTAATGAAAAGCATAGTAAGAGAAACATTTTAAAGTTTTTAGAGTTTTTCTGAATTCTAGATTGATAAAGCGGAATAGTTTTAACTAGAAACTTAAAATCAACAAATGAAAGAATCTCAGCCGTGTGAAGCAAAACACAAGGGAAACTAAAAAATAAAACTTTATTGAACTTAAAAGCATAGCTTGATGTCTTATTAAGCAGAATAAAGTGCGATAAGAAATTATAATGTGTGTCGAGGTGTACTGTAGGTGTACAGATAAAATAAGGTAAACAAAAGTGAGCAACTGTTGGAGTTAAAAATACTTTCATTAATAAATATTTTAAATGATTATTATTATTGTTGTTCCTAACAATATACTCCTGTCACATGCAATTCAAATATATTTTACATAAACACGCCCTTGAAAACATTCCCTAATGCTTTACTGTGTAATCTAATTTGATCTAAATATTGTATTCCACATCTATCTAGATAGAGAAAGAGAGAGTAATAGATAGATAAATAGATAGATAGATAGAAAGATAGATAGATAGATAGATAGATAGATAGATAGATAGATAGATAGATAGATAGATAGATAGATAGATAGATAGATAGATAGATAGATAGATAGATAGATAGATAGATAGATAGATAGATAGATAGATAGATAGATAGATAGATAGATAGATAGATAGATAGATAGATAGATAGATAGATAGATAGATAGATAGATAGATAGATAGATAGATAGATAGATAGATAGATAGATAGATAGATAGATAGACGTTTTTGTACATGCTTGGGGAGAACATGCAAACTCCATGCAGAAAGACTCTGGACAGCGAAGTATCCACATAAACACAACTTTAAATGTAACTTCTTAACACTTAAAGATTTCATTCTTTGAAACACAGTACTCTGTTAAATATGTTTAATTTACTGAATAAATTTCTACAGACAAGATGACAGGAGAATTGATTTTTATTTCTATCTACAAATGCAAAGTGCTCGGAATGATCGTCAGATCCTCTAAGTTATAGGCCATTCTTCTTAACTATATATAATACTATATATATACTGACATATATATATATATATATATATATATATATATATATATATATATATATATATATATATATATATATATATATATATATATATATATATATATTTATTTATATACTGACAGCTAAATATGTTGGAGGTGCTGTGTTGGTCTTGGGTTGTGCTGCTGACTTAGTTCTGAAGCAAAGTTATTATGGGAAACATAAATTTAATACGTGTCTGCTTTTTTCATAATTGTGTCCAATATTTTTCTAAAATAATATTGTCATCATGATATTTCTTATCAAATGTGAAACCAGCTGTCATGTTCTCTTGGGTCAGCAGTGGGTTTTGTCTTCATTGAAATTAAACAACTTTAGTGTATTAATGTATCTGGGTTTAGGTTTGAGATGCTCAATATCTTAAAATGAATAAAGAACCAAATTAAAAGCAAAAATCTCTTATGCTACAATATTTTTTCCTTCTTTCTGTTAAGTATTCTTCTTTCTGTAGCACTGTTATCGGAAAGATATGTTATTTTCAGCAGCACATGTCATTCATAGTGGAAAAAGTATAAGGTACTTCATTGTAAAATAAAATATACTTTAACTGATCTGCTGTTGCTTTGCAGCAATCATTGGATAAAATTATTTTTGTAACAGTTACTGATACTGTAATATATGACAAATAACCAGTATGCAAACAATACTCTCTTCAAAGCCTTTGGTTAAACACTGAAATAATGAAATTTGATTTAATGAATAGCTCTCTATATTGAATTTCTTTTGGCACTCAGATAGTTTTGAAAGTCGTCCTTCCGTTTTCATCTTTCAGCCATGTTAAGAAATATGCCAATTTCATCCTTAATAAAAATGACAAGCAAATAAGTCAGTAAAATTAGTGACACAAAGTAAACTAAAGATTTGATGTGTGTCTATTCATCAACAATGCAGAAAGATTCTACCCTCAAAATAACATATCTGTAATATATTTTTTTTGTTTTTACGATGGTCTCTTTATGTCACAAAGAGTGGAAAAGAAATGAAAAAAAAAGAGGAATGACATCAAATTGTCAAAACAATGCCAGCAGCGGCTGAGACATCGTTTTTAGATGTACACTTGCAAGGCGTAGTATCATTAACTTTGCTGAACTTGCCACTACAACAAGATATATGGTTTAACAATAACAGCTCTAGGGCATATCTGTTCTTTGTTTTTCCCAGGGATACACTCTGAAGATAGGCGGATACAACAAATGCATAAAAAAAGAGCCTTGGTAACGCCTCATGAGATAAATGTAAAATACCCCCCTAGGAAGTTTGAGAACCTTTTATCCATGAAGTTAAAACATCTAAAACATCAAAATATGCTGTATTTGTGTGCAGCTGAAGAAGGTTGTCCTCTGAAAAAATAAAGAAAAGCTAGGGGCTACCACCTACAAAAATTTAATTGTGATGAAATGTGGTTTAAAGAAAATAAATCCAAAAAAGAGAAAGCAAAATACTTGAAGCTTGTGTCTATTATATAAAGTATTAACAGTATTAATAAACAATCTATAACTGTACTATCAATAACACAATGAAAGAAAAATAAGCTACAAAATAGGCATCAACATCATCTAATGTTCGCATAGTAACAGATGTGTTGTTTTAGTAAAAAAAAAGGAGTAAAGTTGATTCAAGGTAGAGATATAAGGTAATAAGTAAGACTGAAATTAAATAAAAAAAAAAACTGTAAGAGAACATTCTTACATTTCCTCATAAACCCACATTTCCTAAGTGCACCTAACTAAGCAGTGATTTGCGGGCTGCTGCAGCACCTGAGTCGAAGCTGCATTTATCATAATTGTTTTGAACTAAGTGAGAATTTACGCTGCGTGGGAATTCACTGTCATGGTTCACCATCGCTCCCACCCAGATAATTATTTCAGATTGGTACACTTTACACAAAGCAACCATGAAATAAAACTCTGCATATACAGATTTCTATAAGTTAACCTTCACATTTGTGGGATGGAAAATGAGATGCAGGCAGAAAACATATTAAAAGTTAAAATGGGAAAAACAAAGAAAGTTTTATCCTAATTTAGGTCTGCTAGTCATCTTAATAAAATGCACACTTTATGAGAGCCTAAAACAAATATTATGGTAGAGTAAAAAGGCATTTACATAATCTAATAACTTTAAGGATGAAAAGTAACAATTATTCTTAAAGCTGCAAAGGTGATATAAATAATTTGAATAGTTTAACTCAATCATATGTAGCAATTAATCCATTTCTTAAATAATCTATATTGTTTTCTATGCTGTGAAATATATAACACTTGCTCCTGAGTGGCATTGTTACTCTTGGCACCATTTTTGTTCATATTTTGGTAATTAGCTGTGTACACTCAAATTATTATTAATATATTCCTTGTTTTCTCCCCTAGATCCTTCATTCAGCGCTTCCATATTCCGCTAATTAATCTCACCTGTTCCGGTAATCATATGGAGGTAGGTTTACTAATTGCAGGGTTCTCCCACTATTTCCTGTTTATACATGTTCCATTAAATAAACAAAAAAGAACATACATATATCTATGTTTGTCTTCAGTCTGTTCTGGCAGGCTTCCCCCTCACACACACAATCACATAGTATTACAAACAGATTCATTTGTCAGCATAGATGCCATATTGTATTAAATATTCCACTCTTCGCTCGCTAACTTTTACATTTACCAGAGCTTTAGCTGATGCTCCTTCAGTTTCCCTATTATGATTGTTTTTGGGTTTTTTTCTAAACAGCACAGTTTGCCCTTCTTATTAGCAGGGGACAATTGTGGGTGGCATACAGAGAAAAGTGGGGCAGGGTCAACACTGTACTGCTTTGTGCTCTTTACAGCATAAACAGTGTTAAACTTCAATAATCAAGAAAATCATTAGCATTCCCAAAATAAAATGTTTTAAAACCTATGCCCTGACACTAGGAACTGATTTATGAATATTCTTACAGTTTTTTTTCCCACGTCTAACTGTTTCATTCTTCACGATGGGAATTTGATTTTCATGAGCTACAATTGAATTGACCTGAATGCCTTTAGTCATACAGCATGCAATGTCACCTAGTCTAAAACCCCACAAGTGACTATATTCTTAGATAAGATGTGCAAATGTACCTTGCATGTTCGTCTTCTAATGTGTAGACTTAACATGATGTTCAAGTTTACTTTTTAAAACTATCTATAGTAAACATTTTATTTCTATGTCTGTAATGTCTCTTTGTTCTCTTACAAACTACAAAAAAAAAGAAAAAAAATCAATTTACCAATTACTGTCTTTGAAAACAGAAGGAACTAATGAGTATATTTGCAAACAAAAAGCCACAAAACTATCTGGAAACAAATGACATAACAGCATGAAGCTACAACTTGTGTATGCATGCATATTATGTCTGAGGGTGTAGTGTTGTGTGGAGAGATGGCTGCCCCCTGGGGTCCTCTTGCATTATTAATACAGGGATCTGTAGTTAGGGCTCTTACTCAGAAATAATATCACTGCCTACCGCATGCAATTTCAACATGATTTCTGCTCTGGACGCCCACTAACCAATTAATTTTTGTCATTGCTATTTTTTCTGCTGTATATCCACAGAAAAATAGCATTGACTTTCCTTAAAACTTAATAATCACATTTCTTCAGCCAGAAGAAAGCTTGCCAAACATGTTTCTTTAGAATTTTATCTTTACTGACATCCAATCGTCCATGTTTCCAGTGGCTTTTCTGGGCTTGTCATCAGCAACATAATATTGACCAGTTTGGCAGAAAGAGATGGACAGTTGTGAAAAGATCCTGCTGTTGTTATTGTTAGGTTCACTAATGTCACGGAGGTTGCAGGTTTCAGTTTGGTCGCCATCCAGTGCAGTGCACAAGGTAGGAAATCACTCATGTCAGCCATCACTTACAAAGAAACAGAGTATATTCGAGTCAGCAGCCTCCACACTCAGTGGCATTGACTCTGCAAGGAGAGGGAGCAGAGGGAGGTGTCAAAACAACTTCACTCTGCCGTGGGGAATAAGCCGATGGGTGAGCCATATCAGCAGTTATTTATGCTACTTTAGAGCCCAAGAACCAACAATGTAAGCAGAAAAACTGGGAACAGTTAAAATCTCATGTTGTCTTGTTGCTGTCAATACAATATTGTTTATTGTGTGGCCTAGTGAGTTAGATCTAGCCAAATTGACTGTAATAAACCCTTTAAAAGGACACTTAGTAACTAATGTACAGACATGAACTACTTCATGCAAACTAAAGATGATGGAAAGACTTATTAAGTAGATTTTTTTTATTTAAAATTTAGTTCACTGTTTAAGTTGTTTTAAACCATTTAAACTGGCCACATATTTCACTTCTTCATTTCTCTCATTAGAGCTAGTTTTCTTTTTTTTAAACCGAGGTTATTTACAGTGTAGGTGAGACATTGACACCTATAGGAATATACCTGCTCCAAAACTAGGATCAACTTCTTTGACATTGACTTATGCTCTGTATTGTATAAATATCTTTTTAACAGAACTTGTTGCTCATTATTCAGAAATGAAGGGGAACTACATAATTTTCCTTTGATGAAAATAAAAGTTTGATTAAAAGTACTTTAAGTGCTCTTTCATTGTTAATCTTTCATGTTAAGTTTTACTAGTTTTCATGTCATTATTTTTGTCTGTTTTGGTTTGTTTCTAAATCGTCAAATTCCTTGATTTCAACCCAATAGATTGTAGTTTGTAAAACATAACATCTTCCCTCCTTAATTTACTTCATCAGCATGTATATTTCAAGGATTTCTATTTGGTTGCTGGTAAATCCTTTTCTTTCTTGTGTTGTTCGAATGCATTATCAAGTCTTGCTTATATTCTTGTCACGCTAAGCTGATTAATTTGGATTCTGTGTTCTACAGATTTCCTGCAACTACAATGCCTTTTGTTTTATTAATAAAATCTTATTTTCTTTCCTCGCTAGCCTGCAGACTCACTACTTGCATTTATGTCAACTCTGCAACACACTACAGCAGTATAATTCGATTGTAAGGTTTGAGAGAACATGATCTAAATTTGAAAATATGCTCTTTTTTAGTGATTAACTTTAGATGGACAACAGGGCAGATATGCAAAAACTTTGTACATACTGTAACATGACAGGTCGTACAAAAAGATGTTAAAATATGAAATCCAGAAAATTTGTCAGAAAAGCTTTAACTATAAATAAGGTACTGTACAGTAGGTGTACATGTGTAATTTTGTAGCATGTTTAAGCAATCCTTCCACATAAATGAATGGTATCAAAACATTTTAAGAAATAACTATTAGATTTTAAGGTACCTGTAGTAACATCCAATCTAAAATTGCTAGGCCATACATACTAGCAAGAAAGAGCACTTGAATTTTTTTTTTCCCCTAAAGAAGAAAAAGAACAAACACTTTTTTTTTTCAAAAATATAATGGAAAAAGTAGTTACAATCCAAAATAAATTCACCATCAGTGAGTGGGAATATCCTGATAAGATGACCAGAAACTTAAGTGTGGTTACATAGCAGCACACATTTCATTTGTTTAAAAGATATTCTGCTATCAACTATTGCATATCAGCATTCTCTTTTTTTAAATTTCAACCCAGTAATGTTGATGATCCTGAATTTCTCCCTATGCCCTGACAGTGCGAGGCATTCTGTCCAATCAGATTCCTGCAGATCAATCTCAAGGCACCAAGTCATGTCTGGTTGCATCTGAATTTAATCACCATTCAGATTAAATTACAGAGGTTTGGTTTTGGCCTCATTGCTAGTAAACCTAGGGTTTCTGTTTGTATTTTCCATAATAAGGCCATGTAACCAAAGGTATTATTGCACAGGAGGAAGTCACTTTTCAAGCAGAGGTGTTAAAAGAAAGAGGAAAAGTCAATTTTGAAAATGTGAAAAAATGCCATGAGTCATAGTTACTAGCAGCACTATAGTACAATATGAAGGTTGGTGTTCCATTAAATATGAGCTAAAGGCTTGGAGCTGGCAAGTTGATGGATGCAAAAGTAAGTATTGCCAGCAGATGACGACAGCTTAGAGCAATGTTTATGTCTGAGGAACGTGACAGATACAAAAATATTTTTTCTGGCTCCAAAAGGAAAAAGCAAACACTGTCAGGACAAATGCTTGGAGGATATTGCTTTATTTTTGTCATGATCTTGGAGCAGATTACTGGCTTAATTACTCATTTAATTCTCCTGCCTAACTCTGCCCAGTTTCTACTTACTGTTCATCTGATCCACCTGCTCCTGCTTCTATTTAACCAGCCCTCTAACCAGTCATCAGCACCAGATTTTCTCTCGAGCAAGTGGGGAGAGTGTGCCAACATTGCATTAATGTTTCTGATTACCTGATCCTGACCTGTTCTGCCTCTCAACCACTCAGCGTGCTGGTTCCTGTCAGATCTGTTTGCCTGACCTGTCTTTGCACTCCTAGATTCTGCCTGCTTACTGAACTTGGAACTGTTTCCTGTCACCAACCTGGATTTCCCTTTGGAACCTCTTAGGACTTCTCATCTCCTGGTTCTGAATCCTGAGCATGTCCTCGACACCAGCTTTGGCTTTGCCATTGGGTTTTCCTACCCTCCTTTTTCTGCCGGAATCTGGTCCCCTGCTTGATCTCCATCCACAGGAACTGCACTGTTTGGGACACTCTGGGCGACGCCGGTCACGTCTTGTTGGCGGCCAACTGGCTGGATTCTACCTTGTTCTCTGGGCTTGGAATGAACTGGTAAACCAGGTTAGTGACTCACTTTCATAATCTTCCTCCGTTAGATTTACGTAGTCACTAACCTGTGTTTCCATTCTGCAGAGGTTCCTGCGATAGACACCCTAGCTGTTGTTACTGCAGATCCAACATTTTTAATAAATGCTTTTGAGTAACCCCACTGTCTGTCTTGCTTTGAATACTGGGTCCTCCAATATAATATATAATAGTTTGTTCAGTTGGTTGTTTTTTTGGTCAGAGCAGAGTCCTTGCATTTTGGAAAGCTTCAAGCTCCCTGTTTGAACTCCACAGCTTGCCACTCTGGGTCCCTGAGCAAGACTCTTAGCCCTCCAAGCTACCCACAGATGACTCAGGATTAAAATGCAGAGGTCAAATTTTATTGTATTGTACATTTGGATTGACCAATAAAATTGATTATCCTTAAAGATCCCGACTTACGGTTTATTCTGCTTTTATGTGACTTACTCATAATCCAGTTTATATCATATTTAAATTAGGCACAGGTTAATCTTATGCAAACAGAGCATAAAATTGGAAAAAGTTTTTCTTTCACTGTAAACATTCTTGTAGAGTGCAGAAAAGACCTAGACTATGTTTTAAGTTATTTCTATATAAGAACAGACTTAGACTATGGGGAAAATTTCCTATTGACTATTAACAAAATAACACGAACAAAATCTATCCAAAATCTTGTCCCGTATCATTTAAAGAAAGAATAAAACCGAAGAATAAAGTAAAAATCATACAATAAACAACATCAAAATGACTTTTTTCTTCAGTAATTTTCTGCCATCAAAGTTCTCATATATCCCACTTTTTCTGTGTACAGATCTAGAATAATCTTTCTTTTTGTGCGAACATGATTTTAACAAACATCTGATTTTACATGTCCATTTTATTTAGAAATTTTATCCAAGGCTTTATTTTGACAGTCTGATTCTCAGGAATAAAACGTACCAGCAGAGGAGATTTTGCATGTTCATACTGTGAGATGCATCCAATTCAGGCAATTTCTTCAGAAAAATATTAGATACCTCTAACTGTGCCCCAAAGGTCCTTAAAGCACTCTGTGCAACATCATTTGTTTCCATCTGAGCCTGAGTAGCTCTACAAATTACCTTATCTGTTTGCTAAGCAAAATAACCTGACATTTAGGTAATGGGAGATGTTTTCTGATTGTATACTTGAAATTTCCATCAGTTTAAGTACGTTTGAAAATTGATGCTTCTGTGCTCCTCAAAGGCAGAGACATAAAGAACTCCATACTTCTACCTATAGGCTTCATATACTCAGCTATTTTATGCTCCTCTCAGAAAACGACAAATTAAAACCTACCACTATACAGGAGGATAAAGTACAAAGAGCTTTGCAGATCTCTTGGGCTCTTGTCACTTTCTTGAACTTTACCCTCTGAGTAAAAACCTATAGAGTGTTAATCTCTTATTGTTTAAACAGGGTTACAATAAGGGAGCAAAATGTATTCTCTGCTTGAATCAATACTTAGGGGAAAACACAACATGAAGAGAGGATTTTAATGGAGATATGTATTATGTAAACAAGGCTGTCAGCGTAGAAACTGTCTACAGTTGACCTTTTCCTTAGAAAATCAGTAACAGCTATATAAACCCAGCATATGGTAACTAAGAAAAAAAAAATACCCTGCAAAAAATCTTTTGTTTGCATCAACAGTTTGGATTTGTTGATGCAAACTTGATTCCACAGAATGGCAGAGAGTTCTTACCAACGTGTCTCTTCAGCTGATTTTTCAGAAGCATCCAGCTTAGTCTTTAGGTACTGAGACTAGAGTGTGCTTTGTAAAATTATTCTATGCTCTTAGAACTTTTCATAATTTGTAGTATTACAGAAATTACCTTCAGCTTCCTTAACTCTGAAATCCAGTGTGACCAGTTGCCTAGGCAAGTCAGCTTATTTCTAAAAAAATTTGGACCCCGGTGTATTTTAATCTCAGTATAAATAAAGCTCTTCAATGAAGGTTAAGGTTTATGAACAAACATCTTTTTGACAACCAGAAAACTCAGCAGAAATGTCAGCCGTAGAGGTGTAGAGAAGTTTAAGGAAGGGTTAGTTTATAAAACAAGCAAACTTACAGTATGATATTATTATCCCATGGAGCATGGTTCAGTTTAAAAGTACAAAGAGTATGGTCATCCACCTAAAATAACAGGCCAGGCTTAGAAAAGATTACTCTGGATAAGTGCTGCCGTGATATATATGTTTTATATGTTTTATACATTTTCTCTAGGTCCTAACATGTAGTAGATAACTTTTGGGGGAAAAATGAACCCTGCGTTTGCCTTTCGATGTTTCCATTTTACAGTTTTCATAATTGTATCACTGTGTTCAATCTGATTAGTATTGCATCAGTGTTAGAATATTTTTCATTTGTCCATTTGACTGAATTCTTGCTTCACTGTGCCTGCAAGTTGTGTATATGTTTGGTCTAAATTAGGGGATTTTGTGATTCAGTTTCACCAGATCACATATTGTAATGTTTATACTTAAATTAAAAAAAAGAACTGCCAATCCGCATAATCAACAGTTAGTGGTATTGACAATAGGCGAGGACTTCTGTTTCCCTGTAAAGTGGTTGCGATGATAGCAGGAAGGAATTACCTCAATTGCTGCATTGCAGCTTTTGAAAGCTGAAATCTGAGTCCACCCCCTCTGTTGGTTTTTCTTTCTTAACGTAGATACCCTACTTCAAGCCCCTTTCAAACAACCTATTTCCTTTGTCCAAAATGTGAAAATTCTAGTCCTCAAAAGAATGTCCTTTGTCCATAAGGTGTAGATGTACCGCAGAGACCTGTCCCAAGCAGGTCGCCTTTCTGTGTTGGGCCATGCATCTGTTGAGAGGTAGTTTGATTTCTCAAATATAAAGATCCGAGCCTTCTTCTGTGCACTGAACTGCATACACCACTTTCATTATATTTGGTCTGGGGGTTTTGTCTTTAGGATACACTAGTCTCTGTTTAAGGGTCTTGTTTGGTTTGAAATGTACTGAAATTTTGTGTTTGGAGAAAATCCTCTTAAGTTTTTCAGACTCCAGGACCAAATGGGATGGCAATGTTTTGCGTTTAATGTCCTCACCATTATATTCTGCTGCACGTCTTTTGGATTTCCTTGCTCATTTGACAAACGCCAGTTTGGGTATCCACAGGTTTGAAGAGCATCTTCTATGTGTTTCTGTTCTTTGTACTTCCCTTCCGTTTTAGTAGGGACATTCTCAGGTCAGTGTTGTAATGTTCTGATGAATGAATTTGTGTTCCAGTGGGTGGTGTGAGGCAAAAAGAAGATATTGGTCTGTGTGAGTGGACTTCCATCTCATTCCATGCTCAGCAAGCAGCCCAGAAAATGTAGTTTGTTGTCGTTGGCATCCTCTCTGGTGAATTTGATTTTGTGGTCAACGGAATTGATGTGTCTTGTGTAAGCCTCCACTTCCTTCAGCTGGATTTTGATGAATGGGTCATTCACATCTCTAAACAATTGGCTTGGTGGTGTTCCTCTGAAGGAGTCCAAAGCTCTCTTTTCCATTTCTTTCATGTAAAGATTGGCTACAATGGAAAGACAAAGGTCCACTAGGGTGCAGATCTTGTCCGGAGTGAAAATAGTCCTGTTGTTTTGGTCACTACCTTGTTGAAGACGTTTCCTGACTGTTTCTACTGCCTCTGATATAGGTATGTACGTGAAAAGAGAAGCAACATCAAAAGACACCAGGGTTTCTCCTGGCACCATCTTAAAATTTTTGACTTTGTTTGTAAAGTCTTAGGAGTTTTCTTAGTGATGTGGTGAGTTTCCCACCAATGGGGCTAAACTATTAGCAAGCTGTTTAGCAATGTTGTATGTTACTGAGTTAAGGCTGCTGAGTGGTGTTCCTTCCTTGTCAATATTTGGGAATCCATATAAGCATGGAAAGTCCTCCCTCTTAATTCTAAAAAACCCTAGAAAAACTGCAATAGGAGACACAACTGACTGCAAAGGTACACTGGAATAATGCATCTAGCTCAAAGAAAGTGCAGTGCTGCAAGGAGTTTACCAGGGGGATATGGTATGGCTTCTATTTGGGATTGGTTCCAAATAAGCCCTCAAAAATAGCATCAGTTATTTTCGAGTAGACAGTATGTCTCTACTATTAGTTTCTGACTGTCCAAGTTGAAACTTTCACAATATATTCTTTTCTCCTGCCTGTAATTAAAAGAGTGTTTTTTCTCACAATGCTAAGACATTTCTGGATGTTCTGCATCAGGATGTGCTAAATATAGAGCCAGAAACTGGATCTGCAATCCATTTTAGATTTGATAAGTTGCATTGTGAGTAGTGAGTAATTATATTAGCATTTCCTTCTCCTCTCCCTTCCTCCCAAAATTGATGAGGAGTAACCATTTCCCCCTCCACCTCTGCTGAAAAACTTTTACCATCGCCGAATAGGAAGTATCCTGACCATATTATCTATAGTGTGATAATGTCATGTACTATAGATGGATTTTAATAGCCCTAAAAAGGCCAAGGATGACCCAGGATGCCCAGTAGTTACAGAAGCTATAAATGAATTACTTTTGCCTGATTAAGAAAAAATGCTTTTTACATAATGCATCATTACACTCTATCAAAAAAATAACTGACTAATTGATTTCGCGATTGACTGATTCCCGGTTTTTCTTATAAGGAATAGGCAGTGAGCTGGGGCAACCCAGTATATTTTTCTCTGCTAGTGGCACAGTGAGGGACACAGCCTTTACTAAGCAGCAACTACTCACTGTTGGCAGCTTGGCGATTCCTCCAGCTGCTTTTATTGTTCTAAAAGTGCAACTAGTGACAACTCTGCAACTTTGCTCTGTGTTGTTGGAGACTTTGGCAATAACCAGTAAAAGCTCTGCATGTTCTGTGGTTACTGTCTTGAACTAGCAGTGATTATTGCTGTGAAGCCATTCCACCTTAAAATTAATAAGAGGTCAAAAAAGCACGGCCTTGAGTCAGAAGAGAAACTGGGGAAGGAAAATTAAAGCTGAGTCCATGTTTGCCATCAAAAAAAAAAAATATCAAAAGCACAAAGTGTCCACTTATTATGCCTTGGATTAACAAATTGAGATGTAAATATAATGTTAACCTTTTTTTTTTTGGCTGTTTGTTTTTTTTCTCCTGTATATATACAGGTAAAATGCAGTCAGACAAAGTATTTCTGATTAACAACACTCATGGTCTTTCCCATTAAACTGTGAAGGTTCTCTAAACTCTTATAGGAAGCCAACAAGCAAAACACAACAAGAATTCAGCAATATAATATCTTGCTGAAATAATGTGGCTGGTAATCTTAGCATGGTTCAATTAGAGTTCAATAATTGGGGCTTCCAGTCTCTCTATTTCTTAAATGTTCTGTTGGAATTTGTTCGACAACCTATTAATATGTAAATTCTAACAAAACAAAAGTTCCTCTGTCAACCTCGGGAACATCAAGTCATACATTAAGAAACAGAGAGAGGGAAGAATTTAGGAAATTTACTGACATATCTAGTTCTATTGTAAAAAACGTTTATTATAGGGCTGTTTTCTCATATTTGATGTCCACAATTCCTTAAGGGTGTAGCTGTAGAAGAAGCTGTAAAAAATCCCTGACCTTAAGAATATAAAAAAGTTAAATTATTCAAAATCTTTGTCACAGCTCACCTTCAAATTTACTTATTTCTTATTTTTTTTCTGAGGACCAAGAATGCCTAGCATTCCTCTCCAGACAAAGTGTCCATCATTCTTATTTGTGCAGCACTTGAGAGAGGAACCTTCTGTGTGCTGAATATGAATTTGAAGACAGAGAAGCAATTAGTAGCTGCTTTCTCTTAGGTCTACTAATTTTATATGTCGAGCACAACAGCAAAACACCTAAAATCATGTTTTATCTCAAGGAAAAGCTGACCTTGGTCAAATTAAGCTATGAGGGTATTTCTGCTAAACTTATCATCATGAACCAGTGAGTTTCTTTCTTTCTTTCTTTCTTTCTTTCTTTCTTTCTTTCTTTCTTTCTTTCTTTCTTTCTTTCTTTCTTTCTTTCTTTCTTTCTTTCTTTCTTTCTTTCTTTCTTTCTTTCTTTCTTTCTTTCTTTCTTTCTTTCTTTCTTTCTTTCTTTCTTTCTTTCTTTCTTTCTTTCTTTCTTTCTTTCTTTCCATTTATTTGTCTTTAAAAACTTATTTAAAGAAAAGTTGCACAGAATTGAACTATTTTATTCCTGACTGTAAAGTTCCTGACTGAACTGTATTGTAAAACACAGAAAAATGGCAGATTCATCATAGGTTCATCTTCATTCTTTGTCAATAGTTATAATTTCTGACTATCAGTTCAGATTATTTTTTTCTACCACTACAGTGATGAAAGAAAGACCTTTAAAGGTATAGTGGAGGATATTGTTTTTCTGGGTGGATCATCAAAATAAGTGGCCCTCCTAATTGTCAATCATTCTGGTGATATTTTTTACATAAGGTCATCCTACGTGTTTATCTCCATTTTCATATTTACCGGTAGTGATTCTGACTTAGAGGAAAAATTGCTAATCTTCTTGTGGAAAGTAAGCTTGTATGAGCGATGCAAACAGCAACTTAAACAGAGCGTGCACGAGTAGAATTGGTGTTACCCCTCGGGAGCGGGTACAGGGTTGTGGAGACTTTTCAAAAATTCACAAAAATTCTCCACTACACCTTTAAGTCCTCCTATGAATGTCTCAAAGACAACAAATGTGGCCTAATCAAATTCTACACTTAAATCCGATTGAGATGCTGTTTTTAACTGGGTTTTTATGATAAGACCTGAGTTAAAACAATTCTACAAAGCTGAGTGAAAAAAAATTCCTCAACAGCTGTAAACTACAACTTCTCAATTACTGGAAATGTTAGATGGTAGCTGTTGCAGTTTAAAGATTCAATAGTAATTTGTGTTTTTAATTAACCAATTTATTTAAATCTTAGCTGATTGATGAATCACCTAACTGCATTGTAATGTAGTAATATTATCTTTGTCTAATATTAATAGCCAATATCAATATTAGACAAAGATATGTGGGATGGGTAAGAAACAATCAAAATACTTAGATAGAGGATGCAACACAGGGTAATACTCCAGAATATTTGTCCCTTAATGCATAAAACTCTGGACAGCAGCCTTATAAAGTATATACACTAGATTCCCTACAAAAACAAAGATAAAATCAGTTTGTGATATGCCGAGAACAATATTTAATGCACCAAGAAATAGTAATTGCAAGTCCAATAAATCAAAATGTAAAATAGATGAAAAAAATGTCATTATTCCTGAACACTAAATCAATCCTATTTAATTTCACAAGCCTCTTTTCACCAACTTTCAAAGCTGCCATCTTTACTCTGCCCGTCAAAACTCATTAGGCCCTCACACCGGCTAATGTATTTGGACTCTCATCTGGATTTGTGACAAACATACACACGTTCCATTGTGACAGAGTAATAAAACACAGACAAAAAAAGACTCTAATTAGGCCCATAATCAATTGAGATGAGCAATTAATGCCTGGTAGGAAGCAGGGATTCTGACTTTTAATCAGGCCTGTGTTTTCTGTGCCCATAAAGCTGACAGTGGTCCATAATGAATAATGCATGCTCCGTTAATGATAATGCTCCTATCACCCACCTTGATGATATGGCTGAGCACAACCTATCACATTACACTCGGTGTTTTAGGCGTCACAATAAAACTGAGGGTAAGGTCTCTCTACATCACTGCATTGCTGGCACTACTGTACCCTTGATCAATTTTATAGCTTCTATTAATTTAAATTTTTAGGAATAGCTATTCCAGCTTCTTTGTATCATGGTGTGATTCAAAAAGGAATTACTTAGTTCATACATCTCAAGCTGTTTCATGTAAAGCATTGTTCAATATATCTCATTATCTTTTTGGATAAAATTAGGAAGCATGCTTTTTTAATTCAGGGAGTCTTGCAGATATTTATTAGTATTATGCTTTTGTAATACCTAACAAGGTAAAACATGTTTTAGTCATGCCAACATTCCCATCCTTAGGCTAAAAGTATGGACACCCCTTGGACTTTTTAAAGTTTGTACTGTCAGAATTATGAACCTAAATATATATATTTTTAACAGATAACAAAGTAGAGCATAATTCTGACATGGAACGAAGATGATAAATGGTTATATAAAAATCCCAAAAGTGTACCCCCTAAATAAAATGTAGTTCAACTATTTTCCTTCAAAAGTATATCAGTATTTAATTTGGTATAAATAATTCAACTTGATTATAAACTAATACAGTGTTTCTATAAAGGCCACAGTTGTTTATAAACACAGTGAGGTACAAACATAAGGAGTAAAGTAAGCAACAAATCACAAATGTCCTATGTAGAGGATTTATAAAGGATATAGCTAAAAATAGTCCTAGTACCATCTTTTTCACTTATAGCGGAGTCTTACTTCAGGGTCTGTATCCTTCAAAGGCTCTATTTGTAAACAGATTATGGCGCAGTGCTGCATTGAAGGCTGTCCCAATCAACAAATCCTCCTTAGAGTCCTTCAAATGTGTCCACCAAATGGATCCTTTCTTTGGCTGATTTGAAGGATGCATCTGGATGATCCTTTGTTGCCCAATATTTCAGTAATTCAGTGTGAGTAGAAGCTGATTTGTCAAGCTCAGGCAGCAATGGCTGGAAACAGTGGCAAAAATTGTGAATAAAAATTGAAATACGTTTTCTAGGACCTCAAATATTTTTTAAGATGTTTTAAGGCGAGAGTGCAGGTTTGATTAATACCTACCCGGTTCCTTAAGGTTCCAATTAATTAAAAAAAGTACTGTGGTGATTCTTAGTACTATCGTGCCTCAGCAGCTGTTAGCTCACTGGGCAGTCTTCTCTCCCTCTACAATGGAAGGCTCATGGTGCCCGACTCATTGTGTTCAACCTATTTTTGGCAAAACTGCTGGGTTGAGGTTAAACAACTCCTTCAGATAATATCAAAACTGTTATGTTTAGCTTATTAAAAACATTGATTTATTATCATATAAATACAGGCTTAAATTACATTTAAGTTTCAAACTAGATGATTTTATTTACCTATACTGGAGGTATAATAACAGATTAGTAATTAGCTCAACTTCATATGCCTGCAGCCATTGTACAACTGGTGCAGCTTTTAAATTAGAAAAACAAATTGGAACAAATTGTGAGGGTCCAGATAAAATATAAATTTTTCCCTGAGTATTATGGATTAAAAAGAAAAAGTTATGTTTACTGTATAAAACTGATTGTTCTTTCCAAATACCTACTATACCAACTTTCATTATACATGTATATATATATATATATGTATATATAAAAGCCTATGCTTATACACATCTTCTAGAAAAATATTTTTATGGTTCTTAAAACCAGAATATTGAAGGCTAATGAAAATTAAAATCCCTGATCTTCCTCTAATAGTTGTGACCTTTCATATGATATATGTTTCATTTATCTTTTTATTTCTGTGAGAATAGTCATACAAAATGAAAAAAAAATGTTGTTTTTTTTCAAGCATTCAGCTCCTGAACTGGGATATGCCCTATGCCACAATCATAATCTTTAACGGACATACTGAACAACTAGTAGTCATGCACATCTAGGTAATGATCTTTACAAAAGAGTGAAAGAAAGAAAGTTATTGTTGAATTAAAAACATAAAGTTCCATGTTTACATTTTCAGATTCCCATAATCTACAGTATATTATGGGAATTCGAAACATGTGGAACTTCCTGTACACTAACATGTACAGGAACATCCACAGTGATCTTTTTGAAAACTATGAAAAAAAAATAGATATATATTTGTGGTGGAAAACTAGTACTGCACAACATTTGGAAAATAACACCCCATAGGAAAATACAACAGTGGCAACATCAAGCTAAGAATCATATTCTTCTCCAGGGGGAAGAAAACTGGTCTAAGCTATAAGGAAAGATATGTAGAACTAAATAAAAGGCAACTATCTGTCATGATTTCACCACTGATCTGGTCTGGTTCCTCACAAGAAACACCTGCTCCCCTTCTCATTACTACTCATCGTATCCACCTGCACCTGTCAGTATATAACCAGCCTTCAGACCAGACATCAGTGCCAGATTATTCATTGGTGAGATTTATTCCAGCATTCTGATTCCTGCCTGCCTGTTTGCCTGACCTGATCTGCCCCTGTTTCTGAACCTGTCTGATCCCTGTCTGAAGTGACTGC
The DNA here is from genome assembly GCF_016077235.1 of Cyprinodon tularosa. Classification (NCBI taxonomy): domain Eukaryota; kingdom Metazoa; phylum Chordata; class Actinopteri; order Cyprinodontiformes; family Cyprinodontidae; genus Cyprinodon; species Cyprinodon tularosa. The sequence continues at coordinate 44,403 of NW_024039740.1, read as the reverse complement.
CACCCTGTGCTGCCTGAGCCTGATCTGTTTGTCTACCTGCTCGTTACATAACCTGGAACGGTTTCTCAACCTCCTCCTGGATTTCCCTCTGGTTCTTCATTGGACTTCTGATTACCTGGCTCTAACCCCGGACTTCGCCCCTGACCATGGATTAGGGTTTGTCCTCTTGCCTATGGTTCTGAGCCTCTAAGTTCTCAGTTCAAGGATTACAAACAATATTGCCAGGCCAGTAGATGTAAGCATTTTGGAAAAATCCTAACCCTATTGTAAGTTATGTTTTTAGAGTATTCTTTAAAATTTAATTAAGACAAAAATGAAGTCAATGGGAAAAAAAAGCAATAACTTTAAATTAGAAGATAGCAGGTTACTTATGCGTCCCAATCATTACCTTCAGCATTGACACAGGTCACATTCTGTACTGCAGTTCCAGGACCACAGGAGCTATTGGTGGGAATGCATTTTTCCTTTTGTTGGATTTGCCACCGGTAGCAGACAAGATCCTCACAGGGGATGAACTCCATCAGATGAGGGCAAGTCCCCAGAGTATTACTGGACTCCCACAACACCTCTCTCTTCCTTTTTCTGAAACCTGATAGAAAGCAGACAGGGAAGAAAAGAGCAGAGAACATGAGAGAATTGACAGACTATTGCACATGCATGATTGAGGATGTTGTCTTTCAGAGAGATCAAAAACTCCTTTAAACAAAGGTTTACAAGGCAGTTAACAGTAAATCCCCCTATTTTTCACATTTCTATGTTTGATCTAGTGCAGGTTGTCTGTTCCAGTCTAAGCTAAAGTTAAATTCATAGCCCTGTTGTTTCTCATAAAAAATAAAGAGAATACAAAGTAGGTGGTTCAAAGAGGAGAGGGCAGAGAGAACCACTTTTGTTTTCCCAAGGATGTCAGTCTAGGCACCAAAACAAAAACACTAAAACTCTTTTCATTTTCAATTTGGTTCAACTATTTTTTTGAAATGATAAAAATAAAAATCACACAAGGAAGGAAGGAAGGAAGGAAGGAAGGAAGGAAGGAAGGAAGGAAGGAAGGAAGGAAGGAAGGAAGGAAGGAAGGAAGGAAGGAAGGAAGGAAGGAAGGAAGGAAGGAAGGAAGGAAGGAAGGAAGGAAGGAAGGAAGGAAGGAAGGAAGGATTTTAGATTTCTCATATTTACAGGACATCGTGGCATGCAGGATTTTTTGCTGTGGGAATACATTGTCAGTGTCAAGATAACTGTTTAGACTCAAGTGAAAAAGAAAAAAAAAATGAAGCTGTTTTGACGTTTACTGAAATGTTGATTCTTCAGTAAAGAGGCAGTGTTTACGGAAATACAGCAGAAGCAGTATTTCCAAGGCAAGAGGGAGTAATATATTGAGAAAAAGTAGTACAAAAGAGGCAGAGGTGTGACAGAAGCAAAGAAGCACTGTCAAGCTGCAGTGATGGTCCATTTTTTTTGACAATTACTTTGTGTATTTATATCTTTACAATTACAATCACCCTTTTAAGAATTGCTGCAAGTATGTTGTGACCAATCTGGGATAATCTTTGATAAGGAAATCAAATCATAACACTAAATGAGTGTCATTTGACTTTCCTTTTACTGAAAATCTTATCAGTTAAATTCATATCCAACCACATTAAAACAGAGAAAAAAAAAAAAAAATATATATATATATAGGCTATATATATATATATATATATATATATATATATATATATATATATATATATATATATATATATATATATATATATATATATATATATATATATATATATATATATATATATATATATATATATAATATAAAACAACAACACTGTCAGTAAGAGTGATGAGTAAGTTAACTGAAGAATGGAGCTGTATGTCTCTAGAAATAACTATCTACATTCAAGAAAGTGCACCATAAAAAAACCCTTTCCTAGCCTAGATAATTTAATATTGACCGGCAGAAATTCCACTTACAAAACTAAGCAAAACCAACTACAACAAAAAAAAAACCTCAAGGCTCTCAATATACATGGGACACAGATAGGAAGGCTTGCTATGGACCGCTAGGACCTGAATAAAATAAGTGCTAAACAATAATAATATTAATGTAGATAATGTAATTATAACACTGATAAAATATAGACAATATGGGAGAGTGAACAGTTCTAATAATCACATCAGAAATGTATATTCATAAACATAATGTCATAGTGTTATAGCGTTATTTCATCTAACATAACTTTTGTTGTTTTTAGTTGTTTTTAAGTTATTATGTATTTCTTGTTTTCCCTCTGTTGCCCTGTCAGTTTCCCTCCCCTCACTCCCTTCTAGATGCTGCCTTCCACACCTGTTCCACATCTGCTGATCAGCCTAGTCTTTATTCAGTCTCCCATATATACTCCTGCATTGGTACCTTGCAAGAGCCTCATTGCTGATTTCTATATAATTTTTTCTGCCTTATTTAAATCAAAGTGTTAAAATCTGGTTTTGCTATCAAAGTAGTCTTTGAGACAAAATTTTTAATTATACTCTGTGATTGCTTCTGATAACGTAGAGGCATCTCACCACAGAAAGGATGCATTCATATTAACACTTTGAGAAAAATGTATGAATAACTTTGATTCTTTAATATCACAGCCTTATCATTCAGCATTTTAAAGAACTTTGGAGAATGATCCAAATGTCTTTTCATTCAATATGAATTGAAAAACGACTATATCTGTAGCTCAATCTCCAAAGTTATGGTTGAAAGAAATTGTTATATTCAGTTAAATAGAACCAAGGAGTAGTCAATGCTTCTTTTAGCTCCTCCAAAAATAAAAACTTATTTTATGATTTCCCTCACTTGACCACTGTGTTCCTTGATGTTTTGTTCACAAATGTTCAAAAAAAGACTTTTGAGGCCCTCAGAGAACAGCTGAATTCTAAATGAGAAAAATGTATTCAGAGAAGATGTCTACTATCTAATAAAATTACTTTCTTAGATAGGGAACTGGGAACAGTTTTAATTATTTAAATTAAAGCTGGTATATAGAAGTATGAGAATAGTATACAAGTAGCTTTTTTTTTCAAAGTATCAATTGTCAGCTACTTTTTACAAATTAGTTCAGAAAACAACTGTGATTTTTAGCTCTTCCACCTTTCTTCTTTTGTAACCATAAAACCTCAAAAAGAAAATCTGTTAAATATGAATGAGAAAGAAATTGATTGTTGTTGCCTGAAGAGTGGCAAGCATATCATAAAGACGGCCCGAACAATAAAACGGCATAAAATATTATTGAATGACACAAACTTTTTGAGTCAGTCATTATCTTTATGCCACTTACCTATTCATCCACATAGCCGTAGTATCCAGTATTATTATGCATATACTCCACTCTACAATATTGATTTTCTTAAGGATGGATTGGTCATAAAATATTCATTTTTCCATGAAAAGGTCTTTATTGATTGGTCATGTTCACATTTATAGTTGAGATTGACTTCTAAGCTTTTCCAATTCCCAGACGACAGTACAATGTTCTTGCTTGTAGAAAGCTGACGGATGAAATTCCTTTTTTCTAAACCCTCATCTCTCCCTTAGTGAAACTGGTCTCTCCCATGCTTATTTTATTTTACACTGACACCGGCCACCAGTGGAAAGGCCCCACATTCTTTTTCTACTAAGGTACCACCATTTAACCCTTGGGATCCCACTTGGCAAATTACAGACATTGGTCTACCATCTCTTGAAGTGAAGCATGGGTTTAGTAGCTTGATCTGAGGGAAGCTGCCTCTCAAACACCAAAGACACTTTGGATCGATTGCAGAATTGCCCAGAGCACTTACTGCTACCCGGATCCAAGCCACAAGAAACGATTTGGCTAGGATATGAATAATTAAAAGCTTTCTTGGACATACCAGGTTTATTTCAGAAAAGGATCAACAGTTTCTTTTTTCTATTTGTGTGTTTTTTTGTTTTTTTACACACTGTAGTCAAGAAATGCACCTTTCCTCTATGTTCCGGTAGAGACATTGCTGAAAATTCCTCCAGTAAGCTCTCATATTCAATTGATTTCCCAGTACAGCTGCAAATAAGATGGGCCAAGATGACATGAAAACATTTGAAGTTACAACAAGGCAAGCTAAATTTATAATTTTCCCTAGAGCCAAAGTGCTTGGCTCCTTTACCCAGAAACAGTTTAATTTTAGGTCAAAAGCAGATCAGTTTACTCTAAAATGTTAAGGGAGTCCTATCAGAGCAAAGAATTCTTTGAAGACCCAGGGCTACAACCAACTAGAACACAACAAATCTCAGCCACTCAATATCTGCTTGGTGTATCGTAGGCAGCACACTCACTGTGATTGACTCTGTGATGCTTTATAATCTGCCTGCTGTGTACTCTAAGGCTTTATGAATGCCATTAGAAGATAGCTTGCAGCAGGAGCCTTTCAAACAAAACAACAGACAGTTCTTTGTTTTTCACTCCTTGAAATATATTAATGACGCCGTCTCTGAGAGGACCCTGCTCATCTGATAGAGATCTGGTGTTTTGAGACTGCCACCGCTGACCTAAACAATCCGCACTGCTGTTGCTCCCCAGGGCCCTTTCATGCACATTTACTCACTGCAGGGACGAGGTCATGATGCCCTTTTAAAACAGACCTTACACACTAACAGCTCAAACACCCTTGCTTCAAACACACTTCCAGAGATTTCAGAAACAGCCTGTTTTCACCTGTGTACAAAATGAAGTACACTGAGTGCTCCCTTTCTCTTCATCACTTTAGTGTTTGATATAAAGGCCTTGTAAAAATGCTCATATCCCTTGGTTTGACCAAATGCCTTCACATTACCTAGTGATTTTTGCATTCTATAGGCATTCTATTTCAGGGTTGCCTCGTATTTAGTTCCATATATCTTCCCATCAGCTCTGCCCATTTTCCCTAAACGACAGAGGAACATTTTTTGTGTCTACACATCTTTAGTGTAACTGCTGGAGTCCAAACTGGTCAGCTTCAAGGAACAACCATGTCAGCTATTGTCAGGATGTGGTGGTATAAGCTGGACCTAATATAGAGACATGTGGGTACTGTAATATCTGAGTCAATATGTTACTCCCCACCAGCCCCATAATGCTGGCATGACAGGCAGCTCCTTCATGGATTCAGCACATTTGTGAAACGGATGATGGATCTGACACATAACATAGTAAATGTAAAACCAGCCTAAGCAAAGGAACCAAAACATATAGGCCAAATGATAGATAATCTTAAATCCAACAAAATAAAACAAAATATGGGCAAAAAATAAAATCTAAGAGAAAACTGCTAAAACAAAACCCCACCTATAGCGGGTTCGTCAATTTTGCTCTTCAAGGTCTGATGTGATTCACCCTTTAGGTGTGTCTTTATAGACACAACAAAGTCAAATAATCAGGTCATTAGCAGGACTCTGGATAAATTGACTGCATAATGAGGCATTACTCTAACTGTCAGGTCACCAAAGCTGGGTGGAACCCCCGCCACCCTAAGGATTCAGTCCTGCTCTTTCCACAGCTCACCTACTTGGCCCTCAGAACCCTTGGCTCAAACCTGTCGTCCCTCATCTCCAAACGTGCTGAAAGACCAGTGTCTCCACTCTCAATACAATCATCTTCTTCCAACAAGCTAAAACCTTTTCCTCCGGACTTCATGGACTTCCCCCAGTCTGTAAGCTGGCTTAAAGTACTCATTGCAACTTTCCATCATCCATACTTCCCCCACTTAATAATTAGTTTTCCCTTCTAGTGCCCCTCTCAGTCCCGGCTCCTGCAGTTTTTTCCAGACTCCCATCTCCTCTTTTGCATATCGAAGAAAATAAACTATTTAAATCTGCTTCTCTCTGATCTTTTGCCAACTTAACAGTCTTAGAGCCAATGTTATGACAGCAACTTAGCTATTTGATTCAGGTGTGGAAGCAGAGACTTATCGACCTTAATTGAGGAAGCCTGCCCTTTAGATTTTAACACTTTCCAACAATTTTTGAGTAATAGAATAAATAATGCTAAACAAGATATTCAAAGCTTGGGGAATTTTTTTTTATAAAAAATCCTTTCTTACTAGAATTACCTTAGTCTTCTCCTTGTTCTCTGTTGTGTTCCTTGATCTCCTTGATATTGTTTTTTTTTTACTAATGTTCACAAACAAATCTGTGAGACCTTCACAGAAGAGTTGTATTTTTACTCTGTATATTACATAAAGATGTTCGACTTTTAACAGCTAAGGTTTGTTGTATTGGAATTTATTCAGGGGTCTCAGATTAAAGTGAGCATAAAAAATAATAAAATATCCACCCAAGACCTTTCCAGTTAGGATTTGTAAAAAGCTAAAGCCATGTTTTGTTTATCTAAGACTTCACAATTAAAAACAACTTCTGATTTATCTTTATTTTTATCAAATATAAATTCAATAAAGTACATTATTGTTTGTGGTTATAACCTCTGAAAATATATAAAGATTTTAAATTGTGCGAATTCCATTTGTTAAACACAAAATGTTGTGGCCTCTTCAAACACACTTATTTTCACCTCTCTGTGAATTGTGTTTAACATTTTGACCATGGGGTTACTCCAACCCTTTTTGATAAGAGCAGTCTGTCCATCTGAAATTCTACCTCATTACCTATTTATGGAAAATGCTCAGCATTGCCAAGCCTATTGAGAAAAACCATGCATGAATACCACCTTTCATGGTAGTGCAGTCCCATGTTAATCATACTGGAAATGCTTAGGCAACAGTTTTTATTGATTTTACATACACTGTCTGCAATAGAATGCAAACTTAATTGCTGCTGAACAGGGGTTTGGGATTTTTACCTCATGACCATCTGTTCAAATAACAATTTGAATTTTAGAGAGAGTATAGCAGCTGTTAGCCAGCTATTAGAAATGTCTTTTAGGATGTTTTGCCAACCTTACTCTCTCCTCCTGTTGGTTAACATATTTCTGAGGCAGAATAAACAAACTACAAATGTTGTCTTGCATATGCAAACATGTACAAACTGTTAAACTAATACTTTATGCATTAACACAAACATTACATTCATTAGGTGGGTAAGATAATCTGATGTTAAGATATAATTACTTCTAACAAATTCCTATGTCTCATAATTTAATTCAATTCAGTTTATTTCTATAGCGCCAATTCAAAACACATGTTATCTCAAGGCACTTTACAGTTCACCAGATCATACAGTCAAATTGATTCAAATTATTCTATCCAAGGAAAACCAGTTGATTACATCGACTAATTGACTGGAATGCAATCCCTCTCACTAACCATGCTTGTAGTGTAATTCTAAAAGTAACCTAAAATTAATGTAACTGAAATATTTTTTCAACTGCACTTTTGAAGTTGATTAGACTGACTAGGAACCTTTGTGATTCATAATTATAGAAATGGAGTGTACTTTCTTCTTCCTAATGGTCTCTTAGATGGCAAGTTTTGCAAATCATCTAAAAATTTTGGATAGAAATAAACTTTGTTCTCCCACAGATGGGACATTTAAGCATGTTATAGCAAAGAAAATATGCAAATGAAAGGTACAGGTACACATAAGAAAAAAATATAAAAAGGTGGCATACTTAGATTTAGTTAAAAATGGTCAACATAAAGTTTAAACATACCGGTATGGTGGAGCAGTAGTGAGTTTCTTGATGATTTAATGAATTTAGCGTTAATCAATAAATAAAATAAAAACTAAATTTTTCATCGCTGCCGCCGAGTCCTGGAACGTCCATTTTTACACAAATATAGTAACACCTCGTTCCTGACATTTTCCGGCAGTGATGTCACGATGCGATAAGCCGAAGGCCATTCTCCCCACTTTACAAGCTAAATCAATGGGAACTAATAACCACGCCTGCAATCAACAACAATTAATGAGATTTTGAGAGGACTTCACCACTGAAATTCAAATATAGTTAAACTGACAATACCCACGTGCATGGCAGTTGAATGTTGTAATTCATTGGGTAAAAGTAAAAAAAAAATAGTTATATCACATTTCCAATTTATGATCCACCACAGGTTCATCATTGGATTTCCAACTGGAAGAGGAAGGATTTGCCATCAAACTTTTGGCCAGAGAAAAACCACGTCATTAATCCGTTACTTGCAGCTTTGCATAGTGCACTGGTCATCTCCATCATGGATAATAGCGCGTTGCGACCAACACCAGATACAGCACTGGGACTTGCTCAACAGCGGATACCGCACCGTGACGTCACAAACCAGTTGGTGGCACTAGTGTTCTTTGATAAACAGGGATGACTCCGGTAAAGCACATTCAAAGAAAATTCCTTTAATTAAAAACACTTATCATTTATTGAAAAGTAGGTGAAAAGTAATGTGACTGGACTTTTACTTTAAAGTAGAGAAACATCTAAAACATGCAGAGCAGTGTGCCTTGATTGGCAGGGTTTAAAATCACTGTGGTGGATGATGATATGGGCCACTGTGGTGCGATGATATGGGCCAGTTTCCCCCTCTCTGCAACTGACAACAGCTGTGTTTACACTACAAATGTGCACACAGCTATGTTGATGTTCTGTTACATTTGAAAATGCATTTCAGCTCCATTAAGTAACAAATTTAATTCACAATAAAAGTCAGCCACAGCCATAGTGGGCGCCATCACCCTCCAACTACTTCCGGTCTTCTTAGTCTGTTCACAAGGCAATAAGATCCAGCTGCAGATCCCGTGACCAATGTATCTGTGTATCTGTGTGTATTTCATACAAATCAAAATTGACTCCAAACTCTCTATGTTGAATTATAGTTGTTCAAAATGCTTTTTCTTGTTCCCTTGTTAACATTAGAAGTGTTAATGAACATTTTACACAAAAGACAATGCATAAAGGAAGTATGGTGGCTGGAAGCTACTAATAACTTCACAGTGCAAGAGCAAGAAAAATCCTCGCACAAGGTTAGATTGCAGGACATGCAAGAAAATAGAACATGACTTTTGGGGAAAGAAATTGCAAAACATCTTTTGGAAATAGGAAAGCAGATGGTGAAGGATAACTAGAGACAAGACCGAAAATAACAAAGGTTTAATGAAGGGAGAACACTGATAATAGGCAAACTAAAACAAAGTCAAAACAATCAATAGGATTTTAGTTCCTTAATAAATGTGAAGCAAAATCCATCACCAGGTTAGGACACTTTTTTTTGTTTGTTTGTTTTTTTGTTAGGAAAATTAAATTAATTTAATGTGTTATTGCAGCAGCATTGTTGAGAAATCCAACTTATGACTTCATGTCACATTTTATATATATATATATATATATATATATATATATATATATATATATATATATATATATATATATATATATATATATATATATATAATGAAATAAAACGACACCTCTTTACAACCATGCCCCGACATAATTAATGGAAAAAATAAACAGGCTTTCACAACAGTGATGGTACCCTTTACTTCATATATTGTTGCACAACAATTTGAGTTAATCATTCCAATCAAACAATTCTTGTAACTGTCAATGAAACTTCTGCCCCTCTCAGCAAGTATTTTGGCCCACTACTCATGAGGAAACTGCTCCAGTTTCTCAGGTTTCAAGGGTGCTTTTGCAGACAGCATGTTCCATATCCTTCCAAAGGTCCTCAATAGCATTTAGGTCAGGGTCATAAATGGCCATCACAGAAAAGTCCAATGTTCCCCTCTTAGCCATTTTTCGGTATTTTTAACTTGATGTTTTGGGTCATTATTCTGTCATAGTGCAACACATTTTTTTTCTACATAGTGTTAAGGTTTATTTGTTTTAAGTGTTAAGATTTATTTGTCATAGCCATTATTTTGGAATGACTATGACCTGGATGGCTGAGAATCTTCACCAGCATTTATTTGCGCCCTGCAGAGATTATTTCTTTGTCTACTGTTCTGCCAATATGGCTCTGGGAATAGTTGTCCCAGAGCTAGATGACAGCTAAACAGCTTTGTTTTCACAAGCAGACCAATTATAACTGTTGCCATAAGTTTCTGCCTGATATTTGTATATGAAACTATTGAAACTGATTTAGGTAGTAAAATCGTATACAACAGACATGGTGATGGAAAAAGGCGGTGAGAAAGAGGGGATAAGAACTAAGGGAAGAGAGAAAGAGATGGAGGAAGGAAAGAGTGCATAAATAGAGAAAAAATAGAACAAGACTGCAAAAATAGACAACACAGAAGATATACAGTAACTCCTAGAAGTCTGCTTTCACACCTGGGTGAGAAGAGAAGAACAGAAAACATATAACATAACAACAGCAAAAAGAAGACAACAGACATCCAAAGTAAACCCTAAAAAATGCTTCAAGAACAGAAAGCTATATGTGTGGAAGGCAAAACCGATGGTGATCACACAATATTATTCCGGGTGGTATATATCTAAAGCTGTAACTTAGTGTTTAGCAATAGTGTGTATCCATGAACACCTGGAACGAAATTCCTGTGGTATATACACATGGGTATGTTCATGTATAAGGGATTCACAAGCTTCTTCAGAAGGAAAATATGCTTTATAGCAGGTGTGGGCAGCCCCAGACTGACCCTACAAGCTCCCAAACAAATACAGAAGCAATCCCGGCCACAGATATTAAGAGGCACCACAGATCACCGGGACACCAGGAGGGCAGATATAGGTATGGCCACGCCTACCGGAGAAGGGCGGACGAGAGCACCTGGAGCCCAACCCCAGGGAGCAAAACACCAAAGCGACCCAGTTTCTGAGGCGCCTGACTACAGAGGCCATAGTGCCTAGGTGCCACAATGCCATGGCAGTGAGCCCATAGGCTCTGACAGCACCTGGACATACCAAAGGTGGACCCAGATAAGAGCTCCTGTGCCCAAAGTTATGGTAGGGACCCCACAGGACTAGGTGGCTCACCCAAGACAGCACCCCACAACTACAGAACAATCAGTGTGCCAGCAGACACAGGCACCTGTCACTGGTGGGGAGCTTAAGAAGGGTAAGGAGGCAGGTCCTGCGCAAACACCCAACCTCACAAGTGGACAAAGACAGCTTCCCATTCATCAAGTTACATTTACATAATCCCAGCCTTACACCCATACCGACATATACAAGCACTCAGAGTTCACACAGGGGCAGACACTAAACATATCCTTACACTCCTCATGTATATACTATCCTCCTGTGTCTGGAGGCTAGGGGACCAAGGGGTAGATCCCCAGACCCCCCAGTCCTGTTAGGCTGATAGGCAAAAAAAGAGGGGCAGGGAGAGGGTGCCATGATAGCGAGGAGAGCAGAAGTGTAGCCCAAGACTAACCCCAAACACCATCCCCACTCAGCCGAGGAGGCACAACCCCCCTGACAGCTCGACCACATCCCCTCCGTGGCATCCCAACATAAACTGGACACCTGCCAGAGCAGGTAGCCGAAGAGCCTCATCCCGCCCCCAGCGAGTTACAGCCATTCCAGGGCCACATACTATATACTCATGGCTGCCAGGCAATTGCAACCCAGGAAGTCCATCCCAATAGGCCAAATACGGCACGCCAGCCACCTGAGCCCAGGTGCCAGCCATCCCCCAGCTTCCCACACAAAACTGCAGGCACAGGTTGCCAAATGCCAAATGAAGCAAAGCAGACCCACAACATAACAGAGCCCCCTCCATGTTTCACAGAAAGGACAGTGTTCTTTCTTGATATGGTTCATTTTTCCATCTTTAAACATAGGCTACAATGAGAAGGAAGAAAAACTGCGTTTCTTTATTGAACTTTTATCGCCCCTCTTTTTTTCTATTGCGCCACACGTCTATCGATCGATATATACCGTTATTGAATTATTGCCCAGCCCTACTTTGGGATGGTCTAATAGCCTTTACCTTTAACAGGCATGTCTAGAATTTTCATTCTTATCCCTTAAGACAACTCTTTCCTTTACTTCCTCTGGTCTGTGTTGACTGTGGTACCTTGTGGCCAAACAGCACAGTGATCACCTGTAGCCCTATATAGGCTCACTGAATGGTTACAAGATTATAGACACCTGTGATGCTGGTTAGTGGACAAACCTTGATTTAAAAAGAATGTTTGGGCACACGTTTAGTCTTTTTTTAAGGGTACCATCATTTTTGTCCAGGTCTGTTTCATGAGTTTGTTTTTAAAAAATCTTTCAGTCGAAGTATGCTTAAAAAGTCTGAAGGTCATCTGTTTCTTCATTTTCATAGATTTCTATTGAATATTACTTTAGTCAGATTCATATTATTTCTGTGACCACTGTCGTTTCTTGTTTCATTAAATGAGGGGTATCAGCAATGCACATTTGTTGATACCCCTCATTTAATGAAACAAGAAACGACAATGGTCACAGAAATAATATGAATCTGACTAAAGTAATGCTATGCATAGACATTGAGATACATTGATTGTATAAAAAAGTTTAACCCAATAACACTTGCAATAGGACCTTTGTGAGGATGTACATTTACATATTTTTTATATTTTTGAAAAGCCAAACCTTGGTTGTTTTCATGTCATGCTTTGTTTTCTATCATACCTCTCTTCCCTTGAGGTTCTGTGCAGTTTTCCTGGAGGCAGGCACTCCAGGGCGACCACTGGGACAGCAAGCACTGATGCTGGCAAGCAATGGTGCAGTTTTGAACAGCCAATGGAGGATCATCTCCATCACACAGCCAGGCATTCACAGGCCTGGACACTGAACAAACAAACAGAAAAGAACACACAGAGAAGGATAAACCAAGCTCAAGGAAAACCATACAGATTCAGCTGTATGGTGTGTGGATGTGTGTGTGTGTGTGTGTGTGTGTGTGTGTGTGTGTTATGGGGGATGTGTGAGTGATAGAAATTTCTGCCAGGTAATATGTTTAGGATTGGACTCCTAGCAGACATGTGGGTTGGGTGATGCAGAGAGAGAGAGAGATCAAGAAGACTCACTGCTGTCAGATTGCAAAGTATTGATTTAATTCAGTCCTGACTTGGAAGACAGGATAGCATTTATTGTTAAAGGCTACCACTTCAAACTTTGCACACCGTGGATAGAAGTTTAGCAAAGCTTATAAGGGAGTAACAAGTGGAAAGGCCAGAGGGTATTGCTCTTCTGATGACAGACTTAGGAGACCATAAAATATAGGGCAGTTGGCAGCTGAAGGGAAAACTAAGAGGCATTAAATCAAGACATGTTGAAACCAGTTTATGACTAAGTATGACAGCTGAACCACCTGTGATGAGCACTGACGTGGATCTCTTTCAGTGTGAAAGGGTATTCTTTGCCTGTCCACAACCCAGAGAGAGATCTAAATCTAATATGTCACGTTAATGTAGCTTGGAACATTGAGAGGAAAATTTCCATTTGATTAAGAGCCTGTAGAAAAATGACAAAATATCTAATTGTTTTTTATTTTACTCACAATAATTTGCATGATTTTTTATTTTCTATTTGAAAATGATATCCTTGTTCAAACACTGAGATTATTTTATTTTTTTCCATAAATTGTTTTTATCTTAAGTTGAATCAAAAACTAAAAAGGAACTTCACATCACAGTACATGCACTGCTTACTTTAGCCATATGTTAAGGCTTTGTTGCAACAAACTTGTCACTTAATGTTTTCATTTTTTTTCCAACCTTGTTCAAAAGCATAAGTTCACTAAACGCTAGGAGGAAATATTGATGTCTAAATTGGTATGCTTTCAACTGTCAATTTGTTTTATTCATTATGCAGCAAAGGGTGTTATTTGCAGAAAGAATAAAGAATATTTCAATTGAGACTCATTAAAAGGGCCCCACTGCGCTTAATTAAAATGATAAATGATTAATACTTAATATGCCACAGCCTGTCTCCTTTATTTTAAAGTAACATTTTTTTGTCTTAATTTATGGTGATTCATTCTGTGAGGAAACTTCTTGAATCTATCATTAAGTTATCTTTGGTTATTGATTTTTGCATTTAAAATGAATAACAAAGTTTTCTTTTTTTTTGTAACTTCAATGTGTAGAATTTACTAGTGAAAAAGTAGAGGGTTTTTCTCATGGTATGATACCCTTAAATAGAAGCTAAAATTCCCCACTAAGGGACTGTAAAGGTAATTTTATTATTCTAAAAACCACAGTATTACAATACAATGATGGTTAGAAAAAAGGCTTTAGCATGATAACAACAAAACAGGCTCATTTTTCTAAAAACTTTTTTAACACTTTCTTGGAGTCATTGTCAATTCTGTTGGCTCGCACTCGAGCGATCTGTAGTTGGAGCACTAATGTATTTAAGCAGAATGGAGGCCGATCCTTCTCGTTCTTCTGGATTATCTATATACTATATTTTTTTTTAAAGAAAATTAATATTTTAATAAAAATGAATATTTTTATTCTGTGCGACTCTAGATATTCTGTGTATTATTTTTGATAATGTATTGTTTTGATGAAAAATTGTAGCAATGGCCTTGATGCTAACATCTCAATGCTTTGTTACCTGTCAAAATATTATATATATTAAACCTTTTTTTTTAAAGTTGAAATAAATCTAATTACATTTTTCAGTCAATCTCTAATTCTTTGGCATAACTTCATGTGTTTTTAGTTCTGATTCTCTGTCCAAAATGATGTATTATGCTTGCTCAAAAGAATGCTACTTCATAAGGAAATTATGAAGGAAGTTCACAAAAATACAAGCAGCAAAAATATTTGAAGGTTAATACTTTTTTTTTATTTTAATTTTTTTTTTTTATTGAAAACTGTCCTGTGACTGAAGCCTTTCTGGGGCATCATTAAATCTACCACTTTGAAAAACTTAAGTTCACCAATGTTTCAAGTTCAGGAATGTTTCAAGAACGACAACTCTATTTAGCCTACCTTCCTTCCTGTAATGTGGTGCTGAATCATCAAGGACTTGAACACAGTAGGTGCTCCTGGTCTGGACCCCTTCTCCACACAGCATACTGATGTTAGCCCGCCGTCGATCCTGCTGCCCTATTAAGGGTCGAATGCGGCATTCACCCCAATCTGTAGTCTTCCAAGTGTACCTTAGTAAACACAAAGGTATGAGAAAACTTTGTCATACAGAATAACTCTTACATCTTGACTCAAACCTTTTAATATTTGTTTACACAACTAAAAATCACAAATATGTCTTGACATTATTCACTATCCAAAAAAGGGTAGTTCCTTATGATCAGGTAGAAGAACAAGAACACATTGTTTTAAGATGTTAAAAAAAAAAACAACTGATAATTATACTTGGTTTGTTTTTTTAGCCAAACCAAGCCAATGGTTTGTAGACCTCACTTTTCATATAGTTACTCTCATAACTTTTTTAGGGGAAGTCTCTCTCAGCTTCATAGGTCTAGAAATTGAAATTTCTACAAATTCACTTTTACAAAGAAGCTCAGGCTCATACAGAAGAGGATTATGGCCACTGAAAAAAAGAAAAAAAAGTTAACTGATTTTAAAATTTTGTTTCAGTTTAATATGTGAAAAAAAAATCTGAATTCTGACTTTTATCACAGAAGTCTGACTTCAATCTTAGAGCTCTCACTTTTTTCTCAGAATTCTAACTTTAATCTCAGAATTCTGACTTTAATCTAGGAATTCTGGCTTTTTATCTCAGAATTCAGACTTTTTTTCTCAGAATGCTGACTTTAATCTCAGAATTTTGGATCTTAATGTAGATGGGCCCAGGAAGGAAGAAATGTGGGAAACCTCAGCTTCACCGAAAAAGATGTGAGTTGTTTAGGAGGGCCAGTACCACATAGGTGGAAAACAATGGAATTAGGCGACTTTTTATGTGCCCAAGGGGTACCCGATGATGCTATTTTATTAATGGAAGAGCAGACAGTGATTAAAACAAGAGAGCTAATCTCTAAAACAGACATGGCTACAGCTTGATGCTAACATGTTTGTTAGCTGTGGGAATTCAGTCAGAATTTTGAGATTAAAGTCAGAATTCTGAGAAAAAAGTCAGAATTCTGAGATTTAGGTTAGAATTCAGAGATTAAAGTCAGAATTCTAACTTTTTTCCCTATATTAAACTTTTTTTTTATTTTTTCAGTGGCCCTAATCCTCTTCTGTCGGCTCAGTCTGATTAGATCATAATGGAAAAAACAGCTGTCAGCTCTAACATACTGTCCAATGTCATGAAAATGTGCAGTTTTGCTCATTTATTTCCCATACAGGAAAGTGCATAACCCTGCTCCCCATTCAACCTAGTTACTGCTGTTCTTCAACTCTTACAGACATGGAAACATGATCAAAAATGTATGGATGTATCTTGTTGAAACTAGAAAACCCTTTAATAATAGCAAAAACAAAAAAAACTAATGATGCTTTGATATCAGCCTTTACTGACTTATTCAGTTTCATTCAGAATGATAGTTTTATCAGTCGCATTATTTAGCATGATTAACTCCTTTTCTCTGTTGGTTTGATGATGATGATGATCTTTAAAAGTAAAAGTGTATTAAACATTAAAAAATACTTGCTTTTGGTTTTATTTAGTTCATTTTTTAGCTTACTGAATTTGTTAAATGATAAATTCAAAAATACTGCTTAGATAATGCCTGTTAAGAGATAAACCTGACAAAAACAAGGAAAGCGTTATCCTGTTACAACAAAAAAACCTACAGTATCTCATTACAAAGATATAAACCTCTGTAATAGTTTTAGATCATATATCAGCCTTTTGCAGACAATGTTTTCACATAATATCTTCACTATTCTCAACAGTTTAAATTTTATTGCTGATAAACTATTTTGTTGCTGCTAAAACTGCTCTACATTGTACTGCTTTGATTTGATATTTTTTTCATTATTGAGCCAGCTAGAAAAAAATTCTTGTATAGTAAGCTTGCAAAATTCAGCAATAATTAAACTATTGTATTCTATTATATATTCTATTCTATTCAGATATTTTGCAGTGTTTGGTTTCTCCCACCCCTGAGAACTGCACTCTTATTGTAAAACATTGTTAGTAAAAGTATCATACTGTTAGACGCTTTCCCTCAGTACAACAAAAAGCAATTTAACAGGTAAACCAGAAAGTTTCACTTTTCTACTTTTTGACCGGATCAACCTCTTTGTCTTTTTTTTTCTATTATTGTTTATACTTTATGCTGCCTTTGGAAAACTGTTACCAGAATACTCGATCCTTTCTTCAAATAATGGTACTTTTCTTACCACTTTTACATAAAGTCCAGAACTGGGAAGTGCAGAAGTAACAGTCCAGTCAGCAGAATCTGCCTCTTAATCTGTTGGTCTCTGCAGCTCTGCAAGAGTTACAATGGATCTTTTGATTGCTTTTTTTCATTATTGTTCCTCTTAGCTGGCCAGTCAGTTTAGACAGAAAGCTATGGCTTGGCAATTTACTGCACTGGATTTTACTCAAGAGGTATCCGACTGAAAAGGGGAATTGGGGGGAAAATACTGTGAAACCATATACTGTATTGGTTTGCTTCAATTTCACATTTATAATCAATATGCATTGATTTTTTTTATGCAAAGTCTCAATAAAAGACACACAAAATATGTGGTGGGACAGAGACAGAATGTGAAAATATTTAAGGGAAACATTTTTTTTGTTTGTTTTTTTTAATCAATGGGAAAGAAGTTAAAAAGTTCTCATCAGACATGCAGACCTTTCAAAAGTTAATCTGCCATTTAACAAACAAATATACATCTAAGTGAATGTGAATAACAATAAACAATTAAGGAGGATTAAGATTCAGTTTATACAATAAATTTACAGCTGCTTTTAAAAATCAAGGAAAAATATAAAAATATAATCTTCCTTCTTTGGTACTTCTTTTAGTCAGTCAAAAAAACGGTGTGATGATTATTTTTGTTTTCAAAACTTCTAAATAAATGTTTGGTTTCAACTACGAAATTCAGTATGCAATGATGCAGAAAGCAATAATATTTGAGGAGATTACTGGAACAACAGCCCCTGGTAATCTATCAAATGCTTAATTTCTGTAATGAGTTTTCCCCTAATCACGTAAATCCCCTGCTCTCAGGCGCTCCATTTAAATTTAAAGGAAAAAAAACCAAACTAACTAGCACAGAATGTAATTCTCCACTGATTACTTTGTTCAGTGCTTTTTTTATTAGCTAAAACATATTCCAACTTCAGTGCAACAACTTTCAGGAGTCTTTCTACCCTAAGCCCAAACAACTGATCTTTTTTGTTCTAATAGCATATTCAGGTTTTGTCGTTGTTCTTTTGTTTTTTGATCAAATAAAAAAAAAGAGTCAAAATGAAAAGAAAAAAACAACTGTTATGATTAGAAGCTTAATTATGACTTGAGTTTGTTTTCTGTGGGCACTGAGCATGATAACGAAATAACATATGCTGTTTGTATGAATACCTTGGACATTTTGGAAGCAAATCCCCGATAATGTTGCAGGCCTCCTTTTCCTCAAGAGCAGGACATTGTTTTCCTCCTCCATATGGAATCTGTGTCATGATCCGTGTCCGGAGCCGATACCCAGGAGACAGGTCGGTGGATTGGCAGGTCTTTGAGCAGTAACTCCATGATGACCAATCAGAAGTTTGGCAGTCTTTGGGCATCACACACGCCTGGTAGGTCAACGGAGTGTTGTCCTTGGTACATAGACTGAAGATTGAGAAGACTCTATTATCAAGTCTGACAGAATTTGCTCCCTGATATAACAGACTTTTAGACTTCAGATAGATTTTATTTGTCATTTTGTTTACACAAGTGTAAAACAAAAAGACATTTCTTTTGGAAACAGCTCACTGGACAATTTCATCTTTTAAAAGTACAGCCTTGAAAAATAAAATGACTTATTTCTGAAACTAAAGTTTATGACAGTAATATCTGCTGATGCTTTTTGGGGTCTTAAAAAGATGTTCCTGTTCACAAAATGACATCTTGAGCTATACAACAGCCTGATCAAACTTTCATGAAAACCTTTTATTTTTACGAATATGAAAATGAAGGATGGTAGACTTAAGAAGTATAATTTTACTGAGCTTAATCAAAGAAAATTGTTAACACCACAGCATAAGCATTTTTATTAAAAAAAAAAATGTTGCAAGCTTATAATAACATTCATGGTTTGTCTAAATAGTTAATTTGAAAAGTCATAGTTTACTGTGCACAATTTATACAGTGGGGACAATAAATTTCATTGTCTAAATTTTTTAGTGTGATATAATTTGTAAGGCTAATTTAAACCACAAATAAAAGTCATTTATTTTATTTTTCCAAAGTGGTTAAAAGGAGTTCAACATTAAAATGAACTTAAATGATTCAAATACAGTGTTGGGAGGTGGGAAATAAAGACAGCAACATTTTTTGTTTTCTTTTTTAATGGTAGTAGAATTTAAGATCATGACTTATCTTAATACCTATATAAAATTAAATATCTTCCTCTGATAACAAGCTTTGCTTTTCCTGGTCGTGATACAGGCCCACTCAATCACACTGTCTCAGTAAAAAGTGGTTTGAAATTGGCAAAGGATCTAACAACGCACATGCTCATCTCTGATACTCAAACAGCAACAACATGCAAATAAATACGCTTTTATATTATAATGTTTAAAATAATATAAATTAAATAATAATATTTAATAAAATAAATAATAATATTTAAAAATCTCTACTGACATCTTATATCGGGTATAGTTGAAAAGTGTGCATCCACAGGAGGATATGGATTCACTATTTCTAAAATCAAATAGTTATCAGGATGGAATATGTTTTGTTAACCTGATTTACTGTTTTTATTACTTCATTTTAAGACTAAATCAATCTAAAATTGCCTTTTGAGATATACATAATATATATTGTATTCATACCATTCTAGCCTGTAGAAAGGAGTTTATTACAGTCTCTTTTAAAGCAACAGTTATTATGATAACACTAAAGCAAATGGTAGAAATAACAGTAATAGGATTTGCAGATATCAATATTCAAGTTTCGGAATTTGTTTGGAAATGAAAATATGCGGATTGACTGCTGAGTATATGACCCTGAGTTGGGTTAGCTGCATGAACTTTCCTCTCCTTTCACCACAGAGGTTTTTAGAGTGCACCACATGAGAAAGCAGGTTGTTATTGTGAATTCCTACTGTGTACTTCCTATGCCTATTTTCTTATTCTTTCTTATTAATGCCAGACATAGATGAATCTGAAATCTGCAGCATGATTTTTTCGGTTATTGGTGGGCTTTGTGAGACAATAGATTTACATTGTTTGTATTTAGGTATTATAGCCTTTGCTTCATATTAGGGATATATTTTACAGTATTAGTGTTATGCTGTTGTAAATGTACATTTTAAAATAAAAATACACAAAACTTAAAAAGCAGAAATTAATCAGTAACATTTTCAACACAGTTATTGAGATTCAAATGGAATTTAAGAAAGGTAGGGTAATGAAAGACAATGCTGGGGAACAGAAGTGTTTCATTGGCTGCACAAAATCTGTAACAGTAAAATGGCTTTAACATCATGTGCCTTTGTGGCTAGCCAGTTATGTATGAAAATTGCTGGAAAAAATGCAACAGGCATCTTTTGACAGTTGAGATAAAATTATTTTTAGGAGAAACCATGCTATAGCTTCAGAAACACATTGCTTGTTCAAAAGGACTGAGAAACTGTGATCAGGAATGCATCAAGGACAGCCAAGCTGCTAAAAGGTGGAATTTATTAAAATACTTGTACACTTCCATTACATTGATTTAGTATTTAAAAATTCATTTAATTTCTCTCAATCATAAAAATAATAATCTAATTCAGAACCAGCTTAATTTGGCCATGTTAGGTTTATAATAGAGGAATTGTAAATGCAACAGTGCTTATCAGGGTCTTCAGATAAGACAAACATATTCAAATTGCACAAAATGTGTAAATTACTCTGTGTACTTCTCATGTTACGCAGTTCTCCACAAAGTTGTTATTTTTTTTCTGTTTTGGGAGAGCAGAATAATGAAAAAAAAAAAAATATTCAAGAGCAAATAGCGTAGCATGAGCTTTAAATTTAATATTTGCACAGGGTCTTACAGCCCTTTACCATAGGCCAGCTGGTTACATTGAACTTTAATTATAGTGCAGGCCCCGGGTGTGGTTGGGATTTAAATGGATTAGTGGACAGAACTCATTAAGTAACATTTAAAATATCACATGCCTGGAGAATCTAATGAATCTTCCAGATATATTGAGCTGTATGGAGAACAAATGAACTTTGCCTAATTCCTTTTGGTATAAAAAAATCAGTTCATTTACTTCATCTTCTGTGATAAAAGTTGTCCATTCATAAGTACTTGAATTAGCCAATTTGCTTTCCTAAATTACTGAAAAGGCTCTATTTGTCACTGAATTCAAGTTTCAGTTGATTACCTGGGCAATACAAATAATGAGCTTATTAATTATAAGCAGTGAGTACATCTTCCTTTATATTCTACAATCAGAAAGAACCAAACATTAAATACTGTAACACTATATTTATATTGAAAAGGGACGAGCCCCAAGTGTATTTAACAACAAGCTCAAGTCTATTTTTGATGCAAATGATACCTTTGTAAAATAAAGTCACCGTACCTTTAAAGAGTATGACTAGTTAAAATTACTCAATTACAGTTACTTGAGTAAACTTTTGACAAAATTATACTTTAAGGAGAAGCTTAACAGCACCATACTTTTAGTTTTACTTGACTAACATTTTAGTAAACATATCTACAGGTGCTGGTCATAAAATTAGAATATCATGAAAAAGTAGATTGATTTCAGTAATTCCATTTAAAAAGTGAAACTTGTATATTATATTCATACATTACATACAAACTCATATATTTCAGATGTTTATTTTGTTTAATTTTGATGATTACAAATGACAACAAATGAAAATCTCAAATTCATCATATCAGAAAATTAGAATATTGTGAAAAGGTTCAAAATTGATGGCCCCTGGTGCCACACTCTAATCAGCTAATTAACTCAAACCACCTGCAAAAGCCTTTAAATGGTCTTTCAGTCTAGTTCTATAGGCTACACAATCATGGGGAAGACTGCTGACTTGACAGTTGTCCAAAAGACGACCATCGACACCTTGCACAAGGAGGGCAAGACACAAAAGGTCATCGCTAAAGAGGCTGGCTGTTCACAGAGCTCAGTGTCCAAGCACATTAATAGAGAGGCGAAGGGAAGGAAAAGATGTGGTCGAAAAAAGTGTACAAGCAAGAGAGATAACCGCACCCTGGAGAGGATTGTGAAACAAAACCCATTCAAAAATGTGGGGGAGATTCACAAAGAGTGGACTGCAGCTGGAGTGAGTGCTTCAAGAACCACCACACACAGACGTATGAAAGACATGGGTTTCTGCTGTCGCATTCCTTGTGTCAAGCCACTCTTGAACCACAGACAGCGTCAGTAGCGTCTTGCCTGGGCTAAAGAGAAACAGGACTGGACTGCTGGTGAGTGGTCCAAAGTCATGTTCTCTGATGAAAGTAAATTTTGCATTTCCTTTGGAAATCAAGGTCCCAGAGTCTGGAGGAAAAGAAGAGAGGCACTTCATCCACGTTGCTTGAAGTCCAGTGTAAAGTTTCCACAGTCAGTGAGGGTTTGGGGTGCCATGTCATCTGCTGGTGTTGGTCCATTGTGTTTTCTGAGGTCCAGGGTCAACGCAGCCACATACCAGGAAGTTTTAGAGCACTTCATGCTTCCTGCAGCTGACCAACTTTTTGGAGATGCAGATTTCATTTTCCAACAGGACTTGGCACCTGCACACAGTGCCAAAGCTACCAGTACCTGGTTGAAGGACCATGGTATCCCTGTTCTTAATTGGCCAGCAAACTCTCCTGACCTTAACCCCATAGAAAATCTATGGGGTATTGTGAAGAAGAAGATGCAATACACCAGACCCAACAATTCAGAAGAGCTAAAAGCCACTATTAGAGCAACCTGGGCTATCATAACACCTGAGCAGTGCCACAGACTGATCGACTCCATGCCACGCCGCATTGCTGCAGTAATACAGGCCAAAGGAGGCCCAACTAAATACTGAGTGCTGTACATGCTCATACTTTTCATGTTCATACTTTTCAGTTGGCCAACATTTCTCTAAATCCTTTGTTTTTATTGGTCTTCAGTAATATTCTAATTTTCTGATATGATGAATTTGAGATTTTCATTTGTTGTCATTTGTAATCATCAAAATTAAACAAAATAAACATCTGAAATATATGAGTTTGTATGTAATGTATGAATATAATATACAAGTTTCACTTTTTAAATGGAATTACTGAAATCAATCTACTTTTTCATGATATTCTAATTTTATGACCAGCACCTGTACCTTTACTTGAGTAAAATGTTTGGCTCTCATTAGTAACTTCACCAAATAACCAACAAGCTTGTTTCTGATAGAAAGTGATCCTCACAAAGTCACACAGTTAATGCTATGTCAAAATGAGTGACCTTTTTTTGTACAAGAGTTAACCTTATCCTACCTTAAAAAGCTAACCTATAGTAAGGAGTAAATATTATCACTAGAAGTTTTTTTTTTTTTTTTTAGTTTTATGTTAAAAACAAATTTGGGATGGAAAGGTGTTTCTTCTGACTGGAATTGTTAATTGTCAACTACATTATGTGTTGTTTTAATTGTTTTTATGATTTTTAAAAGAATTTGCACATAACTTTTAATTTTGGTCTATTTCTTAATGCACAATTTAAATACCAAATGTTGCAATTAGTTACTCAGTAGTTTAGTAGCCTTTTTTACCAGATACTTTTTCAGTTTTGCCTGAGCAAATTCAAATGGCTACTTTTTTACTCAAGTAGAAATATGATGAGGAAGAGTTACTTTTATTTAGGTACAATGTCTGGTTCTCTACCCATCTTTGAAATGCTACTGTACACTGTACAAGGTGAATAAAACAGAAGCCTCCATCTTAGATTAATTAACCTGATGTAAACAATACCTGACTTGATGGCTGTGAGTCCAAATTTTAGTTTTGTTTTTTTTTTTCCCCAAAAGAAGCAGAGAACAGCAAACATGTCACACTTCATGATTGCAACAGCCAATTTATCTAAACAATAACAAGCACTATGTAGTCAGTATTGAATAAAAAGGTTGTATCTGATATACAGGCTTCTATGAATGGCATTCTGAAATTAAGTTTAAGAGCTGCATAATGGTGTCACTATACAACAAGAGGATGGTATTTAGTGGCATTTAAACAACAAACCTCAATATAGATGCAATGATTTTTCTCCCTCAATGATGGAAGCCCAATTGTGTGTGTGTGCGTATGTGTGTAAGGGGGGTGTATGTATTTGTGTTGCATGTATGTGTGTAGAAAAATCCATTCTTATCAAATCCAAATACCAGGGTCGACTGAAAAGCAGCAACTGACGGGAGTACCACTTAACATTTAACACAATAATACCTCACCTCCCTGCCAACATGCTGCTGAAACACCGACTCTCACATAATCCAGTTATACAGATTAAATAACAGACATCCATAAAGAGCATTTTGACACCATCCTGCTCTATGTGAACAAAACAGCTTGTCTCCAAATTCAAAATAAAAATTACATCTTAGTAAGGAAGGAGGTTACATAGATAGAAAAATAGATGTGAATAAATAGAAGAAATAATAAAGAGATAAAAATAAACAAAAAGTCATCAATTGAATGTACAAGTAATCAAATGGTAATGTGATGAACAAGTCATTATGTAATAATGTAATTAAGCCTGTATGTACACATCAGATTAAGTGTTAAAGTAAATATTAAAATCAAATGAAGAGATATGTATCATGCTCTGCCATTCTGGATTTTCTGGCTTTGTGTAAGTTTTAATTTTGGGTTCTCACTTATGCTTTATTTTATGTTATTCTGTATTGTTAGGATTTTTTTTTATCATTTTTAAATTCTTAGTTTTACTCTTCCATGTTATTCTTTTTCAGCCTTTTCTCAATTATATATTCCTTGTTCTAGTTTTAGTTAGATTTTCTTTCACTTACCCTACGGGTATGTTATCAATGGCTTCAGTTATCCAGTCCATTCTCTTATGCTATAGTTTTCCTCTTTCTTGTTCCTTATTTTGTAGTCATTAGTTTATTCTCCTTTGGCCTTATTTAAGTTGTTTTCAGTTACAGTTACTGTAAACCCTGTTTTCTGTGGTTACTCTTTGTTGCCCCCTAGTACCCCTGTCCCTTAGCTCCTTTCTAGCATCTTCTATCCATACCTGCTCCCAATGATTAACTGATTACTCCACTCTTGGTTCTGTTTTCCAATATATAGGCTAACTCCTCCTCTACAGTTCCTCAATGCTGGATTCTCTTTATTGCTTTGCTCCTCGTGCGTTCCTTCCTGGTGTCCAATGGTTTGGGTTTCTTGTTTTTTTGTTCCTGGATTTGTGCTTCTGTTGCTGTCTGCATTTAAATTAAACCTGCAAGAACTCATCTCTGCCTCCTCATCCCTGCATTTTGGGTCCTCAACTAATTTCATCAAACCTGACAATATGTGTGAAGATAGGTAAATCATAAAATAAATATTGATGGGTAGGTTAGTGGTGGTGGCCTATTGGTTAGGGCATTGAGCTTGGATCCCAGAGGTTCTGAGTTCAAGCCCCACTCCCACAGTCTGCCACTCTGGCTCCCTAAGCAAGACCCTCAACCCCACAATGCTCACCGGGCACTGCACAATGGCAGCCAACTGCTGTGATGATAAACATTCCAAAGTTCTCTATTTCTCAGGAAAGAGTTGTCTTACGTATTCCCTGCTCTGGCAATTTTAGACACAGACAGCACTTGGTTGTGATTAGAAAATAATAGTAACCACAAAAGTAATGATCAGCTCTTATTTTCTGTGAATAACTTAAAGGAATAGTACACCCAAAACATGATTAGCCTTCATTTTCTACTCACCCCCATGCTGAACAACACTCTGGAGTACTTTTTTGATATCTCAAATGCATCTGGAGATCTGGGAGGCTTCTTGCTGTCTGCTGACATTCAAATAATGGAGGTCTATTGTGAAAGGTCCATAAAAGTCCACAAAAACGTGTCAATATTCCTCCATACTGCTCGTCCAAAGTATTCCAAGTGTCCTGAGTGGGTAGCATCCAGAATTTACTCGAAACGAAGTCATTTAGAATGTTTTTAGAGCATAAACAGTAGTGTATAGGATTTCCTGAAAGCGCGCAAATGCGCGTTCACGAAGCTACGGAAGCCGGCAGACCAAACCAGCGCATTCAGCTCGGCAAAGAACTCACGCTCTTCCTCAACACTGAAGTCCTCAGACATTTTTCTTTCGTTGTTTCTTTCTTTGCACAGGTAAACAGCACATTTCTTCTTCTACGCTTGCATTATTGGCAGAGCAGACGCTGAATGCGCACTTTCATCTGGTTTGGTGTGCCGGCTTCCGTAGCGTCGTGAACGCGCATGTGCGCGCTTTCAGGAAATCCTATACACTACTGTTTATGCTCTAAAAACATTCTAAATGACTTTGTTTCGAGTACATTCTGGATGCTACCCACTCAGGACACTTGGAATACATTGGACGAGCAGTATGGAGGAATATTGACACGTTTTTGTGGACTTTTATGGACCTTTCTGTCTCGGGCACAATAGACCTCCATTATTTGAATGTCAGCAGACAGCAAGAAGCCTCCCAGATCTCCAGATGCATTTGAGATATCAAAAAAGTACTCCAGAGTGTTGTTCAGCATGGGGGTGAGTAGAAAATGAAGGCTAATCATGTTTTGGGTGTACTATTCCTTTAATCTAAAAAAATATTTAAAAAGCTGTGATGTCATCACACTTATTGTCAATATCATCAAGTTAGGGGAAAAGGACCTTTAATTTTGATCGTAATCATTATAAAATCTTACTTTACCCTGCAACTATCCTACAATTTCTAAAATCATGCGTGTGTTCTGCAGTTGAATGAGACCAGTCTTTTTATGCTACAAATGTCCGATAAATGCTCCATAAAGGTCAAGATCAAATCTTTTGGTGTAAGATATTCTTGAAAAATAATTCAGTGTTTGGGATGTTTGACCATTGTGTAAGAGAAGAGTATTGGTGTAGAATAAGATATTAACATCAGAAAGTGGTGAAACATATTGGTAGAACTGTTATTGAATGGCTTTTGCAGCATAAAATCAGAAACATGTAATTTTCATGCATGTTTTAAATCATACATTTTTATTGTGTAAGAACAGTAGAGTGTCTGTTTGCTTCCAGTAATACTATGTTCACAAATACTAGTCAGCCACATAATTAGGTCGTCTTCCAAAATTGCTTGGTTGTGCAAAAGACAATTACATTGCAGAAACTCAAACTCAACTAGAGATAATGAATATCACATTTTGAATTTCAAACTGAACATAAAAATGTGTAACATTTTGGGATTTAGGTGACTTTGAGCATGGATATGGTGCCAAACTGGTTGAATGGATAATATGGGTGTGTCAAATTCAAGTGCCTGAGGGGCAGTATACTGCAATCTTTAGATGTTTGAGAACCTAATCCAAGACACCTGAATCAAATGAATCAATTACCCCATCAGCAAACTGTTAACTTCTTTATTTTTTTTTCTGATTACCTAATAGATCAAGCTGCTTTGTAGAATAGACATACAATGTCTAAAAGGTACAGTACATCGGCCTTGGCGAACCGGATTTTTACATCCCTTTTACATCTACAAGGTGAGTGTGATAGAAAAGTTTAATTTGTTCAAGTAACCCCTCAGTGTTGCTACAGTATGATAAATAATATATCTACTGTAAATGTACAAATTATCAAGACTTAAAGATGATAAGCCACAAGAGCAAAATACCACATTTTGAGCTCAGAACAGGAACAATTCACGGCTGTGCAAAATTTGACAATAACAGATTGGAATAATGCTGTATATTCCAATGGGTGTGGATTTCAGCCAGATGAAAGCATGGATCCATCCTTCTTTTCCCCAACAGTACAGGATGTTGGGGGGTGTCATTTTGTGAGGCTTTACTTTCTGGCACTTTTAAGGCTCCTCACTAAGAATCAGCACACCTTAAACTCCACAAGATACCAAAAGTAATGCTGCTCATCATGACTATTACTGTAAAACCACAGTGTACCCATTTTCCAGCAAGATAATTCACTTTGTCACAAGACTCACAAAATCTCTAACCAGTTTATTGAACATTAGAATCAGTTCACTGTATTGTGATGTGAAGGCTAAAATGCTGCAACTCCTTACTAGCAAGGTGTACCTAATAATGTACCCAGTGAATGTAAAAAATGTTTTTATTATCAACATACAATCCTCTTACCTTAGCATGACATTCTTTCCATCATTTCTTGCACAGCGTACATGTCGTGTCTGATATCCCACTTCCAAGTCCCATGACATGGGGTACCTTAAATGCACATGAGCATTGTGGTGGTGGTACCGGTGATGATTAAACTGGTTGTTAGAATCCAATGTATGTAGCATAACTGAGTTGTTGTCACTGGAGCTAGCACCAAAGTCCACTGTTGTCCTTCCATTTAAGAAGGCATCCTTGTTATGCGGTAGTCGACACTTACTCCATGCCCCAACTTTAAGACTGTACTGGTACTCACCTTCTGCAAGAGGGCAGTCAACAGAGTTAGTACAAGTCCTTCTCTCAGTTAGATTAGGGCAGTTATCTCCTCCATACATTGGTGCGGCAAGGACGTCTCTAGTTCGATGCTGAAGACCAGCACCACAGGTTTTACTGCAACTTGACCACGAATTAAAGTCTGAAACTACACAGTCCTGAGGACAAGGGATGAGGCACGCTTGCTCCACAGGAGGTTTCTGTGAAAAGAACTCACATATCCTTATGCTGACGGTACTTCGATTGGAAGTTCGAACACAGTGGATATTGCGCCTCTGAATGCCATGCTGGGCTGTAATACACTCAGTGGTCCTCAATTTGAGTTCATTGGAAAAGAAAGAAACAAGAACACAGTCCCCCCAGTCAGAAATTTCCCATTCAAAGAGATCCTGGTGCCAGTTGCAGATCTTAAAACATTGCCGTTTACTTTCCGGCTTTTCCACATGCTGGCAGTGAGAGTGATGGGTGGTCCAGCCCTCTATGTGGACACACCATATCGTCCTTGTCTGGACTCCACTGGAACCACACACCTCCCCGATACACTGACCCCACGAGCCTACAACAAAAGAAAGCACATAGAGTGGTCATTTTCATTAAAATCCTGTGCTTTACATGGAAAAAAGGCCACATTTTAAATAGCAGCTATCTGGAGACTTGCAATCAAGTCCAATTCAAGGCCATTCACTTAACCTCTATGATTGCTTTATTCATGAACTGAGGAAGAATGGAACAAAGGAACACAAAGTAATCAAACCAGTGACAAACATCAATGGAAAATACAAGGTCACTTTCTTAGTCACAAGGACGGGATCAATATTTAAGGTAATCAACACTCCCAGGCCCATTATATATAGCTTAAGGAATATTAGCATTTATTTGCACACTAGAACATCTCAACATATTTACAGATTTGTAAGATATATTTTTAAAATAATACAATGAAAGCATAAATATCTTGATCATGCATTAATATTAAATTAAATTAAACAAGCAATTACACACAGAACATGAACATTACACAGAAGTGTGATCATACTTAGGGAATTCTTTTTAATATGGTTTAGTCGTTTCTGAAGCATAACATTGTAATAGTTATAGAAATATTCCTTCCCCCTCTGATTTTTTTTTTGTTTGTTTTGTTTTTACATTCTGTTGTTTTTACACCACAAAGGTTATTGGATGTTGTTTAAATTTTATGGTCTAGCCTAAGATAAATAGGTACACGGTTGTCAAGGGGAAGCATTATAATAAATGTTTTGCAATTTCTTTTACAAATGCAGATCTAAAAAGTATGACAGAGATGTAAAGTCAGTATCCATATATCAAAACTCTTAATTTTCAGAAGTTTTTCCAGCACATTCCTTTATTTAGCTCTGTCAATGATCCTCTCATTTATGAATACCTTCCTAGATCCTGTTTATTAGAAAAGTAAAGTCACAACTATCTTCCAGCAGGGACTGGTGTCTATTAGATGATGAACAGAGTAGGTTTTGTGGCTGACACACCCCTTTACTTGTGAACCTAAAATGTACAATTTGGTCCCTTCTAACCACAATTATCTTTTAATTATTATTAGATCATCTTTTTTATTTAAAAGTCTTAGCTTTTTGATTGTGATATGTATTTTCAGAGAAAAAAATAAGGTATTATTGTTGGAAAATACATTGCCAGCTAAAAGAAATTTTTAATTCATCCAACTAGATGATATGGTTTAACAAATCTATTCTATAATGGCACTGGTGTTAGCATTGTAGGTAACTAAATGTTATGAAAAGCACCGGAGACCATGATTTACAAGAATCTGCACAGGCCACAGGGTAGGTTGACACACCACACTGTGATCTCAGGCAAATGATATTTAATGCAGCTTTCTGCATTTTTCAAATTCTTAAATTTTTACCATACGCATTAGCCCCCTGGGAACAGTGAGGATCATTTTGAGTAAAATCAGTCATGCAAGCTAAGATCAATATTGTTTTTGCCAACTTAAAATAAAAACAAAGAAACTTTTTGTTCATGAGATGTGTAGTTTGCTATTTAAGAGTCCTGATCTTGCCAGGGTGAGGGTCCTGCTCTTGAAAAAATATTATATGTAACACCTTTCACACATAACTTTTGTTCACATTAAAACAGAATGAAATGTGTGATCAAGCTTGTGATACAGTATAAATTATTGTAATTCTTTATCTCTCCCTTGTTTGTTTGTGCATTTCTACTAATATAAATTATATAATAGTTGTTTCTCATATTGTCATTGTTGCTTTTAAGCTGTAAAACAAATGATACACAGATTCAAGATGATAATCATTGGTCAAAGTGATTTACAGTTTATGTTGGATTTTATTTTATGCACCTCACAGGTTTTCTTGTGCTCTGAAAATGTGAACAGCAGTATGCAAATGTGCAAGCACCAGCTTACAGGGAGCATTGACAACACAATAGATATACAGTATATAAATCATCTTCAAACACTCTAATATATCTATAAATGCATGTAGACATTGCAATTACAATCACAAAAGTTTTATGATCCATGATTTTTACAAATATACTCTTTAGGTACAACAGTATAACAACCTGACTAATGTTGTGTAGCTCCACTTTTTTCAAACTAAAAAAGTTCCTATTAGTAAAGTCACAGACACAGATGTGTTGCAAAGGTAAACAACCACTAATTAGGAGAACAATTGGGAAGAAATAATGAATAAAAAAGCTGTTTTATGGCAAATTACATGACAGCCCTTTGTTTGTCCTTGTAAATATGCCTGCGTATGTGAGAAAAATAAGGTTCCCCATTGTTTCATAGTTGGAGGGCAATGTTCAGCTTCCAACTTATTTGAAAGGATTTAATCAAGTCTGAATGCAACTGCAAAAAAAACGTTTGTTTTCATAAGACCGTATATATGCTGTCCAAGGAAGTTATCAAGCATTAATGAACTGCATAGTTTCAAACCACTGAAAAGTGGGGACTCTCTTAAGCTACTGGTTTTTAGGTTGCTAAATTAAGGGAGTTTGCTTTTCCTCATTGTCATGAAAGCTACCAACCTTCACTTATTCTCTTCAAAATCATTGACAGTTTAACCTGCATGTTGCACAATTCAAAAACTGCTGTATTCTCAGTTTAAAATGCATGCTAAAAAACGTGTAATTGAAGTAAAATTTACACACAGTGCCTTTCCAACTCACCATGGAGACTTTATAGTTAGGTATTTCCCATCAAATTTGGCTTATGATGTGGTTGTGGTAAAACACTGCTGGCATGCCAGTTGCTACTCCTAAGCATCAGCTTTTTCGTGACTAGGGTCCACTTGTTTCATTTTTAAAATGTGCTATATAGAGGAAAACAAAATGTGGGCAGGGAGAAAACTGCTGATATCGTTTCCAGAAAGACTTCTCTCAGCTTTGAACTGGATCTTGGATTGTGCCTCTTGCACAACTTTAAGCTGACCACAGACTTTGACAGCATGTGGAAACTGTTGAATATTTTACAGCTATATGCAAGCCAAGTTATGAAAGACAATTCTGAATAGAAACAGGTGAATTTCTAATGTACAATCTCAGCAAGAGGTTTTGGTTGTTTTAAATAAGGGTAAAACTTTACACCAACTGTCAAAGATGTGCAACTTGGATTATTCTTCCAGTTTATTCTATTTCAATAATTAACAGAAATCACTACATGATCATATTTGCAAGACGTCTTAAAAACCTATAGTAATTTTTCTAACAATGAGTTTACTTGTAGACGTGCCATTAGATTAATAGTTAAGCATATGGATGATTTTTTTCCTTCATAATAGAAATATGGTAAGTTTTTCATATTGAATGCTGATGTACATTAGTATAAATAAAAGATGTTGAATAAACTGTTTAATATAGCTGACAAATTAACATATATATTACATCTGACCTTTTGTTCTTGTCCTTAAAAGAACCTGACCAATATTTAAGAGAAATAAGATAAATTTCCTGGTGTAATGTACTTTTATATGTCACTTATGTTCATTTTTCAACCACTTATTTGCACCATGCTGTGAAAAAGATAATGTGATTCATTTCTTTTAATTGGAAATAAATTGCTGCAATAATGAGATACCACTGCCTTGTAAATTGGTTTTGAATGACAACACGATGAAACTGTTCAGTGAGTTTTCTGTAGCAGAGAAATCTGCAGTTAACACTTTGTTTCAGGGCTCTAAACTAACATGACAAGCTTGATGCTTACAAATCCAACAGAGCTGAATCTTTGCACAAGTTAATTAGTAGCTTACAGCTGAAATTTGTTTCTCCTGGCTTTGCAACATTAAGGAGACCAACCCAACAACTTTAATTCAGTACTGTTACAAAATTCACAGTGACAATTGCAGGCTGTTTCTTTTAAATGTAACGTCTAGGCTCCAAATTCACACTGCTTTTTGAATGGCTACTTTTGTTCATGCTAGCGTCTTGCATGCTAAAACAATCATCAGTCAGTCAACAAAACTCCAGCAACATAGCAAATAAGTAAAGATAACCTGCTTAAAGTCTAAATCAGTGTCAAAATTGGCAAGAAAGATCAATTAATTCACTTTGAACTTTGTATAATTTTTAATATAAGAGTTTACCTAAGTATACAGTTGTTGACGATATAAATGGTTTCATTGTTACAGTGTCCCACACTGACGCGTTGTCTGCAGAACAATGCGCCATGCCACAGAGCTAAAATCATATCAAACTGGTTTCTAAAATTGCAACAGCATTGACAGTCACTAGATTTTAATTCGATAGAGCACCTTTAACATGTGGTCAAACCAAGGAATACTTTCAGTTTGTTGAATTTAATCCACAGAGGATTAAAACCTTTATGAACACAAAAGAGGGTCCTATTAAATTCAGGTTAAGAAAGTTGGCTGATGGTACATTTTAATCAAAATAAAATAGTATTATCATTCAGTATTTTCACTTGAAATCATATTAATTTCAGCTCTTTACCATTGTTGAGTTACCAATAGGGTTATCCCTCCCGCCCACGTGTTTGTACATTTCTAGAGAGCTTACAAGTTGTGTTTCTATCCAAATGTCATATGAAAGTTGAGCAAATTTTAAAATTGTAAAAAAAAAAAAACATTGCAAATAGGATGTGTTTCAATCCATTGGAGTGAGTTACTATTCGATATAAATTGTAATTTCACCAAATTATGTTACGTTTGGTTGTATGAA
The DNA here is from genome assembly GCF_016077235.1 of Cyprinodon tularosa. Taxonomy (NCBI): domain Eukaryota; kingdom Metazoa; phylum Chordata; class Actinopteri; order Cyprinodontiformes; family Cyprinodontidae; genus Cyprinodon; species Cyprinodon tularosa. Next base: position 10,616 of record NW_024039740.1, on the reverse strand, counting down.
CAGGAAATGGGGGTTGTAAACCACCGTGGACAACAGATCAGTTATGGACAGAGATTTAATTAATGTGTTGCAATTAGGGACGTTCTACTTACTTTGTCATGTCAGCTAGTATTAGTGATGCAAATTCAAATGAGAAGCTACCAGCGGAAACATCTGGTCAATAATGTAAGGTAATTATTCATTACATCAGAATGCAATCAACAACTATGTTTCCATTTCCTCTTATATGCATTAACTTTTTTCAATACTCAAAAACCAAATTTTTAAAACCTCAAGCAAGGTTTAAATTGTTTTTCCAAATTTAGTACGTTGATTTGAATTTTGACATTTTCATCCACCTTTACTAATGCCATACTTCAAAGTAGGCAGATGAAAACATTAATAAAAACTTTGGAACGGTGCAACTCAGCCAGGGTGAGGATGTATCCACACTAGAGAAGTTTCTTCTCCAGATGAAAAAAGTTTTGTGGTTTTAGAGTTCTAGGTAATTTACTTAACGGTACTCTCTCAGGCTTAGACCTCATCTGAACATTTGCAAATAGACACAAACTCAGTTTAAACTTTATGCTTCTGTGGACGAAAAACTGGTAACTACACTGGAAAACGTATAACCTTGCTAAAATAAAAGAAATGATGTCCAGATACCACGTCTAAAATATTTGACTTCACATAATCTGAATTTAATCACGTGTTATGACGTGATTATTTTATGTTGATGTAAACACTAATACTGCACTTGACCCAACTTAAAATCTTTGCCCTGTTCCAAATGGTTTTCTTAACATTTAAGTTGAAGAACCAAACTAATATATTTAAATTGATCCAAACTAATGTACTTACTTTTAACTAAATTAACATGAATTAATGTTTGTATTGACACCAGTTAATTAGTTTGAATATAACCAAATTATAATTTTCACATTTCATCTGACTTTACTTAAAAAATAATTTCCATTTCCCATCTTACAAACTCTATAAAAAAACACCTGGCTAACAGATCAATTAAATGTATTTCTTAATTGTTAATATAGCTTTAAATGGTGTAAATTGACGTTAACTAACCTCGGCAAGCTGTAGCAGTTAGCATCTTTCGCTAACATGCTCACCACAACAGCCCTCCTACTCTTTATAACGTTACACTGGAGGCTCCCGCTACCAAAGACGGCCGGGTATCCAGCATTTAACTGGAACAAAACTCCACACTGTCCCTTTAAGCAATGTTTGTTTAGCTCTGGATGTAGCCCGGTTGAACGAGCGAGGGCTATAACATTGTTTATATGCAACTGCATTGTTACTTGCGTTTATTTGTGGGCGAAATCCACCCAGGATGTAGAGACGACAAAATTGGCGCTCTCTCACGGTCTGGGACTTGGACTTGATCACGTGCTCTGACTGCTTGCAAAGTGCATTTCACATGTGACTCAAAAAGAAAAAATAATAAGTTACTGCAGGTCATGAATAAATATATACATATTGAGAGAAATCAAAAAACTTGTTTTGGATCTTTTGTATATATATTTAGTTCAGGTTAAATCAAACTTGATGTCTCAAAAGCCAAAAAGAATGAGTTACACAATCAAATTTAATAATTTGATCCGGTTTAGAGTGACAGCCATTAGTTTGAATGAACAGCTACATGTTACACTTTTTTTCAGTGTAGATTAATTTATTTCGTTTACATGTTTCTTTCTTTTTTATTTTTTAAATCTTATTTCAAATACATTTAATACAGATGATCTGTTTAACCAATTGCCTTCTTTCAAAAGTTAGAAAGGTTGATATCCCATGAAAGTCTCGTCCCCAAAAATACAGGAATGGAAAAAAAAAAAACATAAACACAAATCTTTGCACTTATATTTGATCTCATTCATTCATGTTTCATTTAAATGACAATTCAACCTGCAAATACTCACACAGAAGACACTAAAATAGTTTTAATAAAATGAGAAATATAGCGTTTGGACCTAAGCATAGAAATTGATGATTGATAATGAAGATGTTGTGATTTAGTAGATTATTGGGATGGTTAAGAATTCCCTGCCAGGAGCCCGACACTCATGGTGTAATTGAGGCAGAAAGACAAAGAGCTTCAGATGAAAACAATGATGATGCAGAAAGCTTTTGGAGTAACAGTATTTTTAAAGCAGAATCCTAACTGATGATTGGCCACAGGAGAGGTGTGCACAGGGTGATAGGTTTGCAGCAACAAAGCATCAGAGAGTGATTGGCTGATAGGTGAGGCTCAATCCAGTCCTCCAGTTTGAATATATGCTTAAGCTTCATTGGATATCAAATGGACAAGAGGAGTTTAATTCTACTGCACGCACTATAATCGGATATTAGGTACAGCTTAAAGGAAACACTGGTCTACTTTGGGGAGTTTTATAGCATTAGTGTAATATTCTTCTATACCTAAAAATACAAATATCAAATTTCATAAATGCTTGATTACAAATATGAAAACATGAATGCTTTATCTCCCTAATAGGGTAGATTTTTTTAAGTGGGCAGGGATGAGGTGAGACAAGCCTTATATTTATCAATCACAGTTTAAATCAAAGTCAGTTACTTACATGTCTTTAACTTAAAGGTTTAACTTTAATGTCGAAACATATTGTTAAGAAGAAAAATAATATTAACCAAAATGTTTTACACTTAATTTCTGCTGTGTATGGCATCAGAATTACGGTACAATAACCCTTCTAACAACACTGCTATAAAAAAAACAAACAAAACTGTTTTATTTTTATAGTAAAACTGGTTAGGTGCTAAATATAGGAATGTAATGTCTCACAAGGCAACATCCCCTCGGAATTAACTTCATTAAAATTAAGAACAAAGAAAAATGTAGAGTTGCATGGTAAACTAGATCACCAGACCATTGCATTTCATTCCAATATTGCTTTACAGTTAAAGCCAGAGCAAGATCTGAAGATGCATACATGCACCACTGGCATGAATACCAGATACATTCTGAGCTGGATTTGAGCCATTCAGTGGACTTGCATTACAACATAGGAATGTAATATCTTTTCAAAGAAAAATGCGTGTACATGTTGAATTTATTGTGGGTTTTCCTGCATTCAAACAAGGTCAAAATTGCACAAGTAGGTTTAAATATATGCAGAAAGCTCTGCAATCTTTTGGACGGGCAGGTTGAAGGTAAACTACACTCTAAAGGGATTCATAACCTTAACCAGAGACAATATATGGAAATATTAAATGTTGACAAAAATGTACTACACTAGATAGTAGCTTCAGGGCTTGTTTACAATTCCGAAATAAGATAATAATCAAATAAATAATAATAATCATAAAAAGTATAAACATTCATCCAGGTAAAACTGCATAATCAAAACTGGTTTCTTAAAATCCTTTCATTTTTCCCTGATCAAAAGTAGTATAATCTGTAGTAATTTGAGTATTTCACAACTTGGCTGCAGAAAGGACAAGCTTGTTAATTGTTTGCTAGAAATCACATGCTTTAACTGAGAAAAAAACAAAAACAACTGTTGGTTCCTTTATGAAAAATTGTGATATAAAAATTGCTAATATTTTATACAGATGAATAGTTGTATTGTACAGAAATGAAAAAGAACTACAGAACAAAGTCAGCTTTAAATCAGCTTTATTTCAGCCAAAATTCATAGTGTTATGAAGCCTCTTTTATTACCTTCAAGCCTCATGGTCTTAACATGTTTAAAAAGAAAAATTGGAGCAAAGAAGAAGCAACATCAGATCCAAATCATGGATCACAGGTTGTGGTTGTCAGACGTGAATGCACCATATAAACACAGACACAGGGGAATGATTAATGTATTAAATGGGTTCCCCAGATAATGCTTATCCTTTGTAAAAATTGATTTATTCTAACAGAACCTTATAGGATGCTTCTTGTTCTGTATTATACTTTCCAGGGTTGCATTCCTGTTATTGTAATTGATTTGCTTCCTTGTTTTTAATCTGTCTTAAAATATGTTGCATTGGTTATTTCTTTTCTCTTTGATAGGTAAAGCATCTTGAGTTAAAGTATATGCACCATTGTATTTGGAAAGTTAGTTAAATCTTTTTTAGAATTGTATTGTCTTCTTATTTATTGCAGCTGTTTTCACAGCATTTTCATGAAACTTTGCTTGAGTTTGTGAGAATTTTCCTCGTCTCTTCCTCACCCATCTGAAACACCTACAGCCACTTACTTTACTTACAGCAGAGGTTTTGGGTCAAAACAAGGGATTTCTTTAAACAAAGTTTTTTTAAAGAACAAATTGGCTTTAAAATGTGGAAAGATTGGGGGAACAAGGGGAAATGAAACCATTAGAAATGGCGGTATGTAAGGCACGCTGGAAAAAATGCTTGAGTATGCTGGCGGGTAAAATTTAGAGGTGTTGCATACTGGCCCAGGTACTGTAAAGCACTAGAGTTAGTGCTTTAAAGAGGCCAATCCAGACACTAAGTGCTAGTCTGAAATACACATAAAAAGAATGTGTACTGTATGTGGAATCATGATTTCACGTGTCTTAGTATTGATTTAAAATTAAGCTTGTAATTTTTAGAGGAGCAATTCAACCTTTCATCAACTATTTTGCAATGCACTTGTACCTCTGACAGCAAAATGGCCTCAATGTTGTGTGACTAAAACACTTGACAACAATAACAGACTGCAGAGTTTTTAAAACTCATCCAAAGACACTTTTCTTTATCAGTGTAGCCAATTGTATCTCTACTTTATCTGCTTTGATCACATATTTTTTTGCAGGTTCTAAATGGGTTGTCCACACAGGCGGCTTTGAACTTCAGCTCGCAGGTGTCTGTTTTGGATCACTACCTCTTAATCCGCTCAGTTGTTGTAAGAGAACAGTGATGACAAACACATCACAACTGGTTTGGAACAGATAAAGCATGCCAGCATCAAGCTTCGGAAGAAGTTTTTCCAGATCCTCAAACTAACCTTGTGAAAAACATTCAAGGCACCTTCAAAGCCAGGCTAGAAGAAAAACAATTAATTAAAATAAGATATTAATATCAGATGATTATTGGATATCCAGTAAGATCTATCTTTAGAGCTTACAAAATGTATAGGATTTAGTTGCAACCTAAAACGGAAACTGCAAAAACTATTCTAATTTTGACACAACATAGATTACAAAAAATACATATTTTATGTATTTTATTTCTTTTTGGAAAAAGATCAGTTCAGTTCTTTAGTTAGAAGTCGAGCTTATATTAAAAAGACTGAATATTACCTTATTAGATCAAAGAGATACAAAAAATGTAATTCTCTTTTGTTGTTCAGTTGATCAAATGTGAACAGAGCGGATTTGCTGGCGAGATAAAAGACAATAAATGCTGTTTGTACACAAGAAAGGTTTTAAGAGATCACTCACACAATTTAACTGTGAAAGTGACTGTTTTTGAAAATAAGGATCTTTAGAAATATACTACTTTGGATGCCAGTTTAGAAATTGAGGTCTTAGCCTTGAAAGAGTAACACAAAGAATCATCAAATTATAATCTAAACATAGACATGAAAAGCCGATCATCAAAAACAAGATAGGTTGTAAATTACGGAGTGTCTCAAAGCTACTTCAGCTCATTGGCACATACGTTACGGTCACTCCTTCCTGATAAACACTCTTTCATCATCAGGAACACCTTTGCTTTTGTTGCTGGTTTCCAACTGTGGCAAATATGCATGTGTGATTTATGGAGGTGGGTTTTGGAATGATACTACTCCCAGAGGAGCCAACAAACACAAGCACCAGAGAATCTCTTAAGCTCTGAATAATCACTCTCTTGATCTGCCAGCATCAGCATCTGGCGACCCTTTAGAAGGACCCAGTCACCATATTTCCTTCATTTCTACCTAATGTGGGTTGGGAGTTGTCTGCTAAATTAACCATTTCTTTGTACAAAAGGCACAACAGAAAGCAACACAACAAAAATACTCTCCACTGTGCATCACAATCAGGTAGATCGAGCAGAGGAGATGCAAAGAAAAGATAAATAAACTTTCGATAAGCAGTAAAGTTTTAGCACTTTTAAATCTCATGCCTCTCTGATCCTTTTAATTACTTTTAAGATGAATGAATACTCAGGTGAAGGAATGATTTGGAGAATTTCTGGATTTTAATCTGATTTCTTATGCACTGTGATTTTTTAGCACTTGCACAACTTACTGTCAGTTGAAGAAACACAGTACCATATTTTTTTAATGGGCAAGCAACAGTCTGTGGAGTGCTCTCAACTTATTATTGCTGCTTACAATGAAAACAGACCAAAATCCATCCTAAACTCTCCCGTAGGACAGCAACAAGTTAAGAATATTGTTAATATTAAAGTGGGTATAGTTCCTGGGTGAGTAGAATTAGTGGGTAGATGATGATTGGTTTATTGCAAAGGATCTCTGGAACTATTTACTGAGGTTTACGACACTCAAATTGTGTGTTTTCAGAAAGCTTCTGTGTCCATCTGCCATCTTATGGTTGGCTGCTTAGTTTATGACGCAAATGTATTTTGGTGTTGGTGTATGGAAGAGTCCCTTCCATACACCATCCTTGGTTTCCATACACATTTTGAAGGTGTCACATCAAATGCATTGTGTTTAATGGTAATTTAACATTATAAATCGGTTAAGCCGGGCAACACTGTGCATTTTTTTTCAAACGTTGCACGCAGCTACTGTACTGCTCTACGGAAGAGGATTAGGGCCACTGAAAAAAAAAAAAAAAGTAAACTGATTTTTAAATTTTATTTCAGATTAACATGGGAAAAAAGTCAGAATTCTGAGAAAAAAGTCAGAATTCTGACTTTTTTCTCAGAATTCTGACTTTTTTCTCAGAATTCTGAGATTAAAGTCTGAATTCTGACTTTTTTCTCAGAATTCTGACTTTAATCTCAGAATTCTGACTTTTTCTCAGAATTCTGACTTTAATCTCAGAATTCTGACTTTTTCTCAGAATTCTGACTTTTTTTATTGTCAGAATTTGGTCAGAATTCTGAGATTAAAGTCAGGATTCTGAGAAAAAAGTCAGAATCATGATTTATGTTCGGCCTCTGATGCGATCTACCTGCTCAAACTGTACAACTACAAACCACGTCGGACTCAGCTCCACAGTGAGATCGAGCTGCTCTGACTTTTCTATCTGGAAGCCAAACAAATATAAGCGGAATATGAAGCTCACTATAGTGAAAGGTGCTGCCTTGGCAATTTGTGCAATTTTGTGCTGAAAGCGATGAAAAGAAAAGGTGCTGACATATTTGGACATAGACATGGCTGAGCAAACATGGCTACTACGGTCTGTCAATTTACAGACAGTACTGCATTTCACTAATTGCTTCCCTGCCAAGCTGCTGTATTTACATCTGAGAGGAAGAAGAAAAGAAGAATCCTTCATGCGCCCTGAGTGATTTGCCCACGACCTCAAGATTCCTGATTGAGAGAGGCTGATCGCCCCTTGTAACCCCCTGTACACCACACGACTCATGACGCATGATCGGGCTGAAAGTCGGCCTGATTGAAAGATTCTCGCACAACTGGAAAATCGCACAGTGTACGCCGGACATCATGCTGCTAATCTTAAGGATAAATCCCATCAGTGCATCACAAAAACTAAGCTAATTAATTAAAGATTACCTAAACTCTACCTCTTTTATTACTAATTATTTTATGTATTCTGTGTTTATTCCAGTAACTTGTAGAGGTTGCATAGTTTATAAAACATAATAATAGCACTTTGTTAGGGATTATTAGGTTTAATAAATCATTTGTTTTAATTGTGGTTGTCTGTGATTATTTATACAGCAGTAAACGGTTGTCTATAAGAGCTTGAGTGAACTTGGATAGTAGGGGTGTAAATAATAATCGTTTTGTATCGATGCATCGATCCAACAGCCGACGATCCGATGCATCGACACGTCCGCAAGATAATCGATTCATGTTTTGTTTTTTCCTCCGGTCTATTTTTATCCATTTGCTCCTGGGCGTAATTCTCCCTCCCGTGCTACGGTGGTGCTAAACCTATTTTGCCCTCCTACTTCGCTTCCTGGTTATACGCTTCACACAGACATTTTTGATTTATGCTCAATATTGAAGTGTGGTCTGTGCTACACGCTGTGGGTCTAGATACGGCCGAGGCGGCGAGGAAGTGGGAGCGAGTTTAGTCCGACGACGGAGGGACATGAGGGCCAAAAAGAGCGGAGACTCAGGCTGAAAAAGGGTCCCAGCGTTCTCGCGCACCTCGCTCTTCTAGCGGGTCAAACTTCACGAGTTGTTTTCCGCAATTTCGGTTATAAAAACAAAACAAGCCGGCCTCCTGTCTGCGGCACTGTTTGCGGTCAGCTACGTTTTGGGAGAGGTGCAGTGGAGCATCTGTGGAGGGGGCGGGACGTCTGGAGCCGAGGTATTGCATTGCACTCATTGCATTGATTATGTGCAGTATTTCTGCAGTATTTTTTGATGCAACTTTTCTACTTCTGTTATTTGCTGTTGTTTCTAAAAAAAAATGCATAACGATATTACAGCTTTCATTGATTTATTTCAAACTTGAAACTTTGTTTAGCCTGTAAGGTCTAAAAAAAAAAAAAAAAAATTTATCGAATCGAATCGTGGTGTATTCTTGAGTATCGAAAATAAACGAATGGTTGGGTCAGGAAATCGATACTGAATCGAATCGCCATGATGGGTGTGATTTACACCCCTATTGGATAGACAGACAAAAATATTTTCGTTCTGGTTTATGATTAATAATTCTTATTATTATAAATTAACTTATTAACATTTACTAATGGTGAAGACATCTTGGTTTTTAACATCCCGTACAAAACTTAAACTCACAAAGGTAAGCCCTAAATAACACCTGGCAACTGATCAAATTTTCAGTTGTAATAATTTAATTAAAGATAATTACTTTGTTTTGCCCTTGATTTGAATGACTTGTTAAGGAACAATATCTTCTAGATCTAGTGAATAATATATTCATAATCTGCAGGTAAAATTATACAACACCTTTACAATTAAGAGTCCTAATCAATAGATGATGAACCAAGCAGGACTTTTTAACATACAGAGATCAAAATTCACCCTGTTTTGTTTTCTGTATTTTAAATTGATAACTTTATTTATAACTGTAATAAATGTATTTCAGACAATCCAGTAAAACTACTACTCTAACACATGCATGCACATGTACTTCCCTAAGGTAGCTATTTGCTACTGTTTGCTTTGACTGCTGAGAGGCGATAAAATAACACTATCAACAGCAAACTGGAGGTGTGGACTGCCACATTTTCACAACAAAAAAATAAATAAAGGAGGTGACCGGACACAGCGCTTGGGAGACCCGGTGTAGGAAAAGGGAACATTGGAATGTCTGCAAAATATAGGTCAGCCTTTCTGCATTTCTCATAGACTCATTAGCTGAGTTTATGCAGCATCCACCCTCACCTTGTCGCCCTGAGCTGGAATGTTTGGATACATGCATATTTTGTCACAACAGCTTTTAATTAAATTATACATAAACTGCCGAGGCCTAATTATGTACAGATCCTCCCCCCCGCATGCAACACACCTTTAGCTGTAATTTATAAGCAATGAGGTGCATCAGCAATTACAGCAATTATGTCAGTAGAAGTTCATATAATTATCATCAGGCAGTCAATCCATCTCCAAAACACTTATTATTTGAACAAGTCTAGTTTTTTGACACATTTTAATTAAAGAATAAATAAAGTGATACAAGATACAGAAAAGCTCAGATTAGCCAAATGAAAATCAACAATGTTGAAAACAGAGTAGGTTATTTCCTTTAAAGGAGAAGTCTGGTCAGCAAGGAATAATCAATGGATCATTAGCTACAGTATACCTTAAACTAATACATTCCTGGGAATTTAATGAATTTTCCATTAATCAGTGAAAAATTTGCTTGATTCAGTGAACACTGAATCAAGGAACAGCCATTTTAACCGAAAAATAGTAACATCTCACTCCTGACATCTTCCGGCAGTGACGTCACGGTGCGGTAAGCCTAGCGCCATTCTCCCCGCTTTACAAGCAAAATCAACAACAATTCTTTAAGCCTTCGAGAGGAGCTTTCGAGAGTTTAACTGAAATGTTCACGTGCATGGCGGATGGATGTTGTAATACTTCGAGAATGTTTTGAAGATGACTTGTATAATAGCCCGTTGTGACAATCACCAGATAGAGCACTGGGACTTGCTCGACACCGTGACGTCATAAACGGGTAGGTGGCAGTAGTGTTCTTTGACAAACATGGATGCCTTCAGTAAAGCACATTGAAATGAATACTCTTAATTAAAAACATAATTTATTGAACAGTATGTAATAATTTAAGTACTTTCAGAACTTTCAATTTTGAATATGACTGGATGTCTCTTTTAGGAAATTTTAGCAATAAGGTATTTATGCATGCATTCAGTTACCCTTCTCTAAAAATTAATCTAAAAATAAGACTAAGAATAAGATAATGAATTATTATGAATTTATCAAGAAAAGGAAAGTTCCACACCCAAACTAACCATAAACATCAGTTCATTGCAATTATATCTTACAGATACAAACAGTAATGTATAGTTTCATAAAAGAGCAAAAAATGATGCAA